>NC_136261.1:311909597-312139597 GCF_964187855.1 Myxine glutinosa
CCTGTACCGAGATAACGTGTGAACCAGTAATGGGATTTGACCAAAGTTGGTACAAGTATGTATAATGATGGAAAGATGAACTTATTTGATTTTGGGATCAATAGGTCAAAGGTCAAAGTCTGTAATAGGTCTATAACTTGAGAACGGCTGAAGGGTCCAATTAAAACTTGGTGCAGGTATGTACAATGATGTAAACATTAACTGATTCGATTTTGGGGTCAAGAGGTCAAAGGTCAAATGTCAGATGTCCCGTCAGGTAAAAATTCGATTACTGAGCTAACTTATGAACCAGTCGCGGGATTTTCACCAAACTTTTTATAATTATACTTTATGATGCAAAGATAAATTGATTCGATTTTGGGGTCAAGAGGTCAAAGATCAGAGGTCATGTTAAGTTACAATAAATTTTATTACTGCAATAACTTAAGAACGGCTGAAGGGATCTTAGTCAAACTTGGTGCAGGTATGTATAATGTGGTAAAGATGAACTGCTTAAATTTTGAGGTCAGGTCAAAGGTCAGAGGTCATGTTAAGTAAAAATTATGTTGCCGTGCCAACTTGTGAACAAGTGATGGGATTTTCAACAAACTTGGTCTAAGTTAGTATATATGATGCAAAGATTAACTGATTAGATTATGGCATCAACAGAACAGATCAAAGGTCAGCGGTCATGTCAGGTAAAAATGTGATAACTTGAGAACAGCTAAAGGGATTTAAATCAAACTTGGTACAAGTATGTATAATGATGTAAACACCAACTCATTAGATTTTGGGGGGGAAAGGTCAAAGGTCAGAGGTCATTTAAGTAAAAATTATGTTGCCATACCAACTTGTATGCCTGGTGTTGGCCTAATGGCTAGGGTGGCGGGCTTGGGATCCTAAGGTCCTGAGTTCGAATCCCGTTCAGCTGTTGAATTAATTCCAGGTGGGATTGACTCAGCCTGTTATCCTTCCGAGGTTGGCGAAATGAGTACCAGGGTACTGGGTCCTCTCTCAAGCAGGTTGGTGGCGGGATTTGCACTCTGGCCGCTGTAAAAAAACCACCTCATTCCGTAGCACACACTGGTGTGTCAGGATGGTGTTGAGGAGTCGTACAAGGACGCAACGACGTGCTGATCCAGCGTACCCTCCCATATATATTATATATATAAAACACTGTGTGTGTGTGTGTGTGTGTGTGTGTGTGTGTGTGTGTGTGTGTGTGTGTGTGTGTGTGTGTGTGTGATGTTACCGATAGACTCCGAAACGGAGAGGCTCACATGCTTGATATTTGGCATAGACATGGCCATTGATCCTGGGACGAACATGGCCGACCTCAAAATATTTGACGATCCATATTTTTTATTCATATTTACCTCAGCGCATTTCAGCGAAGTACCCGCTAATCTCAGCCAGTGTCAGAACAGCTCGCTGATTCGCTCAGAGCGATCACGTGATGTTCCATCCCCGCCGCTAGACTGATTCGCTCAGAGCGATCACATGATGTGACCATTGCCATTCACTCCACATCGGTGGAGATGCAGTTACCGGGCGCCATCTTGGTTGGCATTCGATGCTGGGCGATGGTGATTTCCGTCACACGTTTGCACGTAATTCAGAGCGAAAAGCGATCGTGTTTTGTGTCGATTTTTGTCGATTTTGTGCGATATGAATTAAATGTCTTTGATAGGGACTGGTAATTCCGCCAGGGGCGCTGCGCGCACTACTTACGTCACGCTGTGCATGGCACTCTGTGACCGCCGTTGCGGTGCAATGCTTTGCGGGCAAATCGTTTTTATGCCAAGGTATGTCATATTTTGGACTTAACCACTCTTCATGACTGATCATGTGACATCTACACACTCATGGCTACCACCGAGACGGATCCTGGTTTCACGTGAGTAATATTTACCATATTTGCTCGATTTTTGAAACCGATGCATGCAAATATCGTGTCTATACCACACCTAAAATATTTTTTAGAAAGAATAAGCACATCTCCCCTTTGAAAGTGCCCCCTGAAGTGTGTCCAGGTGGAATTTCTAAGTCGTAGGTCTTAGCAACTCTCAGCAATCTTTTACTGCATGGATTTATCTCGAGTATTTACTAAACTGTGCTAAGTTGAAGTTGCGTACATATTTCAGCAGTTTCCAATGTAAATCGGTGTAATGTAACCTCCCCCCTCCCCCTCCCCCCTCCCCTCCCCCCTTACCCCTCCCCCTCCCCTCTCCCCTCCCACCCCCTCCCATCCCTCACCCTCCCATCCCTCACCCTCCCCCCTCAACCCCATCCCCCTCACCCTCCCATCCTCACCCTCCCCCCTCACCCTCCCATCCCTCACCCTCCCCCCTCACCCCATCCCCCTCCCCCTCCCCCTCCCAGCCCTCACCCTTCCCCCCTCCCCCCTCCCCTCCCTCCTCCCCTCCCCCTCACCCTCCCCCCTCCCCCTCACCCCTCCCCTCCCCCTGCCCGCTCCCCTCCTACCCCTCCCCTCCCCCCCTTCCCCTCCCCCTCTCCCCCTCCCCCTCTCCCCTCCCACCCCTTCCATCCCTCACCCTCCCCATCCCCCCCTTCTTCTCCCCTCTCCCCCTCCCCCTCCCCCTCCTCTCCCCTCCCCCCTCTTCTCCCCTCCCCCTCCCCCCATTCCCCTCCCCTCCCCTCCCCTCCCCCCCTCCCCTCCCCCGCCCCGCAATGCCGGGTACTTCTGCTAGTATATATATATATATATATTTTTTTGTTGTTGTTGTTGTTGTTGTTGTTGTTGTTGTTGTTGTTGTTGTTGTTGTTGTGGATCTCGAGCTCGTTGACGTACTGAGGGGAGTTTAAGCCCTGCTCCCCCTTGAGCTTCGAGTCCACGAGGCCGCCCCCACGCTATACTCGTGGAGGATAGATTGCTGGGCAATTCCAGCCGCCGAACCCACAGCTAACGCGTGGAAGGGTTAACGGTCACAACCTGAGTACCTTCAACACACGCTGCCGCTAAAACGGGGGCTGAACCTCACATGAGTCACGCGGGTATGGTACGCCCGAGCGGTTTGTGCGTCGCGTAACTTGTGCCGTTAATCACTATGAACCCGATCGAGCGGTTTTAACTCGTGCAATGCGAGGCCAATGGTGAAGGGACGAAAACGGCCAAGTTGGAAACAAAACCACAGGATTTATTCACAAATGTACAATGGTGATAGAAAAGGGACACAGAGGAGAACCTTAACCACCTTACTGCCTTTGCCCAGACAAGGGCCCTCAGACTCGTTCGGGGAAGGGGAGGAAGAGGGGGACGCGCACAAAGCGCGGCCGCTTGGTGCAGTTCACCTAGACGGCTCATTGGGCGTTTCCTCCCGAGGATGTTCGCGGCAGGGACGTCGATCTCAGTCGTGCACGTAACGGGAATCCACGGAGCGTTGCCCAAAGCCAGCGAAGCAAAGCGCACGTGCACGGAGTCCAGGCAGAGGTCGTCAGGGCAGAGAACTCATTTAGAATCCCGGGACAGAGAGAGTGTTCGGGGGTCCGGGCCGGGTTTTATAGCCCCCGGAGCCCCACTAGAATGTTCCACGGGCCACCACTGGCCGCCGGGGGTCACGTGTCATAACAGCCCCTCATCAGTCACTCCCCTTAGCTCTCATTGGCCGCCGTTCTTGGCCACTCCCTTTAGTTCCTATTGGCTGTTATTTCCTGGCCACTCCCTTTAGCTCCCATTGGCTGTTCGCTGCTTACCAGCCACGCCCTCCAGCTCCTCCCTCGGGCCTGTTAGACTTGCCCTAGGCCCATGACATGGCATTCCAGGCTTCATTGAGGCCTACCCTTTCTCTACCTGCCTCAATGCATACTAACACTGGGAAGGAGACTACACTTCACATTTAATAAGGAATAACTAACTAAGCGAGGCTACATGTTGTGGTGCAACTAACTATAGGGGGGTTGCCTTTATTCCAAAACCACAACACGACCCCCCTCTCTGACCAGACTCGTCCCGAGTCGACCTCAGTCGGAACGACCGGTAGAGTCTGGCATTCAATTTTACTCTTACCATTAATGTGACACATAGATGTAATCCCCCTAACATTTATTCGAACCCATGTGTGCGACATTTTTTACACTAGATATGTCCCTCCTAATGCGTTGAGCAGCTAACCTATCAGACTCACACCCACAACTATCTGCGCATTTCCAGAATTTTTAAACTAAACACATAGCACATGGGCACATTCATTCTTATATTTACGAGCACATAAACTTAACCTTTATTTACAATACTATAACCCAGGACCTGCACTTGGGGAAAGAAATGGAGGAAGGAAATGAAGGCACTTGCTGCTTGTATCTTGCATCTTCTTGTCTTGTGTGCGGGCTAACAAAAACCAGCTGGCCCTGACCGGCATACAGGCAATTTGAACATCAGGGCCATCTAAGTCTTCACAAATGGCACACACTTTCTTTATTCGCAAGCAGGGCCACTCGACACGTGGTCCAAAGCTTGGCCCGAATGCCACCCAACAGGTGGTCCATAGGTGCAAGATGAATGATAAAGCAGCCAAGAGCTGCCACAGCAGAAGTGCGGGGCCACAAGGCTTGTGGTCCATAGGTACAAGATGGATTGGCACCAAGATGCTGCACAGGTCGGCCTCCAAATGGTCCTGGGGCGGGGGGGGGAGACAAGGCGCAACAAACAAACGGAAAAGCAGACAGTGGCAAACGAAAAACAAGTTGACCAGGCACCACCATACCTGGTGCGGTGCGAGGGACGCGGCAGAGCGGGCGGAGGAAGCTCGTCCCTAACCGTCCGTACCCCCCACCGTTGGCTACACTACCCTAGCCCCCCTTGTATTTACAATTAGTCTCTAGGTCTTGTCTCCCATATCCCCCTCTAACGCCAAATTCGTCCCCAAATCCCTCCCAGGTTCTCCCAGAAAGGGAGGGATGGAACAAAACAATGTCTCACTCACGTCATGATGTGTCTCACTTCCCAAACAGCTTACAGAGCCTTATGGTGTGAAGTTCGTCCTCCTTGGTGAATGGTTGTGGATGGTGTGAAGGGATCTCACTTCATAACTACACTAATAACATTACACATCTAAACTCCCCGGGGTCGTACCCCGCCAATCAGCCTTCTTTAAACTATGTGGTTCTAAGAACCCGAATTCCCATTGCCCACACTGTGGTGCCCTCCTGAATTTGGGTCTCACCCAACAAATTTTCTCCCTGTGCTCTCGCACAATTTCGGGGCTGGGTCGTGTGGCTCTACCAGCAGGTCTACCCACCTGCGCTCCTCCGTCACTGAAGCCGCCTGCTCCTCACAACTACCCTAACTGGGGAAGGCCCTCCCTGGCGCTTACCCCCTCGATGCCCACCTCAGCATTGGGCAACCCGGGTCCTTCCCTTGGATCCTCGGGCCCCACTCACACTAACCTAACCGGCTCCCAGAGCCTACCTGCGGCCTTACCTGGCCGACAAGCTACCAGCGACGGAGTGCCTCAATAACCATACTCGCCAATTAAACCACACGCCCAGCCATTTCACTGTCTCCTGCACCTCACAAAACACTACGTTCCACTATCCGCACCACAGGTGTCAATATCCATTCAATTTACCTATGCCCTCTACCTGGCTTTAAATTACCCTCCCCGGGCTTTCGCGAATGGGTTCCACTCCCCCCCCCCCCCCCCATTCCATCCTTCGCACCATGCATTCCACACCAATCATTCCACACCATGCATTACACACCAAATATTTGCACACCACTTATTTTCACACCATGCAATTCAATTCACACTACAACACAACTCTGTTTATTCTCACTCACACAGCATCATCTATCTATCTAATTTCCCCGATAACTCGTGCTTCCCCGTCGTCCCTTTAAACAATGCACACCCTTTTTCTTTAACGACCACCTAAACTCTCTACGTCCCCTCTACAGTTCAGGTGTCACTACTTAAACCTCAGTCCCTATGGTCTTCTAAATCCCTATCATTATCCAAGCCCTCCCTCGGCTAGCTTCGGTGCCCCATGGAGGCAACCATTGCTGGCCTCTCCATGGGCCTAACACTGCCATCCCCCAAAACTAATGCTCATGGGCCCCCCCCCCCCATGGAAGGAATGGTCACACTACCATTCCCCCACGTGGGGTACACAACTCTCCCCAGTCCTCTACACTATGAGCCCCTCCATGTGGAGGTATCTTGTCGCGGCTCGGCCTCGAAGGGCTGAGCGATCCATGCGGGTGGCTGGTCGCCTTTATGGGTTATCCGTCCAGCATTGACGATCTGAGGGGGGAGGGATTTATGGGCCCAGGTGCCGGGCTCCATCCCTGAGCAGGGCCCTTCGGTCCCACACACGATGACCCAACCGGCCACGGTTAGAGTACCTCACCCGATAAGGTGCGTGGCTCCGAAAATCCAAACCTCCCCTCGAAACCCGCCGATCGCCCTTGCCACCATACGGCGCCAACCATACCGTGTGGGTGCCAGAGGCAAGAATCGTGCACGCCGGTCCTTGCGAGACAGGCGCAGCACCGATTCCCTCCGGTCCCCACGGCACACAGCTCACCGGGGGCTCGCGTACGCTACTCGTCCCGCTAAGCACTACTCCGGTCGGTGTTGATGCCTGGCCGCGTCATCGCATCTTTCGACCCACTCCACACTCGCACACCCAGGCGCACACACGCCCCCCACACACTCCGTCATCGCACACTCCGGTGCACACTCTCTTTCCACACACTCTGGTGTGCACTCTTTCTCACACTCCGGTGCACACTCTCGCTCCTCACACTCCGGTGCACACTCTCGCTCCTCACACTCCGGTGCACACTCTTGCTCCTCACACTCCAGTGCACACTCTCCCTCATCACACTCTGGTGCACACTCTTGCTCCTCACACTCCGGTGCACACTCTCGCTCCACACACTCCGGTGCACACTCTCGCTCCACACACTCCGGTGCACACTCTCGCTCCATACACTCCGGTACGCACTCCCTCTCACACTCCGGTGTGCACTCTCTCTCACACTCCGGTGCACACTCTCTCTCCACGGGCCCTTCACGAACGCCCGGGTCTCGCCTCTCTCCCAAGCTCACCGAGCACCCATTCACACCAAACAGTGGCAGGTTGGTGGTTGGTGGTCTTTCCGTCTTCTACCGACTCCTCTCTGGCCTTGCCCCCCCAGCTCTCTCTGGGCTCTGTCCCCCAAATATTCCTACAGGTCGCACAAGATCTGCCTGCAACCCTCTTATGGTTAAACTGCCAAAATCAAGACTTTCTGCTCACCTTCACTCCTTTATTCCTCGTTTCTCCCACCTCTGGAACAAACTCCCTCACTCTCTGCAATCCCACTCCACCCTCCAGGTCTTTAAAACAGCTGTTCACCACCATCTCTTATCCTCCCCCATCCAAAACCTTGATCTTTTCTACCCCCGCTAATTTCGGTCCCCTGGTGTTTTATACCCCCTCCCCCCCCCCTTCCCACGCCTCCTCCCCCCAAGCCCTCTCCCTCCCACACTTCTCCCTGCTCTCAAATGTGTGCTTCCCCTTCTCTCCCCATCTTGTCTTCCGCTCCCTCTTTTTGTATATTTTGTTTGACTGGTTGATTTGTTTGTGAAATAAATGTTAACTCTTTCACGAGCCTCGATTCAGTATACAAAAAACAAAACAAAACAAAAAACACATTCCCGCCATTATGACTCACCTCGGGGCTCTCCTTCCCCTGCTTCTCCGCCAGCACCTGCAAACATTTTATTTGGTCAGCAAGCATGGCATCACGGTGCGAACACAGACCTTGTTCACATTCCATAACCTCCTCCCATGATTCACTCCCAGTCGCTCCCGTCTCTTCAACCCCAATTATTTCTTCTTTTTCCAGGGTTACCTCCTCTATTTCCCGGTGCGCCCCACTATTTTCTCTTTTAACTCGACCTTCGTCGGTTTCTCTACCTCCCCCGTCGCTACTCTCATAGCCCCAGTCAGTTTGGCCGTGCTCCGCTTTAACGCCCTCTCCACGCGTTCCTCGTGCCGCTTCGCCTCGTCGCGTATCACTGCTGTCTCCCTGCTCATCCTACGCCCAATTTCCTCCCCCATGGCGTTCATCTGATTACTCATTTTATTCCTTTCCCTGTTGGATTTTTCACTCATCTTTTCCATGTATGCCGTGAATTGCGTCATCAATAACTGCAGGTTAAAACCCGCTTGCCCAGGGGGCTCGGCTTCCGCTGCCACGTGCGAGGTGCCGCCATTTTCTTCTCCTCCTGCTGCACCCTCATCAACTTCCCCTTCTAACGATTCTTCCTGCTGGTCCTGGGTCATTAATTCTTCTGTATTTCCTATTCCCACCGGCACTTGGTCGTCTTGGCCAGCCATTGCACGAACTCAAAAAAATTGTTTTTAAAACTACATTTCGTACGCGCTCGAAATTTTGAGTACGTGAAGCGCACTCCAGGTCCAAATATCCCACTCCCGGACACCAATTTGTTCTTGTCGGGTTCAAATCCCACTCCTGACTACCAATTTGTTGCGGATCTCGAGCTCGTCGACGTACTGAGGGGGGTTTAAGCCCTGCTCCCCCTCGAGCTTCGAGTCCACGAGGCCGCCCCCACGCTATACTTGTGGAGGACGGATTGCTGGGCAATTCCAGCCGCCGAACCCACAGCTAACGCGTGGAAGGGTTAACGGTCACAACCCGAGTACCTTCAACACACGCCGCTGCGAGAACGGGAGCTGAACCTCACATGAGTCACGCGGGTATGGTACGCCTGAGCGGTTTGTGCGTTGCGTAACTCATGCCGTTCATCACTATGAACCCGATCGAGCGGTTTTAACTCGTGCAATGTGAAGCCAATAGTGAAGGGACGAAAATGGCCAAGTTGGAAACGAACCACAGGATTTATTCACAAATGTACAATGGTGATAGAAAAGGGACACAGAGGAGAACCTTAACCACCTTACTGCCTTTGCCCAGACAAGGGCCCTCAGACTCGTTCGGGGAAGGGGAGGAAGAGGGGGACGCGCACAAAGCGCGGCCGCTTGGTGCAGTTCACCTAGACGGCTCATTGGGCGTTTCCTCCCGAGGATGTTCGCGGCAGGGACGTCGATCTCAGTCGTGCACGTAACGGGAATCCACGGAGCGTGTCCCAAAGCCAGCGAGGCAAAGCGCACGTGCAGGGAGTCCAGGCAGAGGTCGTCTGGGCAGAGAGTGCGTTCAGATTCCCGGGACAGAGAGAGTGTTCGGGGGTCCGGGCCGGGTTTTATAGCCCCCGGAGCCCCCCTAGAATGTTCCACTGGCCACCGGGGGTCACGTGTCGACAGCCCCTCATCAGTCTCTCCCCTTAGCTCTCATTGGCCGCTGTTCTTGGCCACTCCCTTTAGTTCCCATTGGCTGTTATTTCCTGGCCACTCCCTTTAGCTCCCATTGGCTGTTCGCTGCTTACCAGCCACGCCCTCCAGCTCCTCCCTCGGGCCTGTTAGACTTGCCCTAGGCCCATGACATGGCATTCCAGGTGTTACGTGTTCCTCCCCAACCCCCTGGTGACGGTGTACCTCAGAGCCCCGAGAGGAGTCACGGCAGAAAAATGTGTTATTCTGTTTCAAAAATCAATGGTGAAACCACACCAATTGTTACTAACAAACAAATATTGTATTAAAAATCACACAAGAATAACAGTACAACAATGATAGCAATCAAAAGTATAATCAACATATATCTTATGATGGTACCATCAGCTAATATCAGGTAACTCACTGTGCTCCAAGTGAGTGAAAAAAGAACATTCCCCAATGTCATTATATTCCTGTCTTAGAGCTCAAGTTGGTCCCCTCCAGCGATCGTCAGAAAGATGTCGAATCCAAACCCGAATCCCGTACAGATAACAGTCCCAGTCACGCCGCCAAAACTGCACAAAGGCGTACATGGCCAAAGCGGCAGAAAAGGGTCACGCGGCCAACAGCTGCAAAAAGGCGCACTCAAGGCGACTGGGAAATTCACCCCCTCGGGTATGAATGTTTTACCGCTCCAAATTGGCGAACCTCAGGTTTGTCTTCAAAAGTCGCGTTGCACACACACATCCCAGATAGACGTCTGAATGGTGAAAACGGCTGACGCGAAGCAAAGACCTTTCGTGATGAGCAAAGCGCGCGAGTCAAAATGGCCGACCGCTCGTACTTGAGACGTAATGACCCAACGATGATTCCTCGGAATCCAACGCCAAACCTGACACGCAGGTTGATCAGTCACAGCGATAACAACCCTATCGCAGGAATCCCTTTCCAGGAAACCCAAAGTTCACTCGTGACTCTTGCTCGACAACGTTCGCTCAGGACGAAGAAATGACTCGCTTCTTCTCCGACTTCACATGCTCCGCCTCCTTTCTCCTCGTCTTCTTCCGGTTTTCGTCCGGTTCCCGATCCGGTTTCCTGTTTCTTTTAACATTAACTTTTAACTTTTGAAACTAGAAATATCTATTCCCTTTAAATGCCAACAATAATAATACATGGAATCGGAAATATTTACAGTGGATGCAAACCACCACAACGGAAGTGACGAATCCGTAACACCAGGCTTCAATGAGGCCTACCCTTTCTCTACCTGCCTCAACGCATACTAACACTGGGAAGGAGACTATACTTCACATTTAATAAGGAATAACTAACTAAGTGAGGCTACATGTTGTGGTGCAACTAACTATAGGGGGGTTGCCTTTATTCCCAAAACCACAACTATATATATATATATATATATATATATATATATATATATGTATATATATATATATATATATATATATATATATATATATATATATATATATATATATATATATGTATATGTATATATATATGTATATATATATGTATATATATATGTATATATATATATATGTATATATATATATATGTATATGTATATATATATGTATATGTATATATATATGTATATATATATATATGTATATATGTATATGTATATATATATGTATATATATATATATATGTATATATGTATATATATATATATGTATATATATATATATGTATATATATATATATATATATATACACACACACACACACCAACTTGTGAACACCAGTGATGGGATTTTGAACAAACTTGGTATAAGTTAGTATGTATGATGCAAAGATCTTCTTTCGTGTATCATCAGATGGCCAGCTCAGTGTCGTGCAGCCATGCCCTCGTCTCTGGTCCTACGTCGAAGAGGCCGGCTTCTGAAGGTGGTCTGTATAGGGGGCAGGTGGTAATTATGTGTTCGGCAGTCTGCTCAGGCTCGCCGCACTCGCACGCGGCGCTGTCTGCCAGGCCCCACATCTTCAGCGATGATTTGAAGCGGCCGACCCCCATACGTAGACGGTTCAGCAAGGTCCATTGCAGGCGTGGTAGGTCTTCTCCTGCAACGCCACCTCCTGGGTCCCAGATGTAGCGGTGGATGCGGGTGGGCCCGGCCGTTTCCCACACCTGCTTCCAAGATGCCGCCAGCCATGCGCTTCTAGACAGGTCCTCAGGGATAGAACTGAGCATCTCTTGTGCCGCCTTGTTGTAGGGATGGCGGGACTTGAGTCTGCTTGGAGGCACCACTATCGTTGTGGTGTTGTGCAGGATGTGCCAGTCGTGTTTCTGGGCATTCCTTGCCAGGGCGAGGGTAGCAGCCTCCCGTCGGAGGCCGGCCAGGGTGATTCCCGCTAGGACTGGCAGGTGGAATGCCGGGGTGGGCTTCAAGCAACCAGCTACAATGCGGAGGGCGTTGTTAATGGCAACATCAACCTTTCTCACGTGTGGGCTTCTGCTACAAGCTGGGGCGCAGTATTCGGCTGCAGAGAAGACCAGGCTTGCGTGGATATTCGTAGGGTCTTGGCGGAGGCTCCCCAGGTCGTACCAGCGAGACGTCGGATAAGTGAGACCCTTGATGTCACCTTGGCCTTAACTTCTTCTAGGTTTTGCTTGAAGGACAGTATCCGATCTAGGCATACACCGAGGTACTTTGGGGCTTGCTGGAACTCCAGGCGTTTGTTGTCAACGAACACGTCCAGTTCCCTTTTTGCTTCTCTGTTGTTAAGATGGTATGCCGCTGACACTGTCTTACCAATGCTGAGCTGCAAACGCCACCTCCGGAGGTAGGCTACCAAGGTGCCCATGTCTTGGTTGATGCCGTTTTCCATCGCCTTCCATGTTGGTCGTCGCAGCATGATGGCCAGGTCGTCCACGTAACCGTACTTTCTGGATGTTGTATCCGGCAGGTCGTAGATGTAGATGTTAAACAGCATCGGTGAGAGAACAGAACCCTGCGGGACACCATTCCTCAGTCTTCTGAGCCTGCTGCGCTGGCCGTCGCTGGTCTGTAGGACGAAGCTGTGGTTTGACAGCATCTCCATGATGAAGTTCACCATATGCCGGTCCGCAGCAACTTCAGGTGGAGTCAACGGTGCCAAACGGTGCCAAACGGTGTCGTATGCAGCTGTCAGGTCCAGCAACACTACGCCAGCTTTCTCATTGTCCTGGAAGCTGTCTTCGATATCTTGTGTGAGTAATGTTACCTGGTCCACTGTTGACCTGCCACGACGGAAACCGGCTTGTTCCCGCGGGAGCTGTGGGTCCACCAATGGGTCGATGCGGCTGTGGATCATCCTCACCAGAATCCTAAATGGGACGCAGAGCAACGATATCGGTCTGTAGGACTTGGGATCTTCCGCAGGTTTGTTCGGCTTCGGCAGGGCTATGACGGAAGCACGGCGCCAGGTCTTCGGGAGCTTGGACCTCCGGAGGCACGACGAGAAGAACGAACACAGCCAACCAGATGTTGTTGTGCTCTGGTGGATGACGAACTCCGGATGGATGTTGTCACGGCCTGGTGACTTACCCGGCTTGAGGTTGCTCATGGCCGCACTGAGTTCGGCTGCTGTGAAGTCTCCAGAGAGATTGGCATCGACGCTGGCCGCCCTGGATAAGAGAAGACACCTCACGCAACGTCAAGCGGGCAAAGTTTTTGTCTGCATCCGGGAAGCGACCGTTCTTCAGGAGCTGGGACGCAATGGCATCTGCTGTCACCGGGCACCTGAATGGCATTGTATTTCTGCCTGTCAGCTGGTTGATGGTCTGCCACGCCTTGCGACTAGAGTGGGTAAAATCGATCGACTCAACTATTTCAGTCCATCTGGTCCTACGGGTGGCGTCCAGCTTCTGGAGTAGTGCTGTTGCAGTTGCGTCCACTTCTTCCCTGGAGCTAGCCTGCTGATGGTCGCGCAGGAAATGGCTGCACTCCTCATCCCAACCCAGGATGTAGTTCTTGTTAAAGCCACGCAGGATGTTTTTCTTTGCTGCACCTAGGAGAACCTTACAATAGGCTGCGTGTGCGGCGTCCACATCAGCAGCTTCTGGGTTCGGGAGACCAGCTGTTCTTCTTTCCGTCTCTGCAGCAAACGACTGCCAGTTAGCCTTCCGGAAGTTCCATCTCTTGACAGATCTGTGGTGCCGGCTGCACCAGTGATGGCACTTTGATGATGGACGGTCGGTGGTGTGAGCGGGGGAACCTGTCAATGACGCGTCTCTCAGGCTTCGGGTCGTTGGTGCGGCACATGGCGAAGGCCAGGTCCGGATTGGTGTAGGTGTTCCAGCGCGCAGAGAAGAAGCTTGGAGGCTCTTTTGGGTTGAACAGCAGCAGTGCATCGGTGTTGGAGGCCCAGTCGCTCAGCATCATTCCGTCTGGTGTTGTGTAGTTGTAACCCCAGTCTGTGTGTTGACAGTTGATGTCACCTGCATAGATGGTGGGTGCAGTAACGGACGGGAGTGATGACGCCATCAGCGCTGATGGAGGAGGCTTATATACGTTGACGACCGATGTTTCCTGGATTTTGGTGACCAGCCACTCGATGTTGGAGCCTGGTGGAGATTGGCTAATGGCTGTCCAGCTTAGTTCAGTCCTGACGAAGGTTGCCATTCCGTGCTGTTTACTGTGGATGGACCCAGCGAGAAGGAACCCAGGCAGCTTGAGGTTGTCGTCAGCTGCACAGTGTGTCTCTTGTAGGAGAACGACTGCTGCCTTGTTGAAGTCGGCGAGGTGTCGTATGACTTCGAGCTTGGCGGTGGTGAGGCCCTCGACATTGAGTTGGAGCACTGACAGGCCTTGGTTTTCGACGGTCGGAATGGCCGCCCATCCTGAAAAGGACGTTCTATGCCTTGGTCTTAGTCTTGACCTTGGCTTGTACCTTGGCCTGCCAGCTCGATGATTGTGTGGCGACATTAGTTTCACAATTCTTGTTACTTGTAGGGAAGGCCGCGGAGAGGCTGTCGTCTTCTTCCCCATGCAAGGATGAACTGATTGGATTAGGGCATCAACAGATCAAAGGTCAAAGGTCATGTCAGGATAAATGTGATAACTTGAGAAGAGGTCCTGCTCTGCCACTCCATCACACCCTCTCTCTGTTCTCTTCTCCCTCTCTTTTGATCAAGGACATCTGCCATCTGCTTGGAAATCAGCCAACATTACCACTTTGCTTTACACAAAAAATGTGCAAAAACAGATCCTTGCAACTACTCCCTTTCCCTACAGACCAATCAGCCTACTCCCAATGATCAGCAAGGTCATATAATCCATTATCGCTTCTGATATTAAATCCTTCCTCTTCTCCAATGGCTTGATCTTGGATCATCAATTTGGGTTCAGACCAGGTCACCCTACTCTGGACATGCTGCTTCTGCTGTCTCAACAATGGATTTAGGTCCTCAATGCAAACAGGAAATCAGAGCCGTCTCCCTTGACATAAGTCCATTACTTTATATATATATATATATATATATATATATATATATATATATATATATATATATATATATATATATATATATATATATATATATATATATGTATATGTATATATTTATATATATATATATTTATATATATATATATTTATATATATATATATATATATATATATATATATATATATATATATATATATATATATATATATATATATATATATATATATATATATATATATATTAGCCGAAAGCACCCGGCGTTGCCCGGGTTCTTTTTGAATGAATTTACTACTATAATTCAGCTTTTACTTGCGGCCGTAGAAGATTGACTACTATAATTCAGCTCAGCTTTTAATTGCGAAATGCGCCAAGCCCGGCCGAGGTGGGCCTCGTCACCTAGCCTATAACCTTCCCGGGGCCCATCACAGAAGCGGTGCCTTTCACCCTGGTTGGCCTCCCTCAGGTCATCCAAGTCTGATCAGGGTTCCAACTTCATGTCAAAGCTTTTTCAGTAAGTGGTACACCTGTTGGGAGTAAAGCAGGTGAGGTCAAGTACTTACCATCCCGAGAGCCAAGGGGCCTTGGAAAGGTTTCACCAGACATTAAAGAATATGATCAGATCAGAAGAGGGAATTCCCTTATTGCTGTTTGCTATGAGGGAATCTGTTCAGGAGTCATTGGGATTCAGTCCTTTTGAACTCGTGTTTGGCCACACAGTCCGAGGACCTTTGAAACTGGTGAAGGAACAGTGGCTACAGGAGGAGTCGCTGTCAACTGTGTCATAGTATGTGACAACTGTTAGGCACAGATTGGCTAATTCCTGTGAAGTAGTGAGAGGAAACCTGAACGTGAGACATGACAAGACTTCTCAGATAACAAAATTCAGTCCTGAGGACCCAGTGCTAGTGTTGCTTCCAGTTCCAGGTCAGCCGCTACAGGCTAGGTATTTTGGTCCCTATGCCATCAAAGGAGGGTCAATGAAACGGATTATGTGGTGACCACTCCCGACCTACGGAAAAAGCGGCAGCTGTGTCACGTTAACCGACTGAAGAAATATTATGAGAGGAAGTCTGTGGAAAAAATGGCTCCTATCTCACCTGCCATACCTGTAGTCTATGTGCAAGGGAATCCAGAGATTGAGGTCAGTGTGAAGTTCGATAGCATTGATGACCAGATTGACGAACACTGAAGTGTTAAGGAACCTAGACCAGAAATTAGGTCATTTGACGAGGGAACAACAAGGGCAATTATCCAACCTCATTTATGAGTTTGTGCATTTGTTCACAGATGTACCTGGTCGTACCGATCTGGTATGTCATGATATTGATGTGGGGGAGGCCATTCCCGTGAAACAACACCCCTACCGGATGAACCCTGTTAAGATGAAATATCTCCAGCAGGAGGTTCATCCAAGGTAAATTAACCTGATTCCTGTGCGTTGCTTGGAATTTTTGTTGCTTAAGGGATTTGATCAGCCATAGTTTTGATTTGTCGTTGTTGGGGTGAGTATTAATTTTGGGTGTTAAAGATACTTTTTGTATGGAAAGAAAGTTTTCACCATGTTCAAACTTTCTTCCTTGAAGGTGGGGAGTGTTATGGATCCGTCACTTCCGCCTTTGTTGTTATTATATACTTGTAGGATTTTTAGTTTCAGGTAATATTGTTGTTACAATTTTTGTGTGATATGGAGATTACTTTAGTAAAACGTAAAAATAAATGTTTGTGAAGGAGAAAGGAAAACGCGGCAAAGGAACCGGAAGAGAAGGAGGAGGAGCTGGGGAGAGATCGAGACGGCCATCAGGGAGATACAGCCGTAAAGTTGCATCGATGCTGCGAGCAGACTTTTTTGATATTGGTCATGAAGGAGTTGAGGCTTCCCGGGAAAGGGATTGCCCATGACATCATCATATATGGCGATTGCAATTCAACCTGCGTCTCAGGTTTTATCACCAAGTGTGAGTTATTGTTGGAGGGAGCAAGCGCCTCCATTACAGGACGATACGCCATTTTGTCCTTGAAGAGATGGTCCGCGTGGTGCATCTTGTTATGTCATTGGGATTCCCATATCGACATCATCGTGTTGATCGCCTTTAGTTTTCCATATTGGCTTAATCGTTGGTGGACGTGAGGCGTGGATTTCACTCACGTTTTGGGGGATCGTTATCCCGTGAGCCGCCAGCTGCCCGACCTCTCACCTCGTAACTCTTCGTCTGCACTCGCGCTAATACCTGCCTGTTGTTTTGCCGTTCTGCATGACCTCAATCTTCAACCAGCATGGGTATCCATGCACGGACTTTGGGGAATGTTACATTCCACTCATGTTGGCGCGTCGTGAGTTTATTGCTTTGAGAGCATTGTGGAATGATGACATCAAATGTATTGTTCATTTGATGCAAGTGATATTTTCATTGTACTTTCTTTAATAAGTGTTATTATTGTGCACTAGCAACGGTACCCGCCCTATGGGCGGGGCTTCAATGAATGAATGAATGAATGTAATGTAATGAATAATGCTGAAGGAGCTGGGGCTCCCACGTCGATCGGAAGAATGGACGCGACAAAAAAGCTGGAATTCATCCGAGTTGCTTTATTCAAACCAAACACTCAGGCACTCTGAAAAGCCCGTTTATCGGGCAGCAATATATATACATATTATCCCGGAGCGTTTGCCCAGGAAAGGCGAGAGGGGGCGTGGCCCAGCGTCCTGGCTGCGGCCTGGCAAGTTGAGGGCGAGCCTGCCCGGTGTAGGGGAAGTATTCGGGGAGACTCAAGACTCCAATGACCGGACACAGGTTTTACAAAAGGTCTGGTTTATTAACTGGTTATTCACTTCATTCCAATTACCAAATAATACCGCTTAATTCAATGGACCAGGTTAACTCTTTTCGCATGGTCCTTCTCGTTCGGCCGATGTTCCTCTGCCACTCCCGTCGGGCAGAGGGTCTGATGATGAGTCCTCGTCCGTTCCGTCGGTCAGAGCTTCTGCTCACAAGTTCCCTTGACTCAACGTTTGCTCTCGTTTATATGGACAAACTGGACTTAATCCCCTGTCCGCTGAACGTTAATCCTTTCTCCGCTAATGCCCCGAGGTCATGCATGCACCAAGTCCTGGCATCAGCTCGCTCCCCTCCTGCTGTGAGTTCCGTTTACCAAACGATAGGGGGGTGCTCCAGCCAGGGGCTGTGACCAGGTGGACAAGAGATTACCATGTTCGGGCACATTCCTGACACTCATTTACGAACTCGTCTTTCACAGAGTTTGCAGGTAAAATGTATCTGCTTCGTTACCAGTGTTAATTAATAAGTTACCAGTGCCAATTAATAAGTTACACTGAGTTACATTTCCACAATTCCCTCATCTTTTTGTTTTTGTTTATATTAACCATTAATCTAAACATCAATATAAGTAAACAATCAATCACTACAAGTAAACATCATTACAAGTATAAGTAAATAATCAATCACTTTGGTAATCAAATTCCCTTGGGCATACACCGTCATCCTGCAAGAATCACAAAACATTTCGTTGGTCATTGACTCCTTCCATATCGTTCAATCTATTGCATTTGCATCACAAATATATTTTCAAAACAACACTTCACCATCACCAAGATACAACAATTTCACTTCATTTTCAAGTTTTGTAAAGCATCTGCACCATCTGGCAAAAACGTTTGCCTCCACACAAATGTTGACTTTGTTTGAAAGGAAGGGCTGATCACTTGTGTTTGAATCCTGGTATGAAACATTTTCTCCTAATGTCTTCATAGCTCCTGCACTACTTCGTGTAGGATTTCGCTGTTGTGGTAACATTGCGGAGTCATAGACTGACCCTGCTCTCCTTGTAGCATTCTTGCCACTTTTTGCTGTAAACCATAGTAATTCCTGAACAAGGCCTTCACCCAGTTGTAGTCGACTTGCCTCCTCCCTCATTGTGAGTGGGCAGCAAGTATTGGTGTGACGTTGATTGGCCAGCAAGATGTGGAACAGGGATGCCGGATGCATCCACAATGATGTTGGGACCATGGTGTTCAGGTCATTCATGGTCCTTACCAGGAGCAACCAGCAGAATCGTGCACAGCTGTTGTGACAAGGGCACAGCCGTTTTTTGCAGCTCCATGCTGGTTCCCCGGACGTTGGTGAAGTAATAACATATGTCCCCGCATTTCACAGAGGTTGCAGGTAAAATGTCGTTGTCCTGCAACTTCTGATGTGGTGAATGTTCGAAGCCTTCGAACAAGAGTAAGTGATCGCCTTTCTTTCATATGTTGCAGTGTGATCCAGGCAAATGGTCACATAAATTTCCTTGGTGAAGGTAAGCATTCATCTCCAAGTTACACGGGAGAATGTCTTCATCATTCTTTGAGAAAGAGGGTGTATGCCACGATTAACTTCATTTTTTAGCCACAAATTTTCTTTCTCGAACTTCTTCCCAATTCCGTTAGCAATCCCTCCAAAATGTGATCTCGTCTTATCCTTATGCTCAGTCACATCTGAATCTGCTTTCCACACACACTGAATCAGATAGGGTACATCTTACCATGAAATCAGCATAATCATGTATATCTTCCGACAGTTTCACATTCAACAATTTGTTGTTTTTCCTTAACACAAAAAGTTATATTCATTTATATGCGTCACACAAATAATATTCAATCAGGTATGTATTTTATTACTAAACTAAGAATAGCATCCACAATTGCTTTCAGGTTAATATAGTTCAAAAATTAACTCATGCAGGTATTTTAGCACTACTCTAAGAAAATAAATTGTATATGATTACAATCACAAACGGGAATACCTAATTCCCAACAACAATTTTCCCAAACCAACAAATTAAGCATAATGTATTATTACCATAATTCCTCTCCACTTTTTCTTTTCCCTCTTTTTTTTTCTAACAGTGTGTCACTCGTGGTGATATGAGTTCACTGATATTGTAATTGACACAACTCATAACATTGTCGTTATGCCATTATCTTAATTCTACTGTATTCACTATTCATTTGCAACATCACTTGATTCATTCTTTTAATCTCGGTATTATTCATATCATCATAACAATCTTTCTATTTTAGGTCCATATTTGTTTCTGTTCTCATCAACCTCCTACGGTTTATCAATTTGTTCCAAAACACTGCAACCAAAGGTTTTAACCAAAGCTCTACCAAACTATTTCCAATTTGAACTCAAAATGCTAATTAAACAACAATTCAAAGAATTAACTTCAATGGGTCAACAAACTCATTTTATAAACAGATCTAATTTTCCCATCCAATAATTTTCCTTGCCAAATGTCATATTGCAACACTTTAATAAACCTTCGAAAAATGTCTCCCAAATCAATAAAATGTCTATGTCTAAAATGTCTAAAATGTCTATAAAACCAAATCAATGTCTCCCAACTCTAATAAGTCTTTGTAATATCTCACTTCATTTACCCAGCATCGAAGAATTTATTTACTCTCCATTCCCATCTGTTAACCAGTGACTTTGTTTGAACTCCAAAACTTAATTTGATGAATCCCATGTGTACAGCTACCACTTATTGAAACCCCTACTTTTGTAGAAAATATCCAAGTAAGTGTTTTTTTTTTTTTACACCCCCTTAACTGTTGCTCATCCATTTCTATGCACCCAGTGAGTACTACTGACACCAGTATGCCAATATAGGTGTGCGAGATTAACAAATATGTTGCAGGTACACGTGACATCGCGTTCTGAGTATAAATAACGTAACAGCGCGTTCATGGCTGCCCCTTGGTTTAAGATTCACAATGCATTCCGTTTTAAACCTCACAATAGTTCCAACCAGCAAGATATTCTTTACTATTTTCCCATATCATCTATGCCTAATACACAACCATACATGCAGCACAATTTATATGCTGATAAAATTCAAGTTTATATATATATATATAAATCCATGAGCAGAGTATTCTGAGAAGTCAGTGTAAGACCTCTCCCAAATTTGGATAATTTTGTACTCCCTCATTTCTTTTTATGAAGCTCATATCCATAAATAGATGTTATTCTCATATAAATTCTATCAAAAATGGAATCCCAAAATTACTCACAATTTTACTATTAATGAATGGCTGCTCATAACCCAGCACATCAAATCTTTATATTCCATCTCCCTTGACAAAAGAGATAATGTTCATAATCAAATTATATTTCTATTTTATTTTACGGATTCTCTGCATATTCAATCCCATCCACATAAAACTATCCATTTCCAGACAGGCACACTGTCGGTGTCAACAATCTTGTAAGATTGATACACAAAACAATAAAAAAAACACTAACATTGACACACAAAAATACACACACACATGCATTATGCGTATTTGTTTGCGTTGGAACTATTATTTACAGATCAAGATGGGTGTCAATTTTATTTCAATTTCATAAAATTTGTCCTTCAATTTTAGAAATGCTAATACACAAATGGACCAAAAAGTTTATTCTTAGAAAACCCCTATGATGTCACATTGAAATTACCCTTTCAGTTCCCACAATAATTTATCCAAATTTGACTACACACCCATTTGTATGTCAGTCGACCACTGACCTATCAATCATGCGGAGCACTAGTCCGAAATTCCCACCTGATCATCATGTGACCCTTGTCACTTGGTTTCAAAAATTTGCAAAGCAATTGTTCCAACTTTGTAAATTTAAAATTGTGTGCCCAACATAAAAGATCCAATTTCGGCATGTGATCAATTAATTATTAATTTGTTAACAAGCAAAAAGAAAAAAATGAATCATTCTTGCTCTGAAAACTTTTCAGACACAAGAATCATCGACAGTTATTCATGTTTGTCCAGTAATCGAATCTGTTGAGGCCAATCATCATTTGGGATTTGTAGCAATGAAGGCCTAATCATTGTCTGAGGTACCGGTAAGCACTGGTACCCTTGATCTTGGTTTGCCCCATGAACTTGTCTTCCTGTTGACATACGGACATCTTCTTCTCCAATGTCCCATCTTTCCACACTCGAAACACCGGTTTCTGTCGTTGCCTGATCTGTGCACCTGTGCACTTGTATTGCTGGGCTGCATCTCTACATCCCTGAGTTGCCACTGCAATCTCTCGTTATCTCCTGAAACACGAAAAAATTCTCTGTACCGTCCTTTTTGGGGAGACAACTGGAAATCAGATGGGACAACTGTCACTTTCATTCCTAATTTCGAGGGCAGTTGTGCATTTGTCTCCTCCACTGTATCCTGTATCCTTTTTATTTTAAGTTCTAGATCCGTTATCCGTTCTTGCTGTTCCCGTTGTCTGGATTCACCATCCCAAAGATGGAATGCAAGCCAGTCTACCGTTATATTCTGTCTCTTCCTGGCTTTCAATCTTTGTTCCAATCTTTCCAATCGACTTCGCTCAATTATACCATCTCTTGGAAACTCCTCATCATGTCCCTTTGTCCACAAATACCAATTCTCGACCTGCCTTATAGCTTCGGCACCATAACGGTCGTACATATGATGTGTACAAGTACCTTTTTGTGGAATCTCTGGTTGTCCTTGTGTATTCTTGCAGGCTCCATTTCCCATTCTGCCTTTTATCAAAGTAGCGTTGGATGTGTTGTAGCTTGTTCCAGGTTCCTCTAAAGCTTCACTCGTACCTCCAGGAAGGATCTCTCCACCTGTTCACACGGTGATTTCCAGAGAGTCTCCCTCAGTTGTGGCTTTTGCACAATCCAATCTGACAGATCAGTATTTGCAGATGAGCCGGAGGGTCAGTATGAAATGGGTGAATTCTCAGGTGTCCGCTCTGTTGACGGGGAAATCACACAATGGTAACCGCACATATATATCTGTATATAAACTCACCACCTTGCTCAATTTTCCCAGGTTGTCTCCACATTGATAATATCTCGCAAAGATATCAAAGCTTCTTTCTTGAGACCGCATTTTCATCAATCAAACAATCAATATATTCAATTCAATTTATTCAGTTCAATTTATTCAGTTAAATTTATTCAATTAAATTCAATCAATTAGATTCAATCAATCAAGAATATCCAATCATATCATTCAACTTCTTCCATGATTGTCAAGAATATCCAATCATATCATTCAACTTCTTCCTGAGTGTGAAGAATATCCAATGATATCATTCAACTTCTTCCTGAGTGTGAAGAATATCCAATCATATCATTCAACCTCTTCCTGAGTGTGAAGAATATCCAATCATATCATTCAACTTCTTCCATGATTGTCAAGAATATCCAATCATATCATTCAACTTCTTCCTGAGTGTGAAGAATATCCAATCATATCATTCAACTTCTTCCTGAGTGTGAAGAATATCAAAAAACCCGTATTTACAGATCGCTAGAGAAAAAACAAACAAACAAAAAAAAAAACACGAATAATAGATAAAACCGTGTGTAAGACCTCTCCCAAATTTTGTCCGCTCATTCACTTTTCCTGATTCGCATCAAGGATCTCCATCATCAGACAGCGTACTTAATTCCGCATTTTAATGAGAATTCAACAGGATTTTACGACTCAAAGGAAAAAGAACGAGCAGACCTTTTGCAGGACGATCGTTACAAAAATCGTTACATATATTAAAGTATTTATAATGTCGACAAATCATATCTTAATTCTTACAAAATTTGGTTCTTTGAATAAATCACAGCACCGGGAGAACCAGCTCAAAAAAATGGATCTTTGTGTTTATTCAGCACCCTAGTAATTGGTTCTTTGTGTACTAATTACACAGCACCCAGGCCCCGCTCATATGGATCTTTGTGCAGCGCTGCACACCACCTGAGCAAAAGGGGTTTCATCTACATTTTCCTTATCCGGTGTACCATCCGTGATATTTGTTTGCTCATTCACTATTCCTGATTCGTCATCAAGGATCTCCATCATCACACAGCGTACTTAATTCCGCATTTTAATGAGAATTCAACAGGAATTTACGACTCAAAGGAAAAAGAACGAGCAGACATTTTGCAGGACGATAACTGGAATTAGTCGTGAAAATATATCCAAAATACACAAAAATACACACCCAGACAAATAAACAACATTTATTCCGTTTTACAGAACAAACATTTCCTCTATCATGACATGCATGTCTTCAAAATTATATGACCAAGAGAAAAAGTAAAATTAATTAAAAACTGCGGGCAGTGATGATCCGGGGACCATACCGCTCCATCCTGATTGGACAAGTGCGTGCTAGAGTCGTTAACAACGACAGTCCAGATCCGATTGTTGCAAATTTCAATTCAATCGATCGAAAAATGAACGCAGGGATGCATTTTAAAGGTGCAGTGGCACTAACTGAGTTGCCACGAATATGGCCACGAAATTGCCAATATGGCCAATATGACAGCCACAAAATATTTTCCTTAATCAATTGGCTCATAGCATAACCAATCTGCAAGTATTTCCTCCGAAGATGTATCTCTGAGGACTTTTAATTAAATAAGTCATTTATAAATCAACGAGTTAATTTATTAAATGATTAATCAATAAATCAAAATTTCCTTGACAGCCACATCACTTGGTCAGTGTCATGTCCAAATATCAGCTTCCTTACTCAAAAGGTGCCTGAGTTAATGTAATGTAATTACTGTAATAAGATTACTGCAATTACTGTAATGATTACTGTAATTACTGTAATTACCGGAACTGTAATTACTGTAATTACCTCGTGAATAACTCGTGAAATAACTCGTGAATTCTTATCCGATTTACTTAACATTTGAGTGTCCCCAAAACGTTGGAGCAAAACGTTGCAACAACGAAAGTGAAACGTTGTAGCGACGTTGTGGAAACGTCAGCAAAACATAACATTTGAATGTTCCCAAAACGTTGGAGCAAAACGTTGCAACAACGAAAGTGAAACGTTGTAGCGACGTTGTGGAAACGTCAGCAAAACACAACATTTGAATGTTCCCAAAACGTTGGAGCAAAACGTTGCAACAACGAAAGTGAAACGTTGTAGCGACGTTGTGGAAACGTCAGCAAAACACAACATTTGAATGTTCCCAAAACGTTGGAGCAAAACGTTGCAACAACGAAAGTGAAACGTTGTAGCGACGTTGTGGAAACGTTAGCAAAACACAACATTTGAATGTTCCCAAAACGTTGGAGCAAAACGTTGCAACAACGAAAGTGAAACGTTGTAGCGACGTTGTGGAAACGTTAGCACAACCCAACATTTGAATGTTCCCAATTTATCCCATTAAAATCCCATTAAAATCCCATTAAAATCCTATTAAAATCCCATTAAAATCTTATTAAAATCCCATTAAAATCTTATTAAAATCCCATTAAAATCCTATTAAAATCCCATTAAAATCTTCAGACAAAACACTAGCAATATTATTCCTAGGACTAAAATTACCAGGACCATTATCAAACATTTATCAAAATATTAGGACCATCATCAAACCAATGAATGACTCAATCCTTTAATGACTACATCCAAACCCAGACATTTTGAGTTCCGTAACTTTAATACTTCAAATTTTCCATTCCTTCCCTTCCTGATCCTTAGATGTAGGGATGGGTTCTTTTTAGGATCATGTTGCATCGAGCATTATTTTCCAAAACAGTGTGAACATTAAACCACACCATTACCTCTGACATCCCACCATTTACACCAGCTTTTCCATGATGTCGCGATATGACCCCATAATCCCACAAAACTCTTCGTTGCTTTGACATCCAATATGAAAATTCTCATTTAACCCGTTCAAAGAACGTCCATTTCGCTAAATCGAACCAACCACAACCTTCGCCATTAATATCTATTGTAAGCGTGCCGAATCAGTAAGCATCACCCCTCCTATGAGCCTCGACCAGAGGGTGGTTGTTACTCACAAACACTCGTCGCTAGCTGTTCCATTGTCTGCCGATTCCCACTCTGCTGCCGATTTCCACTGAGCCATCAGAGTGGAATTTGGAATTTTTTATTTCTCTGAGCTCATGAAAGTGGTGACAATGGGTGGTCTGCCATTGCTTTCCACAAAAGTATCTTTCACCTTTCAATAAAATATTTGTACCAACCAAATCTGCGAGTATGGGGCACAGAGAAAATACACAAAAAGCAACAGCCCTGGCTTTGCTTCCTGGAAGCTTCCTGGAAGCTTCCTGCAAAACGCTTTGCTTCTCGCAAAACGTCCGCCTATGGGAACTAGAGGGAGGGGAGGGAGAAGGAGCAGGAGCAAGAGACAGGGTGCCGGAATGGACATGAGGGACAATGAGGGACAGTGAGGGAGTGTTGGTATGCAATTTTCATCCAATCGCCATCTTTCACAATAATTCTGGACCGGCATGAGGTGGGGTTGTCTGTCATGAATTTATTTGTTGATCGAACGAGTTTTAGACATGGCGGGAAAACTGAAAAAAAAAATTCTCTCCTCCACCCTCTTTTTTTTTTTTTTTTTTTTTTTTTTTTTTTTACTTTGGACCCACGGCTTTCGTCCTACACAATTCCGTTTAATTTGTCTAAATCCGACCAGTCGTTCCAAAGATATAAGCCGTTTTGTCGCAATACCATAAATTGGAATGAGGTAAAATATATATATATAAAAATATAATTCCATTTCCCGGCTCCCTGTCCGCTGAGCAAGTCGCGTGTTTTGAACAAGTGCAAAAAAAAAAAAAAAAACTACTTTACACGTGTACGGGTGTGTAAACGAGTGTACCGGCCTTACACGTCTTGGAAGCAAATGGTCGCATGGTGCACGCATGCTCCGTTTGCTCCCAGGTCACAGTAAGGCCTTTAATGACCAGCGCCGACCTGGTGCATTTTATTTAGACAGCGCAAAAAATACGTATTTACAGAAATCATTTAGAAAAACACGAATAATAGCTACAGTCGTTTATCGAAGTACCATTCGTGATGGGTCACGCCACCTATATCGCGGCATCGGTGCGCACGGAACCCCCAGGACCACCTCCTCCCCCATGTATGTACAAAACTATTTCCAAGTTCGTAAATCATATTGGACAAAAACAAGCCACACTCACCTTTTAAAGACTTGTTTGTACAATTGATCCCAGCGGTGCCTCCAAATTGTAGGGGAAGTATTCGGGGAGACTCAAGACTCCAATGACCGGACACAGGTTTTACAAAAGGTCTGGTTTATTAACTGGTTATTCACTTCATTCCAATTACCAAATAATACCGCTTAATTCAATGGACCAGGTTAACTCTTTTCGCATGGTCCTTCTCGTTCGGCCGATGTTCCTCCGCCACTCCCGTCGGGCAGAGGGTCTGATGATGAGTCCTCGTCTGTTCCGTCGGTCAGAGCTTCTGCTCACAAGTTCCCTTGACTCAACGTTTGCTCTCGTTTATATGGACAAACTGGACTTAATCCCCTGTCCGCTGAACGTTAATCCTTTCTCCGCTAATGCCCCGAGGTCATGCATGCACCAAGTCCTGGCATCAGCTCGCTCCCCTCCTGCTGTGAGTTCCGTTTACCAAACGATAGGGGGGTGCTCCAGCCAGGGGCTGTGACCAGGTGGACAAGAGATTACCATGTTCGGGCACATTCCTGACACTCATTTACGAACTCGGCTTTCACAGAGTTTGCAGGTAAAATGTATCTGCTTCGTTACCAGTGTTAATTAATAAGTTACCAGTGCCAATTAATAAGTTACACTGAGTTACACTTCCACACCGGGCATGCCCGGGCATGCCCGGGCGTCCCGACCGAGGCCTGGCAAGTTGAGCGCGGGCCTGCCCGGGCGTCCTGGACGAGCCCGGCATGGTGATCGCTCCGCGTCCTTGATAGGTGCAAGGCGATTGTGAAAACCCAGCGGTAGCCGCTACACACGTCACCCCAGAATCGACTTGCACCGGCAGGGTCAATTTGAGGGGGGTCCTGATGACCCGGCCGAAGCGACCCCTGGCGGGTCGTGGGAGGGGGTCCGGTGTGGTGGTGGGCGGTCGAGTGGGGGGCACCGTGGACGGGGGGCGGCCTCGCCGCGGCGGAAGGGCCACCCGTGGTGGGTGGTCGACGTCCACGTGCGCCGGCTTGAGGCGGTCCACCGCAATCCGGTCCGACCTGCCGCCGATGTCGATGACGAACGACTTGTCGTCCCATCGCAGCACCCGGAAGGGCCCGTCGTACGGCGGCCGGAGCGGCCCCCGATGTGCCTCGTGACGCACAAAAACATACTCCGCTGTGCGAAGTGCTGGGGGGACGTAGGACTGGGGGTCACCGTGGTGGGATGTTGGCACGGGGGCAAACCGTCGGGCGGCCTCCTGGAGGTCCGAGCGCTGGTGAGCTGCGGACCAGGGACTGGTAGCGTCTGGCACGAATTCGCCCGGGACGCGTAGCGCCTGGCCATAGACAAGCTCGGCGGTGGATGCCTGGAGGTCCTCCTTGGGGGCCGTGCGGAGGCCCAAAAGGACCCACGGCAGCCGGTCGGCCCAACCGCCGTCTTGAAGGCCGGCCATGAGCGCGGCCTTCATGGAGCGGTGGAATCGCTCGCACAACCCGTTTGCTTGGGGGTGGTAGGCCGTAGTACGGTGGAGCTTGACCCCCAGGTTGCGGGCGACCGCCCCACAGCTCGGAGGTGAACTGTGGTCCGCGGTCTGACGAGATGTCCGCCGGTGCGCCGAAGCGGGCGACCCAGGTGGCGATGAAAGCCTGCGCCACGTCGGCGGTGGTGGTGGAGACGAGGGGAACGGCCTCCGGCCACCTGGTGGTCCTGTCCACCATGGTGAGCATGTGTGTGAACCCCCGTGACGGAGGGAGGGGGCCCACCAGATCCACGTTGACGTGGTCGAAACGTCGTTCGGGCACGGTGAAAGGTGCCAGCGGGGCCTGGGTGTGTCGGTGGACCTTGGCCCGTTGGCAGGCCGTGCAGGTGCTGGTCCAATCGCGGACGTCCCGACGAAGGCCGTGCCAGACGAATCGCGCCGACACCAGCTTCTGGGAAGCTTTCCGGCCCGGGTGGGAAAGGCCGTGGAGGGAGGCGAAGATGCGGCGTTGCCAGGTGACGGGCACGATGGGGCGAGGCTGGCCTTGGGAGACGTCGCAGAGCAGGACAGTGTCCGCGAAGGGGATGTCGGCCAGGCGGAGGCCCGTGTCCGCCGCCCGGAGGGCTTGCACCGTGGTGTCGGTGGTTTGGTCCGCCGCCATAAGCGCAAAGTCCACACCCAGGTGGACCGCGTTCGCGCTGGCCCGGGAAAGACAGTCGGCCACGGCGTTGTTTTTGCCGGCGACGTGCCGGATGTCCGTGGTAAACTCCGACACGGCGGAGAGGTGGCGCTGTTGGCAGGCCGACCACGGCTCCGTGACCTTGGCCATGGCGTAAACCAACGGCTTGTGGTCGACGAACGCCGTGAAAGGTCGGCCCTCCAGGAGGTGGCGGAAATGGCGGACGGCCAGGTGTAGACCGAGGAGCTCCCGGTCAAACGCGCTGTATTTGAGCTCGTTCGGCCGGAGCTGCCGGCTGAAAAAAGCGAGTGGCTGCCAAACCCCGTTCACCCATTGCTCATGTACGGCGCCCACCGCATAGTCGGAGGCATCCGTGGTGAGGGCGATGGGAGCGTTGAGCACCGGGTGAGCGAGCAGTGTTGCGTCGGCGAGGGCCCGCTTTGAGCTTTGGAAGGCCGCATCCATTGCTGCGGACCAGGCGATGTCGTGCTTGGCCGGCTTGCCCCGGAGGGCTTCGTAGAGGGGCCGCATGAGTTGAGCAGCGCGGGGCACGAAGCGGTGATAAAAATTCACCATTCCCAGGAATTCCTGCAGGGCCTTTATGGTGCGGGGACGCGGGAACGTGGTGATGGCCTCGACCTTGGTTGGCAGCGGCACGGCCCCGTTCTTGGTGATGTGGTGGCCCAAAAAATCAACGGCCGTCGTGCCGAAGTGGCATTTGGCCGGGTTGACGATGAGGCCGTGCTCGCTGAGGCGCCCGAACAGTGTTCGGAGGTGGAGGAGGTGCTCGGCCCGGGACGTGCTGGCGACGAGGATGTCGTCCAGGTAAACGAAAAGGAACGGCAGGTCACGCAGCACGCCGTCCATCAAGCGCTGGAACGCCTGAGCCGCGTTCTTGAGACCAAACGGCATCCGCAAGAATTCGAATAAGCCGAACGGCGTGATGACTGCCGTTTTAGGGACGTCGGCCGCCCTGACAGGTACCTGGTGATATCCCCGTATGAGATCAATTTTCGAAAAAATGACCCGTCCCGCCAGACGGGCGGAGAAGTCTTGGATATGCGGGATCGGGTACCTGTCGGGGGTGGTAGCGTCATTGAGACGGCGGTAGTCGCCACACGGGCGCCATCCATCCCCCGGCTTTGGCACGATGTGCAGTGGCGAGGCCCACGCGCTATCGGAGCGCCGCACGATGCCGAGGTGCTCCAACGCGTCGAATTCGGCCTTCGCCACGGCGAGCTTGGCTGGGTCGAGGTGGCGGGCCCTGGCGTAGACCGGCGGGCCCGTGGTTGGTATGTGGTGCTCGATCCCATGCCGTACTGCGACGGCCGAAAACGTCGGCCGCGTGAGGGCCGGGAACTCCGTGAGCAGGCGAGCAAACTCGTTCGCCGCCGGGACGGCGCATGCCAGCTCGGTCGGCGCGGAGCTGCTCAATGTGCATACCAGGGAGCTGAAGGTTTCGGCGTTGATTAAACGACGCCGTTGGACGTCCACCAGCAGTCCGTGTGCGCAGAGGAAGTCGGCGCCTAGCAGAGCCATGGGCACGTTTGCGGTTACAAACATCCAAGCAAAGCGTTGGCCGCCGAAGCAGAGGGTGACGTTGCGCGGGCCGAAGGTGCGGATGGTTGATCCGTTGGCCGCAACCAAGGAGGGGCCGCAAACCGCGGATTGCCTGTCCTGGTCAGAGGCGGGTATGACGCTCAGTTGGGCGCCGGTGTCGCACAGGAAGCGCCGTCCGGACGCTTTATCCGTGATGAACAGTAAGTTGCCCGTGTGGCCGGCGCTCATGGCTGGTAATGAACGCCGGCCCGGCCGTTTCCCGGCCTGCCGAAGGTGCACGGGGGTCGGCATGTCCGGGCCTTCTGTCCGAACCTGGCATGATAGTAACACCACGCTTGGTCAGGTGGAGGCCCCGGTCGTCGTGCTGGAGATGGTCGGCTCGGTGTAGCGGCCGCCAATTGCGTCGGCAGTTCGGTCGTCGACCGTGCCGGGTGCTCGGGCGCCATGGGTGTTGTGTCGGACGGCGGTGGGTCCCATGTCGCCGCTGCGATGCGCTGACCTGCGGCGGAGATCTTGTCGGCTTCTCTGGCAAGGACCCGGGGATCTGTGATCGTCGTGCTTGCCAGGGCGAGGCGTACCGGGTTAGGCAGCTGACGGAGGAACAGCTCCCGGAACAGGAATGCCGGAGAGTGCTCGCCGAGCAGTGAAAGCATGTAGTCCATTCGCTCGGAAGGGCGCGTGTCGTCGAGCTCGGGCAGGTCGAGCAGGCGCCGTGCGCGTTCCGCCGATGGGAAGGCGAAAGCGTCGAGGAGAAGCTTCTTAATCACGCCGTATTTGTCAGCGGCTGGCGGGCTCTCGAGGAGGCTCAGGGCGCGGGCCGCGGTGGCCGAACCGAGCGCTGCTACCACATGGTGGAAGCGGGTGTCGTCGGCCGTGATGCCTCGCAGGGCGAACAGGGAATCCGCCTGTGCGAACCAAACCGCCGCGTGAGCCTCCCAGAAGGTAGGCAGTTTAAGGGCGACTGCCGTGTCCATGTCGGTAGGTCACCAATGAAGGAGCTGGGGCTCCCACGTCGATCGGAAGAATGGACGCGACAAAAAAGCTGGAATTCATCCGAGTTGCTTTATTCAAACCAAACACTCAGGCACTCTGAAAAGCCCGTTTATCGGGCAGCAATATATATACATATTATCCCGGAGCGTTTGCCCAGGAAAGGCGAGAGGGGGCGTGGCACAGCGTCCTGGCTGCGGCCTGGCAAGTTGAGGGCGAGCCTGCCCGGGCATGCCCGGGCATGCCCGGGCGTCCCGACCGAGGCCTGGCAAGTTGAGCGCGGGCCTGCCCGGGCGTCCTGGACGAGCCCGGCATGGTGATCGCTCCGCGTCCTTGATAGGTGCAAGGCGATTGTGAAAACCCAGCGGTAGCCGCTACAATGCCATGCGTCACTTGGCAGCAGCGACAATATAAAAATGTTTGCCAATAACTTCAAAGAGAGAAAAGGAACTTTTATCAGCAATGTCGTCTATCCTGAAGTTCTAAGCTGAAGAAGAGGTACAAATTCATTCCATTTTTTCCCCTAAAGAAAAGCGTACAGTTGATATCACGATTTTGAAACACTATGGAATAATATTTACCGATATGAACAGTGATGTGGCTTTTATTGAAATTCTAAAAATACTGTTTAGTTTTTGATGATTTGCGTGTGATATGATTTAACGGATGTTTATATAAATCGTTTAAATAATCATTTGCGCCTCCCAATTGAAGAACCGCCCTTAGGGCGGGTACCGTTGCGAGTAATATATAATGGCGATACAACAAATTTTACCGCTTTGCTTTGAAGAACGGGAGTGAAGGGGGAGGAGCGTGTTAATATGTCTGTTTGAAGGCTTTGGGTGGTGAGGGGGCTTGAAGCCAGATATTAATTTTATAGCCGCCATGTTGGTGCTCGCCGTCACTGCAATGCGAAGCGAAAGACGCCTCAGAGCTGTCACATTCACTATCGCCATGTAGTATACGTGTACGTGAAACCGATACGTGTTTCCTTCATTGTAAAAACGACCAAATCAACAGTTAAGAGGACTTTGAGCCGATAGGTGTTACGGCCTTGGCAAGATCGATGGAGACAGCGATCTGTTAGCTTATACACCGCCCAAATAGCTCTGTGGAATTCTCTCATGTAGAGATTACACCCTCGTCGTTCGAACTTTGGCTGAGGTCATTATTTACTTTTAATGATGTTTGTATACGAATCAAAAAGAAGATAATTGGTTTTGGGTCGTCCTTTCCGCATATCTCATGGGATTGTGAGTTGAGAGCCGACCGTGATGGCGGGGAGGGGGTTGGCATTCTCTCATGCAGGGATTCAACCCACGTCCTCATAAAAGGTCTTTGTCCGAGGTCATTATTTTTAACTGTGTGTTTTCATTCGTCAGGTTGCGATCGGTGCAGCTGTTTGTGCGGTACCCGGGAAAATAACGTTATGCGGGAGTCCAAACCTGAAAATGCTGGAGACCAAAGCTGAAATTGGAAAAACAATATAGCCTATTTTACTCCAGGGGCTCCCAGGATTACCCACCCAAAATATCGTTGAGATCGGTTCAGATGTTTTGCGGTACCTTCGAACGGACGGACGGTTGTGAGAGTTCTTAATACAATTATTTGTTTTGTTCAACAATTGCATTGGTGTTGTTTTACCATGGTTTATTAGAAAACGCATAATAACAAATCTTTCTGCCGTGATCCCGCTCCAGACTCTGAGGTGCACCGTAACCGGGGTTTGGGGAGGTAGTACGTAACACAAGCACATGGAAGATGACCTTTGGCAAATGATTTAGTGTATACAACAGACTGTTTGTGAAGTACAACATTCTGCCGTTGGATTAAATCATTCAAAGAATAGACGGGTAAAAATGCTTTCTGTATGCCAACCAGACCTCAATTTAATGGATTTCGGATTTTACGGACAAAATCTTCTGTGCTGATTCACATGCAACCTCAATAATCACGTACAGATATTATATAGATATATGTACAGTAACACCTCAATAATAGTGTTGATTCACCTTCACCTCAACCTTATCCTAAGAGGTCACGGGAACATTCCTCCTTCTCAGCCTCTTAGCCCTGACTCACAATAACAGCATTCTATAACAGCAATAACACCCTCTTCAATCAACGACAAGTGCCGAGTTCAGTAAAGTACTGTATATACTTTTAAAATTCATATTGTACACCGCACCTTTCCGATGCCATCTCCAGGCGCTGCATAACGTCATTGCCAGGCACCGCAGGGGACTCGGCAATGACGCATGCTGAAAGGGAGTACTCAGTTTTCACTCTGGTTGTTTGTTTGTTTGTTTGTCCTGGCGATATCTCAGCCATCCTTTGAGCTAGGAAGCTGAAATTTCGGCACAATAGTGAGGAAGTACTTTGTCGAAAACAGTATTTTTTGTTTTTTGATTGATCAATTAATTGATGAGTTACTTAATTATTATCGATTAATTCAGTACTTATACATTTCCTTCCTCTTCTGGGCATTATCTCAGGCATATTTTGAGTTAGGAAGCTGATATTTGGACCTGCCAATGACCAAGTGATTTGGCTGCAATGGCTATCTTTGATTTATTGATTAATCAATTAATCGATGAATAATTATTGAATTAATCGATTTATGACAAAAAAAATTTTGTTACAGATTCGGATGAAATGGTGGTGGTTTATGTGTTCTATGAGCCAATTGATTAATTATTGCATCTTTTTATGATTATTATTTATTTATTTTCATTATTAATCATTTATTTATTTTCTTTCTCATCTGGGAAATATCTCAAGCACCTTTTGAGCTAGGAAGCTGATATTTGGACATGCCAATGACCAAGTGATTTGGCTGTAAAGGGTATTTTTGATTTATTGATTAATTAATTAATCGTTTTTTTTTTTTTTTTTTGTATACAGAGTCGAGGCTCGTGAAAGAGCGAACATTTATCAAACAAACAAATCAAACAAACAAGCAAACAAAGTATATAAAAAGGGGAGTGGTCGACAAGATGGGGAGAGAAGGGAAGGAAGCACACACACACACAACATTTGAGAGCAGGGACATCGGGAGATGTGTGGGAGGGAGAGGGCTTGGGGGGAGGCAGGATAGGTATAAAACGCAAGGACACCAAGGACTTCCAGGAAAGACGTTGGTATTTCAAAAAAGTGGATTTGGGGTGAAATTAGCAGGGGTAGAAAAGATCAAGGTTTTGTATTGGGTAAGATAAGAGATGGTGGTGAACAGCTGTTTTAAAGACCTGGAGGGAGGAGTGGGATTGAAGAGAGTGAGGGAGTTTGTTCCAAAGGCGGGAGAAAAGAGGAATGAAGGAGTGAAGGTGAGCAGAGAGTCTTGATTTTGGCAGTTTAACCATAAGAGGGTTGCAGGCAGATCTTGTGCGACCTGTAGGAATAGTTGGGGGACAGAGCCCAGAGAGAGCTGGGGGAGCAAGGCCGGAGAGGAGTCGGTAGAAGACGGAAAGACCACCAACCTGCCTGCGGTGAGTAAGTGAAAGGCCCTCGGAGATAGCGTCATCGCAGGAGATTCCAATGATTCTGAACGCTTTGGTTTCAACAGCGTGAAGGCGAGCTAGGTGTGAGGCAGGAGCACCAGCCCAGAGGGGAGAGCAGTACTCCAATGAGCTGCGGATGAAAGCCTTGTATGTGGTGAGGAGCTCAGGTGTGCCAAGGAAGGACTGCGCACGACTGAGGATGCCCAGTCGGCGACTGGCTTTGGAGGCCAGCTTGGAAATGTGGTTTTCCCAGGAAAGATCATGGCAGATAGTGAGACCCAAAAGCTTGAGTGACAGAACTTCTTGGAGAGGATTATTCAGAAAGTAGATGGGAGGATGGTCCAGTCCGTCTTTTCGGAGAGACATCGTAAGAGTGTGAGATTTGTCAGGATTGAAAGACATGTTCCACTTGTTTGCCCAGTCTGTGATTTTGTCCACCTGCAGAGAGTGAGGAGGCTGCAGACTGCCGATCTGAGGGATGAGGAATGGAGCGGCAGAGAGTCGAGTCATCAGCAAAGAGATAGAGAGGATTTTCAAGAGAGTCAGAGAGATCATTGATGAAGACCAGAAAAAGCACAGGGCCCAGAACACTGCCTTGGGGAACTCCAGCCTGAACAGGAAGAGGAGATGAGAGAAACCCATTCAGGGCCACACGTTGACTACGACTAGAGAGGAAGTCCACCAGCCATGCGTGGAGATTTCCGTGGATACCAAAAGAGGAGAGTTTGGTGAGCAGAGCAGGGTGCCAGACCGTATCGAAGGCACGTGATATGTCAAGGGAGACAGCTCTAATTTCCTGTTTGGCATTGAGGACCTCCATCCATTGTTGAGAAAGCAGAAGCAGCATGTCCAGAGTAGAGTGACCAGGTCTGAAACCAAATTGATGATCAGAGTTCAAGCCATTGGAGAAGAGGAAAGATTTCATATCTGAAGCAATGATGGATTCCATGACTTTGCTGATAATTGGGAGAAGGCTGATTGGTCTGTAGTTGCTGGGATTTGTTTTTGCACCTTTTTGTGCAAAGCGGTGATGTTGGCAGATTTCCAAGCAGATGGCAGATGACCTTGAGCAAAAGAGAGGGTGAAGAGAACAGAGAGAGGGAGTGAAAGAGCGGAAGAACAGGATTTTAGGACCCGTGGGCTGATGCCGTCAGGTCCAGTTGCAGAATCAGAGTCGAGGGTTGACAGAAACTTTTCCACCTTGTCAGGAGGAAAGGACACAGAATCCAGGAGCAGCTGGGTATGACTGGGTACGGTGGGTACAGAGAGGGATGGGTTTTGGACACAAGATTTAGAGGCAAACACAGAGTTGAGGCATTCAGCTTATTCACGTGCGGAGTCAGCCGTGTAGCCGTTTGAGGTGAGGGAGGGGATGGAGGGGGAACAAACACCAGAAACAGATTTGACCAGATGCCACCAGGATTTGGAAGAGGGAGACAGATAAGAGAGTTCTGTCCTGAGAACGGAGAGATATTGTTTCCTGGCTCTCCTGAGGGTGGACACACTTGTTTCGGGCTTTGTGAAAGGAAATGAGATTTCCTTCCGTTGGATTTGCTTTCCAGGAGACGAAAGCAAGTTGTTTTTGGGCAATAGCCTCACCACAAGATTCCGTGTACCATGGACGGGAGGAAGGGTATGACAACTGAAGACGAGATGGGATAAGATAAATCTGTGCATGAGAGAGAGCAATTTACTTTGGAAGAATTCCCAGGATGAGTTGATGTCAGAGGCGGTAGAGATGGGAGACCAGTCCAGATGATTGATGGCTGCTTGAAGACCGTGCCAGTTGGCCTGAGTGAAATGCCAGACTCATGGACGCTGAGGAGGCTCTCTGAGAATGGTTAGAGAGATGTCCACTTTAACAAGCACATGATCAGATGAGCCGATTGGAGCAGAAGAAGAGCAGCAGACATTTTCAGGGAAGTTATTCATAACCAAGTCCAGAAGAGAAGATGCTCCGTTGACTGAGATCCGGGTCGGAAAATTGACAGATTGTGTCAGTCCCAGTGAGTCACAGAAGTCCTTTGCTGAAGAGCCATGGCTGGTGAGAGAGGTACCCACACCCAGCCAACTGGCATGGTGACAATTGAAATCACCACATATGAGGAAGAGAGAGTTGGGATGGGTAGATAGAAGTTGGTCCATATTATCAGACAGCGAGATGTAGATGGAGTCATCACTGTTTGGTGGACGGTACAACACACATATGAACTAATGGTGGGAGCGAAGGGGAAGCCGTAGCCAAGGGTATTCCTGGGGGTGAGGTGGAGAGAGGGCAGTGCAGGGCGAGTGAGGAAGAGAGTTTTTTAAATAAAGATAGCAACCCCCCCTCCAGGACGAGGCTCAGGTCTATCATACCGGAGGAGGGAGTAACCTGGGAGAGATACCAAGGAATCAGAGACATCATGAAGGAGGAAAGTTTCTGTTAAGCAGATCACGTCTGGTTTGTCAGAAGCAACCTGTATGGAGAGATCAGACAAGTTTGAGCGAAGGCCCCGGATGTTTGAGGTCCATACTGTTAAAGAAGAGGAAGGGGGAGCATCGGATACAGAACAGAGGGTGGGGGATCGGTAGGGTAAGATGTGGAAGAGGAGGAAGAGGTATGGAGAGCTGTTGAAGGTGTGTCAGAGATTTCAGAATAGCTTGGAGAAAGGGAAGAATGGGGTGGACAAAAGGTTTGATGGTGATTGGGTGAGGCCCAGTGAGGTGTTATTTGAGGAGGGGAAGAGTGAGGCAGAAGGTTGAGGGAGATGAAGGTGAAAGTTGGAAGGGGGAAGAAGCGGGGGAGGACGCTTTGAGGAGGAGGGGTGAGAGGAGTCTAGGAGGGGAGGAGTGAGGGAGAGTCTCGGAGGGGAGGGGTGTGGGGGGAGTTTAGGAGGGAAGGGGCAAGGGGGGGAGGTATGAAAGGGATGGGTGATGGGGAAGATTTGGAGGGGAGGGGCAAGCGGGAAGATTTGAAAGAGATGGGTGATGGGGATGATTTGGAGGGGAGGGGCAAGGGGGTAGATCTAGAGGGGAGGGGTGATGGGGAAGTTTTTAGAGAGGAGGGGTGATGGGGAAGATTTGGAGGGAAGGGGTGATGGGGAAGATTTGGAGGGGAGGGGCAAGGGGGAAGATTTGAAAGGGATGGGTGATGGTGAATATTTGGAGGGGAGGGGCAATGGGGAATATTTGAAAGAGAGGGGTGATGGGGAAGTTTTGGAGGGGAGGGGCAAGGGGGTGGATTTGGAGGGGAGGGGTGATGGGGAAGTTTTGGAGGGAAGGGGTGATGGGGAAGATTTGGAGGAGAGGGGTGAGATTGGATTTTGAAAAATGTATGATTAATGGGAAACGAACATTTATTGCAAAATAAGTTTCTTGAGACCTTCGAGTCAAAAATACGTTTGAGGACGCTGAAGGATGGCTGGAGTTCTGGAGAGTTTAGGGAATGTATGAAAGAGGCACTGTAACTGTAAGAGATGGAATTTTTTTTTTGGAATGAATAGATTTGGTGAGCAAGTCGAAAGCATCCTTTTATAGAAGAAGAAGAAAAAGGTGTTATAGTATTTGACAGAATACAGTTCTTCAGGGGACAGTTGAAACATTTTTTAACAATGTGAACACGTGATCACGTGATCACGAACAACGTGGTCGAAGAACGAACGAACAAATAAGAACGAACAATGGATAAGAACAGAGAAGGGAATTTTTAAAATTTATTTATTTATTTATTTTTGAGTTGAGATGAAAACAGAGACAGAGACCGAACGTGAAACGTGAAAAATAGAGACCGAAAGTAATTGCGAGTGCAATCGAAGAACCGCTGAGACAGAAACAAAGCCTCAAGCCAAGGTCAGACACAGTAGCCTACTAGTACTACACTAGGCCTCAGAATACGCGACACGAACTAACTGACGATTCTGTACACAGGTATGAAAAACCAACACCAAGAATACTATTAAAGACATACCAATGGTTACACTCACCGAAAGAAAGATACAGTTTCGACAAAAACACAATTGTGAAAAGTTACTTAACTTCGAAAGCGTGCGCGCATGGACAGCTTTGAAGAGACGTGACCTCCAATCTTGCGCATGCGCAGCCAATCACACTTAACAATGGTAATCACACATAATGGTATCACACTTAACTCAGAAACTTGATGAATGCTGCATTCACCCATTCACCCACCAGCATATATATGAACCCCCTTCCTCTCCTGCCTCCTCCCTCCCCCCTTCCCCCCCTCCCCCTCCCCCTCTGCCCCCCTTTCCCTCCCTCCCTCCCCCTTCCAAACCTTCCCCCTCCCCTCCCCTCCCCCTCCCTCCCCCTTGCCCACCTCCCCCCTCCCTCCCTCTCCCCCAACCCCCCTTCCCCCAAACCCCTCCCCTTCCCCCTCCCCTCCCTTCCCCCCTCCCCTCCCTTCCCCCCCCTCCCCTTCCACCCCCTCCCCCTCCACTCCCATGCCCCCCATCCACACCCCTCCCCTCCCCGCCCGGCAATGCCGGGTACTTCTGCTAGTCCTATATAAAATATGGCAATTCCTGTCTCTGTTTGTTATAGAATGCAAAACAGCTTGGCCGACTTCCACCAAATTTTGAATTTGTTATTGCGGTATGGAGGGTAAGGTCACAGGTACAAAATAATCCCACCTCCAATTCCACCACCACCGCCTCCCCCTGTGAGTGTGTGGAAAAGACTTGCAATTTTCACCTGTACACGTAGAATAGTGCTAGTGGTTTAACCACTGTCCCCTAGGAGAGGGTACTGCGGGTGGAAATGATGCCAATTCTGAAAACAAATCCTCTCGCTTCCGGAGGGAGCGGGCATGACTAGCAATAAAAGAATTGTCAGTTGTTTCAGCTACCTTAGTAGTGTTCCATCAACGGGAAAGGCTGATCGAAATTGGTTCCAGCATCACACTCCATCAGATATCTTGATATATTTTGATTTCCTACCAAAATACAGTAATCTAAGGAACACCCTTTTATTTTTATTTTTTTTCATTCTGTGCCCTTATTTTATTTACCTACACTCCCTCTTTTTATTTATTTGCTTGTTTGCATATTTTAACGGTTGTTTTCCCTTCACTTCTGTCTTTTCCCCTCGTCTATTCCTCCTTTCCCACATTGAGTTCTCGTTCTCTCTACATGTTTCCCCACTCTTTCTTTTTCTTCCTTTCTCTCTCTCCAAATTTAACCTTGTACACTACACAACATAAAAAACAAGGCCTTTGAGAGTTGCCTGCATGCATTGTGGTCTTCAGCACAGTGGCTCGGAGGCAATGCGAGATGTGGATGCGGTTTGTGTTGGCAAGGCTCGATTATAGCGACTCACAGACAAACATCACTGTGTTGCCCTCTCCAGCCCCCACCAGTAACCTCCCTGGCCACCAGTGACTCAGCATAAGTGCATCGGCCCTGCAGTGCAGAGGTGAAGGCAAGGTGAGGCTGTTTTAAAATCGTTTTCATTGCACAGGTAACAATATGGCTTTTGTAAACCTTCTCAAAGCTTGAATTATATACAGTATTTCAAAAAGAACCCTCTGTATTCTCAGGATGCATCCCGTTTGCCTTCTAAAGAAGTAACAGTGAAGAAACGTATGCTTTGGGGATTTTCCTGTTGGGAGGAAAAGTGCCAAGAAATGTGAACTCGCAATAAAGATTGTTTGCTTTCAGAAGGGATTAAGATACCGTGCTCTCAACAATCTGGTGCTTCCTGTCCCATGCACCGTGAGTGGTTGTTGTGTGCCAGTAGTCTATCATGGAATGCCCATAAACAGATCGACTTTTTATGAAATCATTAAGACGGGCGTTTAATAGCGGTGTTCGATTTGTCTCGCCTTTGCCGTGTACCTTTCAGATGTGCCATTGCTTTGGGGGCCATTGTATCTATGTATCTTTCTCTTTCCCCAACACCTTCTCCTTCCCTCCTACCACCTCCCCTCAACATTCTCCCTCCAACCTCACTCTTTTCCACAAGCACCGGTCTATCGTGATGGTGGCAGGCAAACTTCCTGGAATTGGCTCGTGTTGACGCACTGCCCAGTGGACATCATCATTCTCCATACATGTCAGAAAAGAGAATTCTCAAGTCTTAGGCCTATTATCAGCCTAGGACACATGTAGTCGGATCTGAGATTCATGATTGCATTTGGCAGACTAAGGCAGCAATGGCATCTTGGAATGTATCATCCTCGTACGGGAAATACAAAGAGCTGCCATGGTCTGAGCTTAGGGAATCTAGCAGTGTCCAATGGCAACATACAACGAGCAATGGCCATCAAATACCAGAGCATGTAAAGTACTAAAAACAAGCTTTTGTTGCAGCCACCAGTATTTAATGTCTTGCGATGTTTTCCATAGCGATCAAGTCCTGCTAAATGTTCTGTTGTAGGAGCCCTTCCCGGTTGGCTGGTACTTTCCTTTAAGTCGCAGCCGTTGCCTAATCATTCACTCTTGCTCTTTGAGTGGAGGCCTGCATGTGCATTGCAATAATTTATGCTTCAACAATGAAAGTCTGCCTGGAAGCCTGGTGAAGCGAGCCTGGTGTTGGCTTTGCGGTTAGGGTGCCGGCTTGGGATACCGGGATCCTGGGTTCGAATCCCGGTCGATCGCTGAATTAACACCAGGGGGGTTGACTCAGCCTGTCATCCTTCCGAGGTCGGCAAATTGAGTACCAGCTTGCTGGGATGAATGATCCTGGTGTGTACCCCGGTTTAGAATAGGTACACCGTATCCCTGCGCATCGTAAGAGGCGACCAAGGGTTGGCATCAGGAAGGGCATCCGGTCATAAAAACATTGCCTCAAACAGGGAACCATGATTGTCATGGGGCCCGCAAGGCTAACCCCCCGCTCTAGCGGGGAAAAATGGCCTTAAAAACGATCAGTCATTCATTCCTTCAATGAAAGTCCTCCCTTCTTTCACCACCCTCCCAACCATCGCTTGGTGGCCCGCTTGTCAGAGTGGTACTGCTGGGAGTGGTTATGGCAGTTAAACTGCAGTTAAACTGCCATTACAGCACCATAAAGGGTGGGAGAGTCTTATAGTGAAACAAATTTTGCTTTTGATGCCCAGCGACCCAGAGAAAGGGGTGCAATTTGCATGTTTGTGATGCATGAGAGACGCTGTTCTTGAGGCTTTCCTTTGAAGCCATTGGGAGTCACCATTACTACTAGGCCCTGTCACAGCCTGCAATGAAGTGGAACTCATCCAGGTAATTACAGGAACACTTGAAATCGTTTCAGGTTGGATCAATGTGGAAAGAAAATGTGTTCATGCAAATAAATTTGATAGCCGAACGAGGCAAGTTTATTTATTTTATTTCCGAGTTGATTCCTGAATCAGAGGTTGGATATCATAAATAATGAGTGATAATAAAGCACTTCCTGCTCTTTAATACAATATTACGACATTTTCCGGGAGTCCGGCGATTATAATCAGCAATGACAGAGCTGCAGTAAGAGGTGAATGTAGTTTTATCAATCTGCAATCCATTCGTTTAACAAAATTTAACAAATATGCAGATGACAAATGCCCCAACCATTGCTCACCAAAATTTCTGAGAAATCACTTTTCCTGTCTGTTTTTGTGGTCACAGATAACATCTAGCGTCATGGGCCTGTTGCCAGTGGCTTTGCGTCACTCGACGTGAATCGTTTATTTTTATCCGTTTGTACGTCTGAATTGTGTACTGATAGTATTTGAAATGAAGATGTCATTGCTGATTATCCCGGCCTCTCTATCCGTTGTTGCATAGGCCAGGACAATCAAATGTAATTGCCACTTTTTGTCTGAGGTTGACCTTCAGTCAGATCGAGAAAGAGGAAATGGCTATCTAAAGCAAAGATTCTCCCAATTTGCATGTAATTGAAGCAAGAATGTGTAGAGCTGGGGTTCTTAACCTGGGGTATCCATACCCCTTGGGGGTATGGGGACCAAAATCTGGGGGTATGGGACTCGTAATAAATTACTCATCTATGATGAGTGACAACGATTTAGCGAAGGATGATTTGATCGAGTTCCAAGAAGATCGAAGAAAGAAAGCTGATTTCGGAAAGGCTGGGCTGGATTTTAAGCAGTTTTGGTGTGAGCAGATAGCAGCTTACCCTAGCTTGGCGAAGAGGGCAATGAATGTGTTGGTTCCCTTCACAACTATGTATCTCTGTGAAACAGGTTTCTCTGCATTATTGAACCTGAAATCAAAGTGGAGAAATCGACTTGATGTGTCTGATGATATGTGAGTGGCGTTGTCACGAACTGTGCCCCGATTCCATATTCTGATTGCACGAAAACAGCAGCAACAATCTCACTAGATTAGTAAAACGGCTTGCATAAAACTTTCCTGTTTTAGTTTAGTTTAGTTTGTTTTGTTTGTTTGTTAACAAGCAAAGAAATAAATAGGGATAAAATCCTAATGATTTTCTTTCCTGTTCTGTTCCTAATTATCCATATGTAAAACTAAGCTGTTGAGATATTTTGAAGTTACACTGGAACCGAATGGGACTGGTAATCAGGCGCGGATCCCCGAACTTGGCCCATTTTCTGGGTAATAAGTTACCAATTTTCATCCTAAAAAATAGCCAATTAAAGGAAAAACACCCCTCAGAATGCACCACAGAGCACCGAGAAATCAAAAAATTCTAGGGGGACATGCCCCCAGTCCCCTCTAGCTATGCGCACCTCAGGTGCGCCTTGGTCAGTCAACAGTCTGGTGAAGGGGGTATGAGGACATCGTGGGCAATCCGTTGGGGGTCTTGACAGGGAAAAAGGTTAAGAACCCCTGGTGTAGAATGTACATCGGAGTGGTTTGGATAGACTTTTACACCGATCTCTAAAGTGCAAGAATATGCATGGCCTGTAACGGTGGTGCTTTTTTATTTTCATCTATCCTCATGTTATATTGTGCAAAGTTATATAGCCTGTTTTGGTATTTCCATCTGAATGAGTGAGTTAGCGGTAGCCACGTTTTGTGTTCCCATGTGGTGCTCATAATGCTCCGAGCCTGGGTTGAAATTCCATGTATTACTCATATGTTAATGTTTCCATTTTCACATAATGCCCTTAAAATTGATGTAAAAGCACACTAATATCTTGTAATGTATTTGTCCTGCAAGTAATTTATGTACAAGCTCTTCCCGAAGCCTTAAGCCACGTTAGACTCTACGGACATGATCCCACTTGCCCCCGGGGTCGACAGACAGGTCTTGGGCCACAGGGTGTAACACTGGCAGGGACTGTCATAAAAGAGAAGTGTGTGGAGCTAGGGGTTATCGTTTCTACGTTTTACATCAATAAGCCACTGTATGATGTTGTAAACCAACAAGTAGTGTGCAAGCTTAGCCAAGTAACAGCATGGATTGATTACAGTTGCTTCAAGCTGCCAATATCCTTAGCGCACCACCTGTGCAGCCTTTTTAAGATCACTCAATCCCATACAGAGAATGAGCAGGTTGGATCACCATTATCGGGCCACTGATGCAGTACATGCTGTGAAGGAATGCACATGATAGGTTGTCATTACCAACCCAGTGGCCAGGATTTGAATCTGCAATCACCAGATCACACTACAAAAGGGAAAGCCAACGGAACCAACCCAGAGCCCACATTTATTCAAAAGAATCGGAAGCATGCTGGAAAACTGCTGTCTCAAGCTTGAAAATTGTGATGAGATGCACTCAACTAGCCATTCCCCCCCCCCCCCCCCCCATTCCCACGCCTCCTCCCCCCAAGCCCTCTCCCTCTCACAGATCTCCCGATGTCCCTGCTCTCAAATGTTGTGTTTGTGCTTCCCCTTCTTGCCCCAACTTGTCTACCGCTACCCTAATTATATGTTTTGTGTGTCTGTTTGATTTTTTGTGTGATAAATGTTAGCTCTTTCAAGAGCCTCGATCCTGTATACAGAAATATATATATATATATATATATATATATATATATATATATATATATATATATATATATATATATATATATATATATACATACAGTGGAACCTCTTGACTTACGAGTTTAATTCGTTCTGTGACCGAGCTCGTAACTCAATTTGCTCGTTTCTCAAATTAAATTTCCCCATTAAAATGCATTGAAATGCTATTAATCCGTTCCAGCCCGCCAAAAACCACACCAATTTTTTTTTAAATATACAGTATATATAAAAATATCTCGCGCTTTATATTTCACCTGTATGCAGCATACAAGTTGGCAGGATGGCCTGGACTGGAGGTACGCACACTTGACTCTAAACTGTCCAGCCTGGGTTTGAATCCCGACCCAGCTATAACCTGTCATGGGTGAATCACAGGCAGGGTGATTCATCAATGTGTGTACCGCTAAACTGGGCGCCCCGTTTGCGTCCCATTAGTTGTTGGATGTTAAGGATCTCACCGTGTTTTCCACAAAGAGAAGGCGAGCTATCGCCGGCACTCTGAACAAGTTGTGGCCTGGCATGCTCTTCTCCTCTGCCGTTATATACGTCCTCCTCGGCATCTTTTTCCAGAAGAGCCCTGTCTCGTCACAGTTGAAGATTTGCTGGGGGATGTATCGTTCGGCTTCTATCAGTTCGGCAAAAGTTATAATAAAATCTTCAGCTGCCTTCACATCCGCCTCACCAAGTCGACAACACGCACACCTCGCTCATGTTTTTCGACGATTGCGTGTTTTATATCCAAGCACATCATCCTCTTCTTCTTCTCAGTTATAATAAAATCTTCAGCTGCCTTCACATCCGCCTCACCAAGTCGACAACACGCACACCTCGCTCATGTTTTTCGACGATTGCGTGTTTTATATCCAAGCACATCATCCTCTTCTTCTTCTCAGTTATAATAAAATCTTCAGCTGCCTTCACATCCGCCTCACCAAGTCGACAACACGCACACCTCGCTCATGTTTTTCGACGATTGCGTGTTTTATATCCAAGCACATCATCCTCTCTTCCCTTGGCACTCAATTTCTTAGGACCCATGGTTAAAACTAAGAAATTTTCCAAAATAACCAAAATGCGAAAACAAAGCAGCAGCGATATACGGCAGAGATACTTGCACGGCAAGATAACCACGTGACCGGAACCCACCTGGTGGCGGGTGGCGAAAGCTCGTAACTCAAATCTCGGCTCGCATCTCAAAGCAATAAACCGCCCGAGCGACGGCTCGTATCTCGAAAAACTCGTAAGTTGGTGCACTCGTAAGTCAAGGTTCCACTGTATATATATATATATATGTAAATATATATATATATGTAAATATATATATATATATATATATATATATATATATATTCTGGCTCATGATTTATTAGTCCCCTACCTGTGTACACCGAGGGGACTATAGGTTTGCACGCCGTCCCTCCGTCTGTCAGTCCGTCACGCAAAGAACAGTTTTCTGGACTTTTTTTCTAAACTCTTAATGCTAATGATTTCAAACTTGGTACATGGTTTCCTCATGATAAGTTACAGATCCAGTTCGAACTTCACGACGTTTCGATCATTTTTGACAAAGTTAGGCACTTTGACCTTTGGGAATTCTGATAATTCTGATGATCCTTAACTCAGTGCCATTTTAAGTTTTAATTTCCTTTAAAAAGGATTTTCTCTGCAATAATAGGACCGATTGAGATCAAATTTTCACCATAGGGGGGAATCAGTCTGTAAAATATTTTAATGGTAATTATGACGTCACAGGTAACGTGGTTCGGCCGCCATATTGTTTTTCGTGAAAACACGAAAACCCCTTTTTCTCTGTAACGGCTGAACAGATCGAGGCCAAACTTTGCAGGCCGAATCGCATACCCATGACGAACAAAAAAGTCAGTGAGCATGACGTCATGTGTCACATGTTTTCAGAGTTATGACGTTTTTAAGCATGAACCTTTAAAACCAAGCTCCTCCCTCATTTTTGATCCAATCGAGGGGAAACTTCACAGACCTGTTCAGCATGTCAGTCTACTAAAATGTCCTTTTGGAATTTGCGATAGGGCACGTGGTTTGGCAGATATCGTTAGTTAAACGAAAATATTTTAAAAAATGGATATCTCTTGAATCACTAGTACCTCAGACCGTGAGTTGGTAATTATATAATTCACACAGTGCAATACGTGCAGGCCGCTCCACGGAGCGACCTTGCGGGCTTATTAACGAGGCGAGGCGTGACACACATGTGTCTCAGCATACCTCAGATCAAGTTTGAAAACCAGCATCAACCATGCATGAATTTGCATATTCGATCATTTTTGACAAAGTTATGGCACTTTGAACTTTGGTAGGGGACATGTATTGCAGCGCAATACGCAGAATGCTTGTTTATTTGTGAGGATATTGTTTTTGAACAAGATGTCCCAAACCTGCCTACTGATATGCAAACTGGGTGTTTTGTACACAAACCTTTGCTACAAATGTAGGTCTGTCCATGAAAAAAAAAAAAATGGACTCCAAAAAATTATAGCAAAAAATGTTTTTATTACTTCCGCCACCGAAGGTGGACAGAGGTTATGTTTTCAACCCTGTTTGTCTGTCTGCTGTCTGTGAGAAGGATATCTCAAAAAGTTATGGATGGATTCGGCCAAAACATGGTGGACAGCTTGGGTGTTTGACAAGGACGAATTGATTAGATTTTGGTGAAAATCTGGATCCGATAATTTTTTAATTGATTGGGACCCAAAACGATATATAGTACGATATCTCAAAAGGTTGTGGACGAGTTATGACAAAACTCGGTGGATGAGTTGGGTAGGTGACAACAACAAGCCCATAGATATGGTTCAGGTCCGGATCCAGATCCGGCCTATCAGTGGGATACATAATGTAAACTGTTCAGCCTGGCAGAGGTGTGTGCTCTACTGAATGCTGTTCTAGTTTTGTTTATTTTTTGCCTCTTCCTGCCTAAAATTCACCTTTTTCCTGAACCCAACTCACTTCCTGTCGTTGATATCTTTGCTTTGCATGCCAGCTTCAATCTCGTGGGGGAGCATTTTCGAAAATGGTGTTTAAGCAAAAGGCTTGTGACTCAGCAAAGACCAATTTGTGTTGTTGTGTATAATAAATACCATCATGGATTTCAAAAGCTTCAAGCTGCAAATAAGCTATACAGTCACATGAAAAAGTAAGTACACCCCATGTAAAGTTTTGACTTTTTCAACATATTTCAACATACAGCTATTTGATCTTCATTTCAACAATATTGATAGATAAAGGTGATATAATATAACAAATATCATGAAACATTTACATTTTGTAGTCCATTGTATAATTTAAATAAACATAAATGCAAATTTCGCATGTGGAAAAAGTAAGTACACCCATACATTTATCACTACTTCAAATACCTAAAATGAGAATAAGGTGCACCAGCTCAGGTGCAAATGATTAGAACATCATTAGAGAGGATCTTGGAGGAACCTGTCTTATTTAAACCTCAGACATTTCGTTTGGTTTGCTCTTTGTTGTTGAAGTGTGCGGCGTCACCATGCCTAGATCAAAAGAGCTCTCTGAGGCCTTCAGAAAGAAGGTTATAGATGCCTACGAGTCTGGGAAGGGATTTAAAAACATCTCCAAAAATTTGAAATCAATCATTCGACTGTCCGGAAGATCATCTACAAGTGGAGAAGATTCCAAACAACTGCCAACTGGTTCAGGCCAGGCCGCCCCAGCAAGTTCAGCCCGAGAGCAGACCGCAAGATGTTGAAAGAAGTCTCTAAGAACCCCAGAATGTCATTACGGGACCTACAGGTAGCTCTTGCCACTGTTAATGTCAAAGTGCACGTGTCTACCATTAGAAAGAGGCTGCACAAATTTGATCCACATGGGAGGTGTGCCAGGAGGAAACCTTTGCTGTCCAGAAAGAACATCAGGGCAAGACTAAAGTTTGCCAATGATCACCTAGGCAAAGACCAGCACTTCTGGAACAATGTGCTCTGGACCGATGAGTGAAAGGGAGAGCTATTTGGCCACAGTACCAGAAGACATGTTTGGCGAAAACCAAAGACAGAATTTGTCCACAAGAACCTGATACCAACTGTAAAGCATGGTGGTGGAAATATTATGGTTTGGGGCAGCTTTGTGCATCAGGGCCTGGGCAGCTCACCATCATAGAATCCACTATGAATTCTTCATTGTACCAGAGGGTGCTTGAGGATAATGTGAGGCCATCTGTTGGAAAGTTGAAGCTCAACCGAAGGTGGACCTTGCAACATGACAATGACCCTAAACATACCAGTAAATCCACCAAGGAATGGCTGAAAAGAAAGAAATGGAGGGTTCTGGAATGGCCAAGTCAAAGCCCGGATCTAAATCCCATCGAGATGTTGTGGGGGGATTTGAAACGAGCTGTGCATGCAAGAAACCCCTCAAACATCGCACAGCTGAAAAAATTCTGCATGGAGTGGGCAAAAATATCTCCCAGTCGATGTCAGAGACTGGTAGACAGTTATAAGAAACGCCTACTTGAGGTTGTTTCTGCCAAAGGGGGCAATACCACCTATTAGAGCCAAGGGTGTACTTACTTTTTCCACATGTGAAATTTGCATTTATGTTTATTTAAATTATACAATGGACTACAAAATGTAAATGTTTCATGATATTTGTTTTATTATATCACCTTTATCTCTCAATATTGTTGAAATGAAGATCAAATAGCTGTATGTTGAAATATGTTGAAAAAGTCAAAACTTTACATGGGGTGTACTTAGTTTTTCATGTGACTGTAAGTTAATACACCACCTGGGCAGCCTTTTTAAGATTAATCAATCCCATAGAGCGAATCTGTAGGTTGTATCAACATAATCGGGGCATGGCGGTGCCACTGATTGCCACTATCTGAGTGAAGTTTTCCAAAATACTACACGTTGTTAAAAAGAAAAGAAAAAAGAAGTTGAACTTCTTACTTGCGACATGGAGGTTGCTACTAATGTTTGAAAGTGTTTTAATAGTTATCTTTAAAAGAAAATAAATTTGAGGATGTGTTCAAATGTTGTTTTTTTTTAAAGAAGAAATTTTGTACAAATGGAAAAGGTTTGCATGCAAATAATTAAATAGGGCCTGACGTCCCAATTTGATTTTCGGTTTGTGCAATGGGCTGAGTTTCTTCTTTGCGATCCGATGATTGCAGGTTTGTACCATAACCTTGCAAATCACACGGTGATTGTACCCTAACCTGGTCTGGGAGGATGGTATTTTTTAGATATAATATCCTATTTCATACACACAATTGGGTGCTCACCTATGAGTTGGTTAACTGAGTTATCTCCAGGAATCCCACAGGTTGTGGGATCAAATTTGACAGCAGTAGTATGAAGGTTTTCGATTTCAATCTTTTGGAAACTAAGTGAATGAATGAATGAATGATAGTTTAAGGCCATTTCCCCCCGCTAGAGCAGGGGTTCGCCTTGCGGGGCCCATGACTTCGTTATCTTTTAACCTTGCAGGTTAGCCTTGCGGGATGGTTCCCTGTTTGAGGCAATGTTTTTATGGCTGGATGCCCTTCCTGACGCCAACCCTTAGTCGCCTCTTACGATGCATCACATGCATCTCATGTGATGCATCACATGCATCTTACGATTGCAGGGATACGGTGTACCTATTCTAAATCGGGGTGCACACCGGGATCATTCATCCCAGCAAGCTGGTACTCAATTTGCTGACTTCTGAAGGATAACAGGCTGGGTCAACCCCCCTGGCGTTAATTCAGCGATCGACCAGGATGCGAACTCAGGATCCTAAGATCCCAAGCCCGTACCCTAACCGCTAAGCCAACACCAGGCTGGACAATTACCATATCATCGCTAGATTGTAAGGAAAAAACAAGAACTGCAAGGTAATCATTTCAGGGAGAGTGATATTCCCACCTGGTTTAGTCTCCGAGTGTTGTCATATCCCAAGGGCAATTTTGATTTGGTGCTGAAATGCTGCCCATAATAAGACAACACCACCCATCAAAAGTCCTCATGAGTGTTAATTAATTAAAGAGGGTAGGTTACATCATGATGTGAATCATCAGCCTATAATTTGAGAAGTGTCTGTGTTTATTTATTTAACTTCTATGAGCTGATGGATGGAATGATTCCCGGTATTACAACTCGTACTAAAATACGACAATTGTGAGTAAATTAACCCGTGCAAAATTCTGGGACAATTAACCCTTCCGTATGGACGGGTTCTTCGCTTGTATTTGAGAATTGATATTAACACGGCTTTTACAGCCTCTTCTTCATTTGAAAGTGGTAAATCTCAGTAATGTTTAATGATGTGGATGCCGATGTTGTTTCAATACCAGTCAAATTCAAAATTCCCATCTCCTTGTGGGATCTCCTTGATTCCCATCTCCTTCAAAATTCCCAAAATACCCATATTAATCAATCATGCTAGTAACAGTCTTTGTTGCATCAGCATTCGGTAAATTACGAAAAGTTCTGTGACTGCATCTGCAGTCACTGAAATTCTTTAACCTGGAATCGAAGGTTTCCACTGCTGTTCTGGACATTGTGTATTTTGACATTCTTTTCTCTCACAGAATGTCCCCAGATCCTTATGTTGTGTAACGTTGCCAATAAAAAATTTCTTGCACTTCGACAGGCCTGATCCACACTCCAATGGTAGTGTTGCAGTTTACGTCAAGAACTCTATCCCCCACAGTCAATGTTTCACACTAACTCCTCACCCTATCAAATAAATCTGGCTGCGTATTCCTCTCTGCCACCACCTTATGTTTGCTTGTTTGGTGCACTCGTTCATGTAACGATGATGACTCCATATATACCGAACTATTTATGCAATCTGGAATCGACTCGTAACTGTCCATCCGAACTTTCTGTTACTCTTCTGTGGCAATTTCAACTGACATCATGCCCAGCTGGCTGGTTGATATCTCTGCAACAATCAGCCATGGTTTTGCAGCTAAGGTCTCCTGCTGTGACTGTGAGTCTGACCCAATCTCTAAACTTTCCAACATCATGGATCTCTGTAACTTGTACATCCTTCCTCTTGGATGTGGTGATGACTAACTTTCCATTCAAATACCTCTTCCTATTCCTCCTCTGCTCCCCTCAGCTTCTCAGTCCTTGTTCTTGTTAAAGTACAAATCTCACTAACTGAGGTTGGTGAACTACAACCAATGCTGCAGACTCTAGCTGTTCACTCAAACTGACCAACAGGTCTGGCTTCACTGCATACTTTTCTCGAGGTAAAGCAGATTGCTACCCCTTCCGCCGCGCAGCGGGAGATGCAGTTTTGCAATCGCTTCTGTGTGTTTGTGTGTCGGTGTGTCTGAGATTAGATTCCCTCCTAGTCTGCCTTGTTACACAATGACTGGTCTTCTACCCTGGTCTGTCTCTAATGTAAAGTTTAACTCATTTCATCTGCAGCTATCATGTATTCATCCTGCCAAACCTAAAACACTGAATTACGTGGCAAGGCAATCACGGTCAAGCAGCTAGCTTTCTCATCATGGAAGGATAACCTGACAGAGAGCAACCTTAGTTCATTTTGCAAGGCTCACAATGAGTGTCTCCACCCCAGACTAACCTGAAAACGTCATATGACTGGCGTTAAGGCCGAACTCTTCTTCAGAGTCCTGGTTTCACCTTGCAGTGTGTCTCTGGTGTCTACTCCTCTTCCATCTCCTCTCTCTTTTCAGATGGCTTAATTGCAGACTTTACTCAAGACAAAGCAGATTGCTACCCATCCACCACGTAGCGGGAGACGTGGTTTTGCAATCACTTCCATGTGTGTTTGTGTGTCAGTGTACGTCTGTGCAGGCCACAACGTTTTGGTCATCAAATTTTCAACAAACACATGAGAATACAGATGAGGGTCTTTTAAGGTGAAAACGCGATGACATCACGCAGCACGAATGCGCACCTGTGTCGTTGGAGGTATTGACTTATATAGGGTTGGTTTTCTAAGGCTGGGGCGCAGTGGCGTCGTCGCGTCCCCGGCACGAGGGTCGATTCTGAGGAAATCTTGTTTCATTGTGCACGCCTTCGTTTTACTTCCAAATTAGAATCTGTTTCATTAATTGTTTGTGTGTGTGTTCGTGTGTGTGCGTTTATTTGTCGTGCTACTACTCCTACAGTTCCGGGCCGATTACATCCAGACTTGCTACATAGAATCAGCATGACCCCAATTAGTGTATCGGGATGTATTATATTTGCCGGTGGTCTTCGAGGGTGGAGTGGGGCGGGGAGGAGAGAGAGGACACAAATTATCTATGTAAATGTGTATCGTGTAGCACCGCCTTCAGGTGGGAGAGGGTATTACAAGTACCTGACGTTTACAGTACAGTATTCTTGTCCCCACGTTTTCCAGTTCAGTTAGGTGTTTTGAATTCTAAGTAGTAGGCATGTTTTTCCTTCATGCATGTAACCCAGATTATTTTATTTTTTTCGGGTACGATTGAGGCAGTTGCCAGTTGCCTGTACACCACCCAAATAATGGTATGTGTCAGAAGAACATGTTGCATGCTTAGAACAAGATCACCTGTAGGGTGGGTACTCTGCTTGTAAATAATAATTGGGTCAAAATGTTAAAAGTCAAAGTCAGAATAAGTACAAATAGGCCTTATTATTCTGTCTGCAATGCGAGATGTGTTTCCATGTTTCTTTTTCTTATATATACTATTTGAGATTTTGTCATTAAATTTTCAATAAACCTTTATGAGAATATGGAGAACACAAATTAATAAAAACGTTTTTACGGTGTCGCCCATCGGGCAAAGCCGTCTCGAATAGTGTTTGTCTGTATGTATGTATGTATGTATGTATATATGTATGTGCCCTGAAACGTATACCAATCAGAGCTGAGGATCTGGTCACATGACAATGTGATGTGATTACGTCTGATGTCATTATGGCAGTACAGCGGCTGACTCTCCACACTCCGCCATTTTGATTTATATGCCGTTCATGCCAAACATATTGCCAAACCTGTCATACGTAGGTCCCATTAGCTGGTTCATGCCCAAACACATTGTTTCCACAATCTAGTTTTCCACCAGTGGTGCACAAGAGAGTCTTCCAACACAGCTATTTACTAATCCATTGCAATTGATGACATTAAAATTATAACATTAATTAAATAAAATTTAAAAAATACAATGAACACACTGACATAAGAAACAGTAAGACATAGGGCAAAAATCATGACAGGCCCTCGTGTAAGACTGCACTGAGCATGTACTTTGCAAGGATCATGCAAACTGTCTCACTAATGGTGAGGACAATTATTATTATTATTTTTTTTGTTTGTTTTTTGTATACAAGATCGAGGCTCGTGAAAGAGCGAACATTAATCACACAGAAAGACAAACAGACACATAAAACAAATAACATCGGGAGCGGTAGACAAGATGGGGAGAGAGGGGGAAGGACACAAACACACAACTGACTTTTGCTCAGGACAGTGAAATCTTGGCTTGCTCTGTGTTGCGACAACAAAGCACATAAATCATAAAAGCTAAATGCTTAAGCACAATTACATCATTTGTACTTGGTATCACCAACTTATCTGCCATATATACATGTCCTGTATATGTATATCGTTGTTCGTGAATACATTTTGGACTGCGTTTCAATTAGGAATTTGTCTCGCCATTTGCATCATTACCGAGTTTCTGCTCTGCCATTGATGCAGTACCCCTGCATGTTATAGCAGTAATTTGTACTTTGGCTAGGGTGCTGGTGATAACGCTGCTTCTCCTCTTCAAGAGACACAGTGGAATCGTTCCCATCTACCAACTAATGCTGGCCGACGTTCATCCGAGGGATTGTGCACTCATTGATGTAACGTCCCACCTGTGATGGACTTTGATGATAGCTTATAGTCAGGTTGATATCTGAACTCACAGCTCAAAGGTGATTGTCCTACCTCTGCAATATACTGTCATCCCATTCCACATAATCAAAGAAATCGGGGTTTGGACATTTGCTTTCTTGGCATGACTCCCTGAGCGCCATCCGTGACCCCTGAGAAGCAGCCGGAGTTCCAGCATCCCTTGGGGAAAAGCCATCTGCCCAGCTGTAAAAAAAAATGTCGCCAATAATTGGAAACGATGTTGGAAAAAGTCAATAAAGTGAGGACCCCCTCCTCGGCTGAGATATAGGTCTGTACAGCCGCACAGAGCAGCCATAATGTATGGCGAAGAGAATAAAGATTGAACCTTGTCCAGTGAGGAAGATCTCAATTTTACAATAAGACAGAGCTCTGCACTTAAGCAAAATGCTGAACAGGTGCTGCATGCCCCAAAATCAATGAGAACGAAGCTCCAGATAAATATAAACAGGTGACCTTGGGGTAATAGGAGGAAACAATTCTATACTGCAAATGTAGTCCTTCCATGAGCCATGGGGGATGCACGCAAAGGGAGAATATTTAATGGACCAGCTGAAGAAATCGTATTCTAATGGAAGATCAAATACTGCATTGGAGTAATCAGAAGGAACCCGAAGAAGCAAAGAGCAAAGATTGAGTCATCAGGAGGAACCTGGATAGGATTCGGGTTTCAGCTGCTACTCCACAACCCTCAAACCCATCCATGCACAGCCAAGTGAACCTTACAGAAAATTTTCTGCAAGAATTCACTTCTCCTTGTACAGATGAAGAAAGAGAGAAATAAAGAAAAAGCAAGAATTAGAATGAACAAAGAGAAATGTGAAAAAGTTGAAAAAATGTGAAGAACAAAGAACAAAGATGTTGGGAAGAACCCGGATAGATATATTTCAGCCATTATTCCCCAGGCTCAAACACAATAACAAGTAGCAACATATAAAACAAAGCAACAGACACAGCAATAGAACAGCTCAAATGCAGCAACATATATAAAAGTTTTAACCTCACAGTTTTATGACACATCTTTGCATGACAAAGGCACACCCTTACAGAGTGCAGTAATGTTTCACGGGAAATATTGCTGCATTTTTCATGTATGGAGGTAGACATGTGCAATCCCCTTTCATGGGGAATTTCAGGGAAACAAAGTATGATGAGAACGACAAAAGTTCACATCTTAATTCTTGAAACATGATCATATGCTGAAATGGAGGTAGATACTCTCAGTCTTGGGAGGATTGTTCTCTACCTATGGAAGCCCACAAATGGAGATTGCAACAAATGGAAGAAAGGTCTAACAGAAGACAGCGTTATGCATTCGGCCAGAAACCCTTTCCTTTTTACCCTCTTTGAATATAACTAAACTTAACAGTTATCTCCATTAATTCATCCTCTTGTTAGTGGTACTGTATTCCCGAGTCTGTTTCAAGTTATTCCCTCCAAGATTTAAAATCTAGTGTCCCTCACTGAAACCTGCTCTCTCTTATGCATACAGTAGATTAATCCCATCTCATCTTCACTTTGTTACGGATTCGTCACTTCCGTTGCTGTGGTTCTCATCCACTGTAAACATTTTTGGTTCCATGTACTATTATTGTTATCGTTTAAGTGAAATAGAGATTACTGTTTTCAAAAGGTAAAAAAAGTTAGTGTTTTAAAAAGAAACCGGAAACCGGATCAGAACCGGACGAAGAAGAAGAGAGAGAAGAAGAAGGAAAAGAAGAGGCGGAGCGAGTGAGGTCGGAGAAGAAGCCGAGCGGCGTTGAGGTATTGAGCAAACGCTGGCGAACGGGGGTCACGAGTGAACTTTGGGGTTTCCTGGGAAAGGGATTCCTGCAACAGAGTTGTTATCGCTGTGACAGATAAACCTGCGTGACATGTTTTGCGGTTGATTCCGAAGAGAATCATGAGAGTGCCGGTACGTCTCGAGAACGGGCCGGCTGGCCATTTTGCCTCGCGACCGATTTTGCATCGCTCTAGGCTCTTCACCTCGCTTCAACCATTTTCACAACCATTCAGACGTTAATCTGGTGTGTGTGTGTAACGTGGATTTTGAGTGGGAATTTGCGGTTCACCGACTGTGAGCCGTTGAACGTCCATACCCGAAGGTTAATTTGCGGTTCGCCGTTTGTGAGCCGTTGAACGTCCATACCCGAAGGTGTGATTTCCCAGTCGCCTCTTGAGGATACCTTTGCCTATCTTTGGCAGTGTGACTGTCAACCGAATGGGATTCTGGTCTCGATACAACATCGTTCTGACGATCACGGAGCGTGGATCGACTTTGGTTTGAAGCTGGGACAGAGACATTGGGAATGTTATTTTCGCTCACTTGGAGCACAGTGAGTTATATTGTACGAAACTGATGGTACCATCATAGGGATGATACATTGGTTGTACAATTGATTAATATTGTTATTGTACTGTTATTCTTGTGTGACCTTAATACAATACTTGTTTGTTGGTAACAATTGGTGTGGTTTCACCATTGATCTTTGACACACAGAATAACACATCTTTCTGCCGTGACTCCTCTCAGGGCTCGGAGGTACACCGTGACCGGGGTTTGGGGAGGAGCACGTAACAACTTATCATACCCATCCTCCCGCCTTTGGCACACCGAATCCTGTAGTGAGGCAGTTGCCTTGAAGCATCATCCCTTCTCTTTGTGGAAGACAAATCCGACTGAAGGCAATCTCAGATCATTCCATAAAGCCCACAACAAGTGTGTCCACTCTCAAAAGAGCCAGGAAACAACACCTGTCCAACTTGTAGATTTGAACTTTCAAACCTGTCGCCCTCCTCTAAAACCTGGTACGGTAGTGCCTTGTTAAGTCAGTCTCTGGAGTATTCCCCCCCTCCCCCCCCCCCCTCCATCTCTTCCTCCAGATGCCACAGTTCTGTGGTTGCTTCCAAATGTTGTCGCCAACACTTCATTCTCTGTACCCACCCTGCATAGTCATATCCAACTGCTCCTGGACTGTTTATTTTGTGCCTGAAAATGTGAAGATGTTTCTGACAACCCTAGACTCTGATTCTGCAACTGAACCAGAAGACATCAGCTCATGTGTCCTAGAATCCAGCTCTCTTCACCCTATCATTTGCCTTAGGTCATCTTCCATCTGCTTGGAAGTCGACCAATATCACCACATTACATAAGTAAGGTACAAAAACCGATCCATTTAACTACAGACCTTTAAGCTTGCTTCTTTTAAGCTTGCATCTCCACTTAACTACAGACCTTTAAGCTTGCATCTCCACTTAACTACAGACCTTTAAGCTTGCTTCCAATCATCAGCAAGGTCATGGAATCCATCATCACAGTTGAAATAAAACCCTGCCTTTTCTCTGACGGCCTCTTCTCAGATGATCAATTCAGATTCAGACCCATGAGACATGCTGCTTCTGCTCTCCCAACAATGGTTGGAGGCCCTCAACGTCAGACATTAGATCAGAGCTGTCTCTGTTGACATATCTCGAGCATTTGATACAGTGTAGCTAGCATCCATCCTACCTTGCACTCCAAACTCTCTGCCTATTGCTTCCAAGGCCAACTCCACACATGGCTTACTGACTTCCTCTACTAGCTCTTGTAGTCAACATGTGGCTCTCAACGGGATCCTCTCCTCTCCTGTCCCTGTCAAGACTGGAGTCCCCATCAGGAAAAGAGAGTGAGGGAAAGAAACATAGTAACCTGCAAGATTGCTGGGTTATGAAGTGTTCGTGGGAGGGGGAGACGATTGAAAGGTTTTGTGGTTTGGGATTGTGTTACCCTCTCTGCCAATGGCTTTGTGACTCACAGTAATATCTGCAGGCATCCATTAAACAGCACTGCAGATAAGTGTTGTAATCCTTTTTTCACTCGTCTTTTAAGAATACCATACAACGTGGGCAGATCTGGAGTCAAATCACAAAAGTATAATCTCGAGACGAGTCTTGTCTCTTGGGTCGAGGATCAAGTCTCGTCCCATGTCTCAAAGCCATTTTCAAAGTCACAATTCTCAACAGTTGCGCTCCAAGATGACAATGCCCTTACCCTGTTTCATAGATTTTCTGTCATGCCAATCTTTTTTTTCTTCCTCTTATTTATTTTAACCCCTCTTTATAGGCTCCTTTTGGTATTTTCAACAGCTCCAATTATTCCCACCCTGTGCATGGGGTCGGCCAGGGAATGTTTTGGGCTCAATCTTTCACCAACCAGCTGGGCAGGGTTGACATTCGACTTAAGGCAGCAGGAATTTGTAATTTGTTTATGATGCCAACAATATCTCACCTACTCGTCACAAAAGACACCCTAAGATTTTAAATGTACACCAACGAGTGCTGACAGACTTGTCCTCTGGCTTACCATCCATTCATTGCATGGAACATACAACAATGCCTTGCCCTGCATGTGAAACACCAGGATGACCATCTATTGCTGCACCAATATTAAAACCAGACTACACATTTGTGTGCACACCTCTAAATTATCCTACCACACCTCTTCCTTATAGAGGGATGTTAGTAATAGAGTACAATCAAATTTCTGTCGACTAGAAAATGCCACAGTTGAGTTTCAGGATTTGTGTCGGTGCCTCTAGGTTTCATAACTGCAAAGTCTTAAACCTCTGAAGGCTTGAGTTTAGTCGAGTTGTGAAAAACATGACCCATGTCTGAGAACATGACGCAATTCCTGCAGGCCTGATAGTGGGTAATTCCGTTGACCCAGGACCATGATGTTTGACTTTGCAGTGACAGTTGTTTATCAGGATATTTGCTGCTGAACATCTCACACCACTTGTAGTGAAGCCTCAAATACCGGTACAAGTTGTCAAAGGCTCCTCACGGAATGTTAGTTTCCGTACTATTATTCACCAGATATTAATCATTGGAGGGAAAATAACACCCCCAGCAATGAAGCATTGCCACAGGTTTTGGCCTTTTCTATTTAAGTCACTCATAGGTCCCTGGCTCTAATTTTCCATCTCTGGAATTGGTTCACAAGGTCCATCTCCAGGGAAAGAAAGGGCAGAAATGTCATGCGTTTCAATTGTGTTTTGGCTTTTCATTCCAGAGTCTACAAGATGACATCCTCACGTCTGCTTGTCCATCCATATTACTGACTCAATACCAATAGTAACTTTTATGGTTTAGGTGGTTTCTGATAAATATCAAATTTCACACACTAATTGTTGTTATTGCACCACAAATGGTCTCAGTGACTATGACCTCCACTGTACTCCCTTGGTGGGACGGAGACAGAAGTTATGTTCTCACCCCTGTCTGTTTGTCTGTATGTCTGTACTGTACGGGATATCTCAAAACGTGGTGGACAGGTCCGATGTGTGACCGGGAAGAATTGAATCAATTTTGGTGAAGAATCTAATCCAGACCTGGATCAGAGACTTTTTGAAGTGATTCTTCACCATTGAGTGACAGGGCTAAAACGGATAATATGGCACGATATCTCAAAAAGTTATGGATGGATTCGGCCAAAGCTTGGTGGACAGGTTGGGTGTGTGACAAGGACAGACCAAATCGATTTTGGTAAAGATCTGAATATGAATACAGGAATCTTTTCATTTTTAAGTGATTCTTCACCACCATTGATTGATAAGGCCAAAAACAATATATCGCATAATATTTCAAAAACCTGTGGACGGATTATGACAAAACTAGGTGGATGAGTTAGGTGACGATAACAATCAGATTCGATTTTGTTCAGGTCCGAATCCAGATCCGGCCTATCGGGGGCATACAAAACATAAACTGTTCAGCCTGGCGGAGGTATGTGCTCTACTCAGTGCCTTTCTAGTTTGATGATATTTATTTGAAATACCAAATTTCACACACGTTTTGTTTGGAAATTATATAAATTAGCAGAGTACCCACCCGTCGAGTGGTCTTGTAACAAGCGTGCAACACGTTCCTCTTACACATCCCTTTATTTGGACGGTGTATAAGCAACAGACTGCTGCTCGATGGCTCCCGAAAATAAAAATAACTCGTGTTACATACACTAGGGCATGCCCGTACTATATCTATATCTAAAATTATATCCCCCCCCCTCTATTTACATGAAATGGTTTGGTCCAAAGCGAACGGCTTGCGAGTGGTGACAATCCCCCCCCTCTATTTACATGCAATGGTTTGGTCCAAAGCGAACGGCTTCCGGAGTTTGGTAAAGAAATCGCCATCGCGTGCACAAACGCGCAGGAAAGCGAATGAATCGCAAATTCGTTTTTATTAGTTGTAAAACATAGTTTAACGCCAACATAGTTTGCAAACGTGAAATAAATGAATACGCTCTCAAATGTGCCATCCGAGGCAGAGTGTGCCCGCCACGTTCGGCACACGCGATCGTTCGCTGCTCTCTGATTGGTTGAATCGTTTTTTGGACATAGCTCGGTAACTACTTCTGCGATTAATTTAAAACCTTGAAAAGGCACATCCTCGGGTCCCCAGCAATATACCTGGCAAGTTAAAAGTATATCGGACCCGTGGTTGTCGAGAAACAGCGGTCACAGACAAACGTACAGACGTACAGACAGACAGACAGAGATTACTGGAATTATAGATAGATGAAGCAAAAAACATGCATACTGCGTATGTGCATATATACTTGATGCATACTGATTATGTGCATATATACATCAAAACTTGATGGAATCAAACAAACCTTGCACATGCACATTCTCAATGTGCCCTCATTAATCCTTGAACGTTCCAGCTTCTTCAGTTAAATCCTCTCAGAGAAGTACATGAAACATACATACTTTCACTCCATAATATATATAGATTAGGGTGGTTCTTAAAAATTAAAGTTAGAAAAGTCATGCTTCTAACACTTACAAATCTTTGTATGTATGAAAAAACTCTTGTGGTGAAATTTTAAGCCATTTGGACTACATTTAGGGGTTGCACACGGAGGTTGTAATTTCACATATTTGGCTCGCAGAAATGTTTGGAGTTGATTATTTATTCTCCACTGCTATACTTGTGATTTTGTCCATTACAGTTGACCTATGACCTTGCTATGTCCTGCACATTTTGAAGTTAATTGAAGACAGTACAGCTGTACTCTTGTGTATGCAGTTGCTCTCATTGAAGAGTACTATCATCTCCTGACAAGGGATGAACAGCAAACCCAGTATCTGCTCCAAGTTGTGACAGAACATTACAAGAGGTTTCCCGATTGCAGGAAGTCAACGCTTATCAGGCACAACGCTTATCGGGCACAAACATTGAGTGGCTGGCAACCATGAGTCACTGTGCAACCCCTAAAACTTGATGTATTCAAAAAGTATTTCACAGGCAGACGTTGTACCTCAATACCAAAAACATTAAAGGTTAGGAGTAAAACAATTCAAAAATATTTTTTGCCTTATGTAGCTAACAACCACCCTAATATCGATGCTATCTAGTACTAAGGACATTTCCATGGCAGAAAGCACAAAGATTGCTTTAACCTCAGCGTTGCCCAAATACATAAGGACATTGTACTACTCTGGGTCACCATCATAAGGTGGTGCTACACGGTACACATTTACATTTATGGCCCCCTGGCTCCCCAAACCTCCACACGAGGACAAGGCCACAAAGGCTATGTCACCCCCCCCCCCCCCCCCACACATAGTTGTATTGGTACCCCGAGTTTGGAGTTTGTAACTTAAAAGATGTAGCCGTACATAAGGATCGAGAGAGAGAGAGAGAGAGAGAGAAAGAGAAAGAAAGAAAAAAAGAAAGAAAAAAAGAAAAAGAAAAAGAAAGGCAATTATATTTAGATGGTGAAGAACAATCCACTGAAATACACCAATAGCTTTTTTACAATTCTTTCTCACACTTCAGGGCTGTGCAGTAATGACTATCATCCTTTCTGGGAGGAATAACCAAACAATGTGAGGACAATGTCACTGTTATCAACAAATTATTGCTTCAAGATTGACATAATGATTCAAGAAGTTGCAACAAAGTTGGGGAAAACCAAAGTCAATCATGCATCGCATAGTCCCTGTTGATTTTGGGGGAAAAGAAAGCTGATGACAAAATGGGTGCCGCACTTCCTTACAGTGGAATCGGAACTGAACCAATTCGCTGTGTGTCAACAGGCTCTTTGCCATTTTCCTGTGGAAGGTGACATTTTCTTGGAACTACTCATTGCTGGAGAAGGCCAAAACAGGCCAAAACACCAACAAGGGGGCATCAAGGTGATTCAGGTTATAATTTATTTATTACCACATTGGAATTTTGATAATCCGGGCAGATGCACAAGGTGTAACAGTGAATGGAGAATACTACCCTATGGTTTTGTCATCATCTGAGACATGAAGTGTGCAAAAAGGGTCTATCTATTCTAAATGACACAATCCTCCTCCATAACAATGCTGTACACCAAGTTAAAAATTCAATATCTGTGTCCTGTTAGAATCCTGAGAGGACAATATGTTTTTCTTCCACTGAAATGTTTGACATGGCCTCGTCTAATGTGTTAGGGGTATTTGAGAAGTTAGGCTTCTTTTTTTTCCTTAAAAAATTTTTTTTTTTAATGTTGAAGGCTCCAGTTACGGACTATATTGTCCTCATAGAGGCCAGGCCTTAAATAAAGGAGCTGAATTGATAGAAAAGTGAAGAAAGAGACAATAGTCTGAGTTTTTGAGGAAGTAAAAAAATCTGCTTTTTGAAAAGGGCAAGTTCTGTATTGGGATCAAAAATGTGACCTGACCACTGGATGAAGTGCACTGAAAATGAAGCAGATTATGAAAATGAGTGTGCCATAAATAGAGCCTGGTAATTTGGCACTGCATGGACTATGTAGGTGCTGTGACGTGACTTGTGCAATGACCCTCGTACACTTCACTGAGTGCTTCCTTGTTGTTGGACTTCTCTACTTCCTTAATATACTTCTCTTCTCTTTATCGTAAACATTTTCTTTGTAGTGAGCCTTTAACAAATGTACACCTTGTAATGAAAACCCTTACTTGTCAGAATATCCTGATTGAAAATGCAGAAAACGTCTGATTTGCTCTGAATCATTACTTCGAGAAATTATTTATCCCTTCTTCCTTTGACAAGACCTTTTTGATGCACTGGCTCTTTGTAAATATTTTCAATGCAAACATTAAATATCCTTTGGAATTTTTCATCAGTGAGCCTTGAGGTCAATATCCTTCCTGAAGTCTGGGTTTATTGTGTAAGACGGACCATCTTGTCCCCATTATGATTCTATCCAATGGTGGCGTTGGCAGTGGTGGTGGATGCCCATGCTCTTGGCAGAGCATTAGAGCGCTCACGATAAGTCGTGAATGTTTGCGTCTAAAAAAAAAAAAACGGTCGGGGACGGGGAGCAGCTTTGTTGCAGCGTGCGGACGGTTCTGACCCCATATCAAACCCATACCAGTGAGAGCAACACAGCAAGGCTTTACAAACCCCTCCACCAACTGTAGCCACTGAATCATATCCAGTTGTATAAGTAAATGCTCATGATAGTGGATTGACACCTAGATGAAAAGCACAAGTAAAGCTCGGGTTGTAGACAAAGAAGGGCAATGCACTCACAATGAGGGAATGCTAAGCCAGATATCTTATCCGCTTACATTTGCTTGAGGACATTGATGGTCCTAAAGTGCTACTGGCACATGTATTCCTGTGCATGAGTGCATCCTGTAAATCTCTATAAACCCTGAAAAACTGTGAAAAGGGAGAGAGGGGTGGGAGGATACTGTCGGATGAAAATGAAGTGACACAAAAAAACATATCTGCTGAATGCTACGTCGATGTACTGGATAAGTATCTTTCTGCACTGTATCTGGCAGAATACTTCTGGAGCCTTTTCCTTTACTTCCTCACTTTATTATTGTTTGCCTTTTTGGAATCCTGAGTGTTTACATCATTACTGCCACCCTGCAGAGTGTGACATTCACTCAGTTGAGTTGTAATACCTTGGGGATGTTTATGTACCGTTGCTGTTTTGTGCTGCCAGATTATTCTCATTCAGAGGGTGGGTATCTCTTCACAGGCTATAATTATTACAGCGGATGTGAAGGAGCAGCACACACTCCGCTATGTGACGTTTGGCCACAGCCATTAGGCAATCGCATGAACTGAATGCTGTGCATTTCAACCAAATAATTGACTGCAGACATTTTGAAATTGGATAATTTTCGGTGAATGGGATATGAAATGAAAGGTTAAATTGTACCACAGCAGTTTGGCTGAATGGAAATGGGACAGAGTGGGTGCAAAAAAAAAAAGCTTCATGAGATTTGTCACAAATGAAAGTAGCCTTTGCAACAATGCCTGATAATGTGGCTGCCAACACTTGCTTGTTGCTGAGCTTTGTCAAGCCGTTGTACGGTTCGACTATGCCTTATAATGCGGCTTAAGGTCTGTCCAGGCGTGTGGCTCACAAGTGTGCTTTAACTTGGCTTTGATCATCGCTTATGGCAGTGACCAAATGAGAGGAGATAGAAGACTCTGAGACCATTCTTTAGTCCAGGTGTGGGGAACCTTTCCTAGTCGGAGGCCTGTAACAGCTATTGTTGAAGTGCTGCTGGCCGGTTATGTATGCATGGTGATGTGTTAGTAATTTAAACAACAGATATGCAGATAAGTAATGTAACTAATCAATCTGGCCTGACACCAATCTGGCTTAACTAAAGACACCATGTCATTGATGAGTCATGTCAGGCCTTTAAAATCACCTTAGCATCTATATAATAATAGCGTAAGGACTCGACTTTGTTATCCCTTTTACGCCGCACCCAGTGACCCGATGCCCACGGCACTAATGGATTTACGATCTACGAACTGCGCTCTTTGTTTATCACGTACAGACATACTCGAAAAATCTGAATTAGCCGATGTTGGGGCCCAAAAGCATCCGATTAACTGCCGATACGACGCCATCGTATTGGCGTCTGCTGGGCGAAGGCGAAGCGAGCCGTCCGCTGATTGGACAGTCGAGTGGTGTGAACATGGGTGGTGTGAACCAAATGGTCTTTTTATTCCCTTGAACATTTTAAATTAGGATATATAAGGAAACGTCTTTATCGTCATTTTAATAAAGTTAAATGGAGTGACGTTGCGATACTCGGGGTGCGTTGCATAAATCCTCGTAACTCAGAGAGGTGTAGCAGGTGGCGAGACGTAAGGAAGCTTAAAGATAATGAGCTGAAACAGACGAACGATATGTCAATCCCTTTCTACACCGAACGGCAATAAAAGTATGAGAGCGGGAAGGCATGGCCTGAGCACTTCGAGCAGAGAGGGCTGATTGGACTTAACTTAAAGAGAAAAAATTGGAGCTTAACGGAAGAAGAAGATCCCATGAGCGCTCCCCTATGCCATCCATAATGGTACACTCTATCCATACACCACATCCTCCCTTCCGTGGATGTTCCACGGGTTTCGGCTAGTCTATATAATAATAGCGTAAGGACTCGACTTTGTTATCCCTTTTACGCCGCACCCAGTGACCCGATGCCCACGGCACTAATGGATTTACGATCTACGAACCGCGCTCTTTGTTTATCACGTACAGCCATACTCGAAAAATCTGAATTAGACGACGTTGGGGCCCAAATGCATCCGATTAACGGCCGATACGACGCCATCTTACGACGCCATCGTATTGGCGTCTGTTGGGTGAAGGCGCAGCAAGCCGTCCGCTGATTGGACAGTCGAAGGCGACAGCAAGCCTTCCACTGAGTGGACAATCCAGAGCATGCATTCCGCCATTTGTGCCGGTGTCATCGATCGCGGTGTACGCTAACCTCATCAGGTGGGTTTACCATAATTTCTTCCATATATTGTGATAACAACGAAGTGAAACCGATCAGCAGCCCATCAGTATCATATAAAGCAATAAATAACAAGGCTTCAGCTTCTGAAAGCTTAAAACAAAGTGTACTTCGCCGAGTGACGAAACGTAGGCATAGGCCTAGGCCCTACCTATCCAGTTGTGTTTCCGTTGTGGCCATGATCTCAACAAATGGCGTAGGCCATGTGGCGTTGGGTAGGTCATGAGGCGTCGGGTAGGTCATGATCGGCCCCCCCCCCCCCCTTTCGTTTCACCAACTTCTGCATCTGCCACCATTCATGATTATCAAAGTGGGCTTTACCCTGTTCACGATAAGGTAGAAATCAGTGAGTTGTATACGAAGAGATAAAAGGATGGCATTGACTTCGAGACGGTACGTGATATTTTCAAAAGTATATCGTAGCGTTGTCATTTAAATAGATTGCAATAAATACGTTGTTCATATACGCACTCTTCATTCTCATCTTTCTTCCTAACTCTTACTCGGACAAGGAAATCCCCTATGCCATCCATAATGGTACACTCTATCCATACACCACATCCTCCCCTCCGTGGATGTTCCACGGGTTTCGGCTAGTCATAAATATCTGACTACAACACTCCCTGATGGGGGCTGGTGAGGAAGGCCAATGTGCTCGAGCGGAAAACAGTTTGCCTGCCCTGGGTTAGTTTTGAACCTCACCATATATATATAGCCTAATGCTAAGCTCATGCCTAATAAATAGGCAGAGCCTATGCAGATGTTTATATATACATATATATATATTATTTATTTATTTATTTATTTAATAGTGCCGTCATAATACTATTGGTAATTTTAAAGTAACTTGCTGACTATAACTTCAGACTTTCAGAGATTGCTTCCTTTTAACGAGTGACTATGTTGGATGGAATTCTTGTTGTTGTTATTCTGAAGTTGCTTTCGAGTTCAGTGATAGTAGCTACATAAAATACTGAACAAAATATCACCACACAGGCCAGAGCATAACATGTCACAGGCTGGATCTGGCCCTTGGGCCAGAGGTTCCCCCGTGCCTACCTTAGTTTGTGATCCAGGAAATGAGTGAACCCCTGGTTCTTGGCCTTCTTTCAGGGAACACCAATGATGTTCAAAGTTCTACCACCTCCAAGCGGTGTGAGTTGGGACATAAGCACAGATCCACAGTGCGTATTTCATAGTGTAACTTATGGTATCACATGCAGATGCCATATGCGTAGAATGTATTGTCGTCTGATGTTTTGCTTCGTGTTTTTCCGGTCAATGTGGATTTTCTGCTAAAGATTTTTCTTCACACGGTGAATTTGATGAGAGTGGAGATAGATATCAGTTCACAAGTCGGTCTCATTTCATTATTATAATTGACAACCCGTTTGTTATGTGGTATGTTCTATAAAATACCAGATTGGTTTTTTTGCACCTGAACTGGGAGAACATCTCATTGTTATATAAAAGATTCCAAGGATATTCGCTAATGTAACGAGGTAATGGAATTGTACGTATATCAGAGCCTCGACAAAGGTCGAGCACACTGGTATTGCGCAAATGAAAACCTGTCTAGCAGTATCAGATTGTCACACTATGACATCACACTCATTGTCATGCTGTTCTACTTTTTTATATATTTTTTTATTGGTATACAATCAAACTATACCTACGTTAGCCAAGAACCCGCATGCTGGCCTGCTTGGTGTTCCCATCTGAACCCCTGGCTCATGTTGCGATCCCAGGTTCAATATCCCATCTACTGTGTTGATTTGTCTGTCTGCCAATGTAATTTGTCTCAAAAGTATGTTCATATCTAAAAATGTATTGATTCAGCATGAGATATAGGTACAGGCATCTTCATGAGCCTTCAATCAATAAATATAAACAAGTATAATCACAAATGCCAGTTTTCATTGGTGCTCCTGTTGTTTTGGAGTAACGAGGCCAGACGAAAACCAAAATGCAGAAATTATCGAGTATTTTTTTGTATACAAGTTCAATGGCTCATGAAAGAGCTAGAAAACTGAACCGATCAGGACGGAACAGAGGGGGAGAAAATTGGGAGGAAACCGTTGAAGGACAAAATAGAGGCAGAGTTGGACATATAATAGGTGTGGGGAGGAATGAGGTGTAGGACAAAAGCAAACTCTCACGAAGAAAAAAGTGGAAATTTGGAAGGTGGTGGGCTTCGGATGGGGTGGGGGATTAATGGGGGTAGAAAAAGTAATATTTCATTAGCCGGCTCTGGTGGTTGTTAATTTTCTGTTGGTGCAGATATTCCCATTACCGTATGTGTGCTGCTGACAGTTTGCCCTTTGCAAACAAAATGCATTTAAGCACCTGAAATTGGCATTTTGTTCAAACGTAGCTATTTTAAAACATCACAAGCCGCATTCTCTGTACTATTCTAGATGATTGCATTTCTTTAATGTTTGCCAATGTATCGATTGTTAGTTCATTGCTCTAAACAAAAATAAAGCAAGATTCTCATCATTATTAATGACCGCCATGTTGTTTTGAGTCTGAAGCATCAAAGCACAACAAAAGAGAGGCGTTGTCATTGAATTGACCATTTATCAAAATTGTGATTCAGCGTTTGACTCACACTGTTTGTTGTGCCAGCACAGTCCACAAAAAGCAATGGACAAAGAGCATGACTTGATGTCGACCGAAAGCCGCAGCATCTATGCAATCCATGGATCATGTGCTTGTTGTCCTCGACTCTTTGGCACAAAGCTGGCTCGCCAATGAATAAGCGTGAGCGGTCATAACATGACTTATTGGATTTCTTATAACAAGTTATTGTTTTAACCAAGGAAAAATGGTCATCAAAGGTCAAGGGTAATACTGGACTATTATCTCCATGAAAGTCTGGGTGCCAGCAACCACTGTTTGCTGTCCCTATCATGGCATAGAGTATGATGCAAATATAAGTGGGAATTTCCTTGAAAGTAATAGCAGCTCAGCTGAGTTTTGCATAGGATTACTGACGTATGGCTTTCTTGGCTGGTTTGTTAGAGCCAGTTTTTAGAGCTAAAAAGGATTCCACATGGCATCAGCATGCACACAACCCCCCCCCCCCCCCGGCCCCCACATTATTCCAATTCAACTGGTTTACTCATCGAGCCCCTTGATCAGAGATCTTCACGACTCTAGGCCTCAGAATCATGCATGCATGGCCGAAGGCCTGCACCAAAAACATGTAGAATCCAAAATGGAGACAAGGGTGCACAAGGGTGCGCCCTAATTGAATGACTCAATTACATCCCTCATCCCTGGTGTTGGGCTAGCGGCTAGGGTGCCAGCTTAGGATCCAAGGATCCTGGTTTTGAATCCCGGTCGATCGCTGAATTAACGCCAGGGGGGTTGACTCAGCCTGTCATCCTTCCGAGGTCGGCAAATTGAGTACCAGTACACTGGCAATTCCCTGTTTATCGTAAAAAGGCGACAAACAGGGTTGGCGGCAGGAAGGGCATCCGGCCGTAAAACATTGCTTCAAAAAGGGGACCAAAAAACAACAACAACCACGGTCCCCAAAAAGGCTAACCCCCGCCTTGCGGGGGAAAAATGGCCTCTAAACGGTGGTTTTACCCACATGGTAGCAACTGGAACCCATAAACTCTCACTTATTGACCACAGCTGCTTGCAACTAGAATTGCAAATACAAACTTTCTTGCCAATTTGGAGCAGATCATACAGTGCGATATAAACTTTGTCGCTGTTTTATGGACTTGCATCATATCCTTTGAATCCTGGACCTACTTTGGGCCTATCTACATAATGACGTATCAAAATGATATCATTAAAAAAAATCTTTTCACTAACATTTGTCTTTTCCCTCACCTCTCCTTTCTGCGTTTCTCCTCTTCACCATCTTTCTTCTTTCCTTTCCTCTTTCAATTCCTTGCATGCAATATGTAGATAGATTCTAAAACACAGCATTAGCTGTCCTTGCACCTCAGGGGTTTTTTTTCCAATCTCATGGTGGCAGGTCTTAGTAGCAGAGTACCTGCCCAACAGGCGATCTTTTTCCAAGCATGCAACAAGTTCTTTATTTGGGTGGTGTATAGGCAACAGGCCACTGCCTCAATTGCTCCCAAAAATAAAAAATAACCTGGGTTACGTACATGAAGCAAAAACTTGTGTACTGCTTATGTGCAGATATAATACATTGTGGTTATACCGGTATATCTCGGATAATTCAAATTGCAACCATCCCCTCCATCCCTCCACCCAAAGGAAGAAAATGCCAACATGGGTGAAACAATTTTTTTTTCAAAGCTTGATGGAATCAAATGAAACTTGCACAGGCACAACTTCAGGCTGCCATCATTAATCCCTGAATGTTTCCGCTTCCGAGATCAAATCATTTCAGAGGATTAGTTGATACATACATACATACATACATACCTACTTACAGACTTACATACATACTTTCCCTCCATTTTATATACAGTCGCGTGAAAAAGTAAGTACACCCCATGTAAAGTTTTGACTTTTTCAACATATTTCAACATACAGCTATTTGATCTTCATTTCAACAATATTGAGGGATAAAGATGATATAATACAACAAATATCATGAAACATTTACATTTTGGAGTCCATTGTATAATTTAAATAAACATAAATGCAAATTTCGCATGTGGAAAAAGTAAGTACACCCCTACATTTATCACTACTTCAAATACCTAAAATTAGAATCAGGTGCACCAGCTCAGGTGCAAATGATGAGAACATCGTTAGAGAGGATCTTGGAGGAACTTGTCTTATTTAAACCTCAAACATTTAGTTTGGTTTGCTCTTTGTTGTTGAAGTGTGCAGCGTCACCATGCCTAGATCAAAACAGCTCTCTGGGGCCTTCAGAAAGAAGGTTATAGATGCGTACGAGTCTGGGAAGGGATTTAAAAAGATCTCCAAACAATTTGAAATCAATCATTCGACTGTCCGGAAGATCATCTACAAGTGGAGAAGATTCCAAACAACTGCCAACTTGTTCAGGCCAGGCCGCCCCAGCAAGTTCAGCTCGAGAGCAGACTGCAAGATGTTGAAAGAAGTCTCTAAGAACCCCAGAATGTCATCACGGGACCTACAGGTAGCTCTTGCCATTGTTGATGTCAAAGTGCACGAGTCTACCATTAGAAACAGGCTGCACAAATTTGATCTACATGGGAGGTGTGCCAGGAGGAAACCTTTGCTGTCCAGAAAGAACATCAGGGCAAGACTAAAGTTTGCCAATGAACACCTTGGCAAAGACCAGCACTTCTGGAACAATGTGCTCTGGACAGATGAGTCAAAGGTAGAGCTATTTGGCCACAGTACCAGAAGACATGTTTGGCGAAAACCAAAGACAGCATTTGACCACAAGATCCTGATACCAACTGTAAAGCATGGTGGGGGAAATATTATGGTTTGGGGCAGCTTTGCTGAATCAGGGCCTGGGCGACTCACCATCATATAATCCACTATGAATTCTTCATTGTACCAGAGGGTGCTTGAGGATAATTTGAGGCCCTCTGTCGGAAAGTTGAAGCTCAACCGAAGGTGGACCTTGCAACATGACAATGACCCGAAACATACCAGTAAATCCACCAAGTAATGGCTGAAAAGAAAGAAATGGAGGGTTCTGGAATGGCCAAGTCAAAGCCCAGATCTAAATCCCATCGAGATGTTGTGGGGGGATTTGAAACGAGCTGTGCATGCAAGAAACCCCTCAAACATCGCACAGCTGAAAGAATTCTGCATGGAGGAATGGGCGAAAATTTCTCCCAGTCGATGTCAGAGACTGGTAGACAGTTATAAGAAACGCCTACTTGAGGTTGTTTTTGCCAAAGGGGGGCAATACCACCTATTAGAGGCAAGGGTGTACTTACTTTTTCCACATGCGAAATTTGCATTTATGTTTATTTAAATTATACAATGGACTACAAAGTGTAAATGTTTCATGATATTTGTTATATTATATCACCTTTATCTATCGATATTGTTGAAATGAAGATCAAATAGCTGTATGTTGAAATATGTTGAAAAAGTCAAAACTTTACATGGGGTGTACTTACTTTGTCACGTGACTGTAGATTGGTGCTGTCAATGTACCTACTGTACTGTACACTATTATAAGTATTAAGAAATACTGTAGCCTTTACGCTCCATCTCAGAAACTACTTTACCACAATTACATATACTAGGGCATGCCCGTACTATATATATATCTAAAATTATATCCCCCCCCCTCTATTTACATGAAATGGTTTGGTTCATGAAATGTTTTGGTCCATTCGCAACGCCAAAGCGAACGGCGAACGCTTTACATGAAATGGTTTGGTCCATGAAATGTTTTGGTCCATTCGCAACGCCAAAGCGAACGGCGAACGGCTTGCGAGTACAGTGACAATCCCCCCCCCCCTCTATTTACATGAAATGGTTTTAATTAGTTTTAAAACATAGTTTAACGCCAACATATGGCATGCCCGTACCCGTACTATCCGTAATGGCGCACGCTCTCACAGGAGCTCCGGAAGGTCGCATATCGCAGGAAAGCGAAAGAATCGCAAATTAGTTTTAATTAGTTTTAAAACATAGTTTAACGCCAACATAGCGCCAACATAGTTTGCCGACGGGAAATAAATGAATACGCTCTCAAATGTGCCATCCGAGGCAGAGTCTGTTCGCCACGTTCGGCACACGTGATAGCTCGCTGCTCTCTGATTGGTTGAATCGTTTTTTGGACATAGCTCGGTAACTACTTCTGCGATTAATTTAAAACCTTGAAAAGGCACATCCTCGGGTCCCCAGCAATATACCTGGCAAGTTTCAAGTATATCGGACCGGTAGTTGTCGAGAAACAGCGGTCACAGACAAACATACAAACATACAAACATACAAACAAACATACACACAGAGATTACTGGAATTATAGATAGATAGTACCACATGCAAATATAATTGATTTATTTATTTATTTATACTTTCAAGGTACCATGAAATATTGAAATAATATTATCCAGTAACATTCAGTAATTCTACATTTAGGCCTTGCAGAATAGCCTAGAAGTATTGCATTAACCTTTGAACAGTCTAACCTGGGTTTGAATCCCAGCCCAACTATAGACTGTCAGCCTGGTGTTTCACATGCAGGGCAAGGCATCTATACGTGTGCCGTCCATCAGAAAGATGCTAAGCTGGAGGACCTGCTTGCCACCACTGATTGTACATGCACGATAAAGATCCCACGGGGTCTTTCGTAGAGTCGATGAGTTATTGCCAGCCCCCTGAATAAATTACAAATTCCTGACAATTTCAGTTCAGTATCCTGCCATGGAGTGTTGCTCCATCCAGGATTGGTTCAAGCCTTCAAATGTCTCTCCACTTGTCAAAAATGTCCTAAAGTTCTGTCAAGAGAATGATTATAAATAGAGCCCCATTCAGTACTCTCAACTGTCCTTTATAAAATAAATAGCCCCGAGTGGGCTGACAGTCATCTCGTGAGGTAGTAGTTCAGATCTCTGCTGATTTGGGCGGACCCCACTATAAGTCCCCCTCACCCCCTGGGCCCTGATGTGAAATTGAAAAATCAAACACTGAGCGTTCTTGCGGACCATTGAGTAGAAGGGCTGTATTGGGTTCCAGAGCAACTGGTTAGTAAATAAGGGACAAGTAAGCATCCGAAGTTTCAGGGGGTAACCCCTCTTCCCTGGGAGTCCCCCTCCACACCCACCACACCCCCCAACCCCCTCCCCCCCTCCATGGTCCAAAATCAAAAATTGGAAGCCTGTGTGATTGTGTGTGCCATCGAGTAGAAGGGGCTGTATCAGGTTTCAGAGCAATTGGTTCGTAAAAAGGGACGAGTAGGGATACAAAGTTTGGGGGGTTCTCCCACTTGAGAGGCCCCATGATCCAAAATCGAAAAATCGAAGTCCGTGCAATTGTGTGGGCTACTGTCTTTCATTCATGTGTCAAGTTTCTGAAAATTCAGCTGGTGATAAGGGAGGAGTAACAAAAATAGGAAAAAGTTAACGGTCGAACGGACAAATGGGCGAACGGACAGACATCCGAACATGACGACCCATTTTATAGTGTCATCTCCTCGAAAATCATGAGATGACCTAAAATGTGCACTAGTACATACTTTGGGGGTTTTTGGTGATGAAAGCGAGAATTGACAGTCGTTTTCGGAAGCTGGTCAGTAAGCAGCATCCAGCCCTCTGTGACTGAATGTACTGCCAAGCATAACAAGAACGTTTTTTTTGGCTTTTGATGAAGTTTGGAGAGGGTGCACTTCTCTACCTGCCAATCCTAGCAGTTTTATATTCCTCTCACAGTGTTAGTTTGTAACATGAAGCTTGTTACCTTCGCAAAAGCGGAAGGTTATGTTTTGATCGCTGTGTATTTATTTGTATGTCTGTGTGTGTGTGTGTGTATGTTATTCGCATAACTCAAAAAGTATTCAACCGAATTGCATGAAATTTGGTGGGATGATTGGTTATTATACGGGACACATTTGATTAGATTTTGGGAGCAATCGGGTCAAAGGTCAAGGTCAAGGTCACGAAAAGGTCAAAATCGTATTTTTACCATAGCGCGGTCTGGTCTTTTCGTTTTTGCTCATGGCTTCTTGATCTGGATCGAGGGGATAGAAAGCATAAGCTGTTCAGCCTGGCGGAGGTATGCACTCTACCGAGTGCCGTTCTAGTTTTGAAATGTTTTTCACACGTGATCGGTGTATGTGGTTAAAGGATTGCAACCTAACCATGGTGAGTAGAGGCAGAAACAGATACTTTGTGAATTTGAGTGCAAGATTTGAGGGCTATCTAAAAATTGGTGTCATATAGTCTCAAAAATGGAAGAATATTGACCTCCTGATATCCCCCACCCTATTCTTTACATCGATCTTCAACAAACTTCCCTCTAGATCTTCAAAACAGCTGTTCACCATCATCTCAGATCATCCCCCATCCAAGATCTTTTCTACCCTCGTAAAACCACTCCAAACCCCTTCCCTCTCCCTCCCCCCTCCCAAGTGCTTCACCCAAGTGACTTCAACTCCCAAGTGCTTCACTTCCCCGACGGTGGACGGAGGTTAAGTTTTCACCCCTGTCTGTGTTTTTCTTTTGTTGTTGTTAGTGAACGGAATATCTCAAAAAGTTGAGGATGGATTCGGAAGACATTTGGTGGAGAGGGTGGGTATGCGACAAGGACGAAATGATTACATTTTGGTGAAGATCCGGATCTGGATACTATGATCATTTAAGTGATTCTTCACCATTGAGATATAGGGACAAAAACGATATATAGCAGGCTATCTCAAAAGTTTTGCGACAGATTCGGATGAAACTTGATGGACTAGTTGAGTGTCTGACATGGACAAATTGATTCGATTTTGATGAAGATCCCAATGCAGATCTGGAATAGAGGATATTTATAATTTTTTTTGAGTGATTCTTCACCATTGAGTGATCGGAGCCAAAAATGATATATAGCATGATATTTCAAAAAGTTGTGGACGACTTGTGACAAAACTTGGTGGAAGAGTTGGTTAGGTGACAAGAACAAGCCAATTCGATTTTGGTTCAGGTCCGAATCCAGATCCGGCCTATCAGTGGCAAAAAAATGTAAACCGTTCAGCCTGGCGGAGGTATGCTTTCTACCTCGTGTCGTTGTAGTTCCTTTACTTCTGTATCCATCTTGTCCACCCCTTGCATTCTCCCCAACCCCTCATCGTTACCCGCATCTCTTGTTTGCCCATCTCTGTCTATTTTTTTCTTCTGCCCTGCTGTTGGAATTTCTCCCTTCTCCTTCTGCTATTCCTTTTGTTACATTCCGTCCTGATGTGCTCTGTGTTCTAGATCTTCCATGAGGCTTGACTGTATACAAAAAAAAACCTCATTCCCTGTCTTCCCCGCATACTTGACCTTCCCTCATTCACGCCAATCCCTCACCCTTTCCCACCTTCTTTATACCTTTTTCTTCCTTAATTCCACCCCTCTTCACATTACTTGAATGAATGTACTGTATACCAAGTGCTTACTTCCTATATGTTATGTATCAAAAAGTTTGGTGAAATATGGGTTTTAAAAACTTGGAATGAATTTTTTTTGTTTCCCTTCCTTCTGTTACGTGCTCCTCCCTAAACCCCGGTCACGGTGTACCTCCGAGCCCTGAAAGGAGTCACGGCAGAAAGATGTGTTATTCTGTGTGTCAAAGACCAATGGTGAAACCACACCAATTGTTACCAACAAACAAGTATTGTATTAAGGTCACACAAGAATAACAGTACAAGAACAATATTAATCAATTATACAACTAATGTTTTTTCATTCCTATGATGGTACCATCAGTTTCGTACAATGTAACTCACTGTGCTCCAAGTGAGCGAAAATAACATTCCCAGAGTTTCTGTCCCGGCATCAAGCCAAAGTCGATCCACGCTCCGGTGATCGTAAGAACGATGTCGTATCGAGACCAGAATCCCGTTCGGCTGACAGTCACGCTGCCAAAGATGTGCAAAGGTGCCCTCAAGAGGCGACTGGGAAATCACACCTCGGGTATGAACGTTCAACGGCTCCCAAACGGCGAACCGCAAATTCCCACTCGAAATCCACGTTACACACGCAAACCAGCTTAACGACTGGATGCGGTGAAATGGTTGGAGCGAGGTGAAAAGCCTGGAACGATGCGAAATCGGGAGCGAGGCAAAATGGCCGACGAGCCCGTACTGAAGGCGTACCTGCACTTCAACAATGATTCTCTTCGGAATCAACCGCAAAACCTGTCACGCAGGTTTTTCTGTCACGGCGATAACCACTCTGTCACAGGCATCCCTTTCCCAGGAAACCCAAAGTTCGTTTGTGACCCCCGTTCGCCAGCGTTTGCTCAAGACCTCAAAGCAACTCGGCTTCTTCTCCACCTCACTTGCTCCGCTTCTTCTTCCTCCTCTTCTTCATCCGGTTTTCTCTCGATCCGGTTTCCGGTTTCTTTTAAAACATTAATTTTTTTTACCTTTTGCAAACAGTTATTTCCATTTCACTTAAACGATAACAATAATAGTACATGGAACCAAAAATGCTTACAGTGGATGGAAACCACAACAACGGAAGTGACGAATCCGTAACACTTCTATGTCCTGTGGTTTTTAAAATACTTTTTATCTGTTAAAGGTTAAGATTGAATATTCTTCTTCTTCGTAAAATGTGAAATCAGGTTCTTCCTATCAAAATATTTAACTCTTATTCAGAAGGAAATCGATCCTGATTGCAAGGATGTGCTGCCTTCTTGAGTCACCCCTCAATCTTCAACTACTTGGTTATCGAGTGTCAGGATTTCTCCACCTGATTTTGTTGAAGACAAAGATGATGCCTTCACTTACACTGCAAAGATTGCAAATACTCCATACGATATTACCAAAAATGTTGGGATAGCACGCACACCCAAAGTTGAAATGAACCCTCCAAACCTGAAATTTGAAATTTTCCCGACATTGCTATAAACGGCACATCCTTTATATAGATATCTTATTAGCATATTTTAGACAACTAGCAACGGTACCCGCCCTACGGGCGGGGCTTCAATTGGGAAGCCAAAATGAAAAGGCAAAATATCAGAAATTGAAGGCAGAAATTTTGTGAATGTGAATGCTTCCTTGGACGTTTTCGTTAATGAGGCTTTCCGTTTGGGAGGCATTTTACCGGTTTATCTGAAACGGTACCCGCCCAGAAACACGTACCAGAGAAAACAAATCCTTTTGGCAATGGCCTCTCCAATATTGTACCCGTTTGTGACGTTTGTCACATTGTCCCCAGTACCCATTTGTGACGATGTTTTCATTGTGACGAAAATATTCGAATTATTATTCGAATATTCGACTTCGAATTTATTTATTCGTATTCATTCGAATTGCACGAATATGTGAATTGTGATTGTGTTTCATTGTGATGTTTGTGCGGCGACGGGCGGTGTGTACAAAGGGCAGGGACTTGATCAGCGCGAGCTGATGACTCGCGCTTACTGGGAATTCCTCGTTCGTGGGACACTGTCTCAAGCCCCAGTCCCCATCACGGATGGGGCTCAATGGTTTACCCGAGCATGACGGCGAAGGGCAAGGTACACGCTGGACCGTCCAGTGTAGCGCGCGTGCGGCCCCGGACATTGAAGGGCATTAAACGTTCATTAAAGGATTACGCAACGAAAAACATTACGAAATGACGTTATCACCGTCACGTCAAACACTACCGTGAACACATACATCGTCACAACATCGTCATAATGAGAACATCTTCACAATGAACGTTATGCGAACGCGAATGTTATGCGGGAGACCAAACGTGAGAATGCTGGAGACCAAAGCTGAAATTGGGAAAACTAAAGAGCCTATTTTACTCCTGGAGATCCCAGGATTACCCACCCAAAATGTCTTTGCGATCGGTTCAGCAGTTTTTACGGTACCTTCGAACAGACAGACGGACATTTGGTGAATTAATTAATAGTAAGATGCTGCGCTGCCGTCTCTGATTAGCTTTGATGGTGAGGGCCCTTTTAATATACCTATCGCAATGAAAACACACCTTGCCTTGTTTGTTCGAGATTGGTTAGATGCCAACATCGTGCAAAGCACCGATTTAAAACAAACTGAACCACACGGTGATGCCTTGGAATGCCACCTGTGTACCACAGTTACCACAAATCCTCCACCGAAATCATGCTTGCTCTGAAGGAGGAATGGTGTGTGATACTACACCTGACATCTCCCATCATTTTGGTACAAAGTGTGATACCTCATTCAAAATCGATAAACTCTTGTGGATAAATAACCCTGTGCATTCTCTTACTGTTCCAATACCCTCGGTAATACAGTACAGTGTACTTGCTATTAAGGTAGCAGGTTGATCTTAATCCAATAAAACCTGAGGCAGTGCTTTTATAAGGTAGTGCACTTTGACTCTCTCCAAAATGCGACCGAATCTCTGTCGATTACTTACTGACGATTGCTTGCTGCTTAGGCACCGAGGACGTCACCGCAAGTTTTCGGTGCTCAGCCTCACCTCACTGCAAATGGATTCTGGCCAGGTGCATTTGAATGTTAATGGGTTTTTTTGTTTTGTTTAGGCCTTATTGCGTCAATCTTTTTTGAAGGACTTTGATCTGTAATCTTGGTTGCTCGGTGTCATTGCAAGAGCTTTCAGAATTGTGTGCGTCCACTTGCCGCCATTACACAAGGTAAGTGGCTTTCAGATGGTTTTATCATAAACATGGTCAAATGCTCCCAAAGCCACGTGCACTTAGTAATGGCGGCTATGAGGAGTGGAGCTCGTGCTTGATGTTTTGGACAAAATAAATCACCCGAGGTTGTTGTCAACATAAGGTTTCTTCTCCCATCATAGATGCACGAAAATGCTCATACCTGTGCGCACACACTCCCGGGCTGCTTTGTCACGTGACTTCCGCTTTGCCAAACTTTCACCCACCTCGATATTGCTTCCGGCGTCAAGAGGATTTGTCTCTACACAGCTTTTGATTGGTCAGCTTTGCACCTCTTGCTTTCAATGATACTGTGTTGGTGAATGACGCTCGGGTGCCACTGGCCAATGGGTTCGATGTCAGTTGGTGCCATATCATTCATCTCCTGGATATCTGTGCCATCCCAAGGGGCTGTCTTGTCATGTCACTGCAAAAAATGGCGCATTCTTCTGAGGTCAAGTACACTGCCTGGAAAATACATGCTCAGGTACCAACTTTGCCCACTGCCATTGCTTTGCTTTGTTCACAGTGTGCCTTGGCTATTGCTTGTGTAAATCCGGCTTGTCCTCACCGGGCACGATCTCTTTGGCACTTTACCTTTCGAAGGGCTTACGTTTGGGCCTCTGAAATAACATGCTTTATGTCTGGTCTTTTGCCAGGTAAAAGAGTTTAAGGATATGCTACTTTTTCTCAATTTATTATCGCTCTAATCTTGCAAATCTTCCAAACTTTCTGCCACTTACTACTCTTAGCTGAGAAATGTTGGCTTCCAATAGTATGGACCATTATCTGAAGAAAGTTACTTGAAAGTTTGAAACTATAACTTGCAAATTCTCTGAGCGAAAAGGATTGTGTTGCAAGCTGAAGCACACTGTGTTGTTTCAGCGGTCTTAGTGCCAACCACTAAAACCTGTTCTCAGCCTTTTGTTTGGAGAATGATTGGCAACAGGCCTTTGCATGCAACTTTCACAAATTCTATTTCCATATTCAATCCATGTTGACATCACATTGCATGGAACTGAGAGAGAAGTGGTGTCTGACAGGATGGTGTAGAAGCAGAGCAGTTACCATTCCGGTGTCAAATGTAGGTTTGATCATCGGCCCTGTTATAAATTGTTGGGTTGGTTCTTCGCAGGCATCACAAAGTGTGCCATACCTTGGATGGATGTTGAGGTTGGTATACGTATCGTCTGCTAGCATTAGCTGGCGGATGTTAAAGATCCCATGGTGTCTTTCACAAAGAGTAAGCGAGAATAATTTCCAAATTTCGGGTAAAATCTGCTCCAGGCAAACGTCAGGCCTGACCAGCCGGTTCGTGAAGCTCTTGAGTCGAACTTAGCTGCTCCAGAAGCCAACCACACGAGAAGGCTGGATTAATTGGGGCCCATTAAATAAGTAATAGCCATAGTGAGACAAGTGTGGTGGCATTTGGTTTAGATTTGGTTGTCATTTCCCTGTTTACCAAAGTAAAAAATAAATATACCTTGTGTGAAGGCACACAAATGACTCCCTGAGAAGTAAACTGGGCCATCGCACATCCAGGGATAAATTGAGTTACGTGCACTAAAGTAATCTATCAACGTCGGTTCTACCTTGGGTGTTGGTGGTAGATTTAAACAAAGCGATTGAGGCTGAAACTGATCTTTGTTCAACGAGAGTTGAAAGGGATTCAAAATATGAACCAAAACTCAGCCTTATGCTGAAATCGTTTAAATTCATTTTTTCCCTCATCAATCTACACTCAATACCCCATAATGACAAAGAGAGAACAGGATTTAGAAAGTTTTGCAAATTTATTAAAAATAAAAAACTGAAATATCACATTGACATAAGTATTCATACCCTTTGCTATGACACTTGAAATTTAGCTCAGGTGCCTCCCATTTCTCTTGATCATCTTTGAGATGTTTCTCACCTTGATTTTGTTTCTCACCTTGATCACACCTTGATTGAAGCCCACCTGTGGTAAATTCAATTGATTGGACATGATTTGGAAAGGCACACACCTGTCTATATAAGGTCTCACAGCTGACAATGCATATCAGAGCAAAAGCCAAGCCATGAGGTCGAAGGAACGGCCTGCAGAGCTCAGAGACAGGATTGTGTCGAGGCACAGATCTGGGGAAGCCTACAAAAAAATCTCTGCTGCATTGAAGGTTCCCAAGAGCACAGTGGCCTCCATAATTCTTAAATGGAAGAAGTTTGGAACAACCAGGACTCTTCCTAGAGCTGGCCACCCGGCAAAACTGAGCAATCCGGGGAGAAGGGCCTTGGTAAGAGAGGTGACCAAGAACCCGATGGTCACTCTGGCTGTGCTCCAGAGATCCTGTGTGGAGATGGGAGAAACTTCCAGAAGGACAACCATCACTGCAACACTCCACCCATCTGGGCTTTATGGCAGAGTGGCCAGACAGAAGCCTCTCCTCAGTGAAAAAAACATGGCTTTAGAGAAAATTGCGAGTTATTTGAAAAAATTGCAAGGGTGCCAATATTTTTGGCCACGACTGTGTGTGTGTGTGTGTGTGTGTGTGTGTGTGTGTGTGTGTGTGTGTGTGTGTGTGTGTGTGTGTGTGTGTGTGTGTGTGTGTGTGTGTGTGTGTGTGTATATATATATATATATACACACACCTGGTGTTGGCCTGATGGTTAGGGAGGCGGGCGTAGGATCCTAAGATCCTGGTTTCGAATCCCTTTCAGCTGTTGAATTAATACCAGGTGGGGTTGACTCAGCCTGTCATCCTTCCGAGGTCGGCGAAATGAGTACCAGGGTACTGGGTCCTCTCTCAAGGAGGTTGGTGGCAGGATTTACACTCCGGCTGCTGTAAAAACACCTCATTCCGCAGCACACACCGTGGTGTGTGTCGGGAATGTGCTGAGGAGTCGTCCAAGGACGCAGCGATGTGCTGATCCAGTGTACGCTCCCATATGGCATATATATATATATATATATATATATATATATATATATATATATATATATATATATATATATATATATATATATATATATATACATACACACATACATGGCTGCAATACTGTGTATCCCAAGTGTTACATCTGAGTGGGAAAAATAAAGTTTCAGGAAACGGTATACTGTATTATGTTGTTCTGTATATATTGGAGTATCCGAGTTTGAAGCATCAGACCAGGTACTTGCCTTGTTTTCCCCACAATGGTGATGGAAGACACATCACTCGCTCTAAATCTTAACGCTACAGCATACAATGACATTCTAGACGATTGTGTGTTTCCAACTTTGTGGCAACAGTTTGGGGAAGGCCCTTTCCAATGCCCCCGTGCACAAAGCGAGGTCCATACAGAAATGGTTTGTCTTGATTTGTCGAGATCAAACTTTATTTGTCGAGAACAATGGCAAAATTGATTTGTTGAGATCGGTGTGGAAGAACTTGACTGACCTGCACAGAGCCCTGACCTCAACCCAATTGAACACCTTTGTGATGAATTGGACCGCCGACTACGAGCCACGCTTCATCGCCCAACATCAGTGCCCGACCTCACTTATGTTCTTGTGGCTGAATGGAAGCAAATCCCCGCAGCAATGTTCTAACATCTAGTGGAAAGCCTTCCCGGAAGAGTGGAGGCTGTTATAGCAGCAACGGGGGAGGGGGGGGGGGGGGGGGGGTACCAACTCCATATTAATATGGGACCAACTAATGCCCATGATTTTGGAGTGAGATGTGTCTCCACTTACTTTTGGTCATGTAGTGTATCTAAAGATTGTTCCCTTTCATATCGATTGGCGTGAAAATTTACATTTTTTGCTGATTCTATGATTTAAGGTTGTAAGTCGCTATCAAGGTTGTTTAGTCTAATGGTTTCAATTAAACCTTCTTATTAGTCCCCCACCCAGAGGGGACTATCGGTTTGCTCTGTTTGTCTGTCCCACCTTTGGTTTTTCAGACTTTTTCTCCTTACCCTCTAACTTATTCAACTGAAACTTGGTAGGGGACATGTATTGCAAAGCAGTTCTCCTTCTTGTTTCTTCCTTTTTTTTTACCAGCCACAATTATTCCCACCTGTGTGGTTGGTCGGAGGGGGGAACGATACTGGCCTAAATCTTTCTAAATCAGCTGGTCAGGCCTGCTGTTTTACTGTGGTAGGAATTTGTAATTGTCTATGGTACCAGCGATAACTCACCTACTCTTCACAAAAGACACCATGGTATCTTGAACGTCGATCAACAATCAGCACTGGTAGACCGTCCTATGGTTTAACATCTTGCCGATGGATGGAGAACACGTCCCCCCTCTTCCCCCACCCAGCATCTGAAACACGAGGCATGTGAAACCCAGCATGTGAAAAACAGTTTATAGCTGGGTCAGGATTCAAACCCAAGCTATGCAGCTCAGAGACGACTGCGCATACCTCTAAGCTATCCTGCAAGCCGTTTGTGAATGCTCAATTAAAAGAAATCGTTTCTGTTTATTGCCAATTAATTATTTAGTAACTATTTCCCGCCTTTTTTCTTCATTTCCCAATGGCAAACTTGATTTTTCACAACTGCATGGGGCAAAGATCAATAACCTTTGCATTGATACTATCAAGGTCAGATGAAGTAGAAAGCCTGGTGCTGGCTTAACGGTTAAGTTGGCTGCCTTAAGATCTTAGGGTCTTGAGCTAGAGCACCTAGAGCACCCAGCATGTCATTCCTCTGAGGTCGGCAAAATGACTTGTCATCCTTCTTTGGCTGGCAAAATGAGTACCAGCTTGCTGGTAGCAGGGGCACTGCATCAGCGGCACTGTTGCACTACTAATAATGATGCAAACAGCAGCTGCATACAAAATGTATATAGATGAAGTAGAAGGGTCAAAATTACAATCAAGATTTAGCTCTCGGCCTTTTGACAATATGCTTGAAGTAAATTCTATATTTTTTACGGAATAGTTTTATTTTATTTGAGGGTGACATCGGAGGCTTGATGAAACGTATTGATCAGTTTGGTTAACATAGAGCATGTTATGACAAACATTATTGATGCATTCGGTGATATTGTGAGCCGCGTGAAAAACGGAACCACTATGAATTCGACATGGAATCGTAGAAACAGAAACACCGTAGACTGATGTCACTGTTGCCGTGTCCTGCAGGGAAAATATTGTCTGAACTTGGTGCCCCAAACAAATCGGAATTTTTTTATTTTGAGTTCAGGAAGATAGCAACAGATTGATATCGGGTTTTCATGAAGCAGAAATTATCATTTGAGGAAAAGAATAGCTTCTGTGCGAATACTGCCAGATCTTTTGCAGCCAATCCGTGTCCCACATCTGGTACAAATACTCTGAGACATGACAGGTTATCAATAAATCAATGGTGAATGAATCGTTCGAAATTTCAGCTGATAACACGAGCAGCACATTGCCCCTGTTGAATGGTTTATTTATTTTTCTGAACAGTCTCCTTGTACGTCAACATGTTTGTTGATATTGGCATTTGATAAGTCGTTGGCGATAGATTGAGCTTAAATGGAGGCCTATCGTTGCGGTCATAAAGACAGATCCTCCATTAAGAAGAACCACCTTTAGAGGCCATTTTTCCCGTAGAGCAGGGGCTTTTTTCGGGCACCGTGGTCCCCTTTTTGAAGCAATATTTTTGGGCCGGATACCCTTCCTGCCGCCAACCTTGTTTAGTCGCCTCTTGTGACACACAGGGAATTACCAGTGAACTGGTACTCAATTTGCCGACCTCGGAAGGATGACAGGCTGAGTCAACTCCCCTGGCGTTAATTCAACGATCGACCGGGATTCAAACCCTTGATCCTAGGATCCCAAGCCGGCACCCTAACCGCTAAGCCAACACCAGGCTCAGATCCTCCATGAAGAAAACAATGGAACTTAGTAAAACGTCATAGGCATTGAGCATGTTTACTGGAAAATTATTCCTGACCAAGTCAAGAAGAATGCCGACTTTACCAAATTTCGAGTGAGTGCTGCGTTCACCGAAATTAGCAAAAGACCAGATGCCTTCAGAAATGGCCGCAACCAATACGGAAGTTGATCGATGATGCATCATCGATGCATTTGTGCCCGTTTGTGTATCAGTAACTGTTGCCACAGAATGTTGCTGGTGCCTTGTGAGTTGTTTCCCGTTGCCGTGACCTGACCTTACAATTGCCTCACCCATTTTTCCAGGTTGGCAAGCAGCTGCAAGTGGCCCGGGCTTGGCTTGACGGGAATTATGCCATCTGGTGCCAGGAAGTACGGCGCCAAAACAATCCAAGCAGCCCTTGGCACAGCCTGGTGCATTGCTGGTGTGTCCCTTCCATACCTCACTTTCCGACTGCTGATCCACTCTGTGGCAACCCCTCGTGTGCCAACGCCTCGTCTGCTCCACCTCTCAAACGAGATAACGAGGTGCCTTTGCTTACAAAAACAGTAACCGGGTGAAACCACGTGGCCCTCCCGTAAACTGCTTAATGGAATTGATGACCTTCACCTTCACGTTCACAATCACTTGCTTCCGATATCATCCGGTTTCACTTGATTTCTTATGGTTTTATTTTGTGAGTAACTTTTTGTCCTTTTCCTGTTCTTCTTCTTTCCTCTTATTTTTTTCTTCCTAAATCATGGTAGCACCATTCACCTTTCCCTCCTGCGACAATGATGGTGACAACCTCCTCCTCTTCCCTCACCTTTTCCACCAGAGCAGAACTTTCCTCATTTGTTTTTCTTCTTATGTTACTTCCTCTTCATATTTGTGGCTCATCTGTTTATTTTTATCATTTCCTCTTCCTTTTTGTTTTTCCCGTTTCTGTATTATTTTAATATTTTGCCCTGCGTGTTGATATCACTTGTGTTTGTAAGTATTGATACGATTTGCAATTACATTCCATTCACACTTGTTTTATTTTCTCAGTTGAGCTTCACTTTATTCAAAGTTTGCGATTCAATAAAATTCATGTTCTTCCTCCCTTCTCTTTCTTCCATCCTTCCTCTTCTTTGAGTTCTTCCTGGTGCGCACCCGAGGAGCGTTTGCTACACGACCGTCGCTCTCTTTTCTCGGAAACTGGTTTCACATGGTGAAGTAGATACAGCGACATCTTGTCTAGCACCATATGAAATCGGTGTTCTTGGAGACGAGATATCATCATGGAAATTTAAGGGGAAAGATGAACATAAACCATGGTACCTAACCGTGTTGTTTCTCTTTTACGTTGACGCCATGACCTTTACAGTCTTGTGATCCGGGTAAGTCTCTAATTCCCATTGGCTGTTTCTTGTCCTCAAATGTGATTTCCTGATATTTTGTGTGACATTTATCACTCTACTCTCAAGTTAAAGACTACGGAGAGTGAAGGATGGGTGGGTTTTAATCTTGAGCACCAACAGTGCTTAGCACTAGTGAAGAGTTGGGTACATTCGGCAATGCATATACCACCACAACTGGCATAGCACCCACCGATGTGAAAGTTTATTGTTTGCTCTGTTTCCTCTGGTTTGTGGTGAGATATTTTTTGTTTGCACACCAGCAGCCATGGTGCTTCGGCCTTGAAGCTTTCACTGTTCACAAACAATATACGCTGGACCTCTGCTTGGGAGTGAAACCGTTCCGCTTCTCTGGCCCTCGTCTGATATGACTGATTTCTTTTGGTGTTTAGAGTGTGTGTTGCTCAATCTAGCACCATTTGAAATCAGTTATGTAGCGAGGGCGTTGCCTTCAATAGGAAACCGCTGCTGGTTTTCCATCTTGCCTCTCGACCCTGTAAGGTGAGGAGTTTGAAGCATTCTTACTCATCGACACCACACCCCTTCACAGCTCAAGGGTCGGCAGGATGCAATTGTGGGTGCTGCATGCAGCTACTAGCATGGAAGACCTTTTCTATCTGCTGAATACCACTGAATTATTGCTGCTCGGTTCATTGTGAGAACTTGAGCCAGATACTAAACAAGACAATTACAAACTGGATACGAAAGTGAGAGGGAACCTGACCGCCACCTTGTTGAAGCGTTTCTTGGCAATGGCACCACTGAAACAAACATTATCAAAGTGGCAGGGGTGTGGTGGTGTGGAGGGGGTGAAGTGGTGGATGACTCCTCTGATGGTTCTTACAATGTGCCATAGTGCAAACATTAAAATAATTTGAAATTATCAGCGTTTTCAAGCATAACTCACCTCTCATTTATCTTGGCATCCAATGTGGAGACCACTCCACTTTGTCAGGGGCCCAATGACGTCTGAAGACAAACTTTCATCATACCTCCAAATCTGTGCCGCTACATGCTTACAGCGCTTTGACATTTAGACCTTGTATTGCCAAATATTTACACCGGTATTGTTGCTACAGCTATTGTAAACATTTACTCTGTCATGGAATATTTCCAGGGATGCTTGAATGGCTTTGTTTCTTGCAATAAAAGAAAAGTCATGGCGTTGCACACTATTCCGTGAACTCCGTTGCGTTTCTTACAAAAGCGAGCAGTTGTGAAAGAATCGTCATCATGTACCATGCATGTGCTATGCAGAGCGTTGCTGCTGCCGAAGGAGTTACTAGGCTACAACCCTGGTCGGGTCACCACACCGACCCAGGAAGTCAGGGCGGGAATTTGGAATTTGTTCAGGGTGCTGGTGATAGCTCCGCCAACTAATGTCGCCCAGTATGGAAGACCTTTTCTATCTGCTGAATACTACAGACTTATTAGCACACACCTTGATGGATCGCCCTGCCTGTGAAACACTGGGATGCCAGTTTATAGCTGGGTCGGGATTCAAATCCTGGCTAGACAGCTAAGAGACGTGTGTGCGTGTGAAAGAATAACAACCAGAATAAAGAGGCAAGTTTTCAAATTGATTAAATAACATTGTAAATTGCTTGCGATTGTGCATCTTTTGATAGTTGAGAAACATTTGATTGCTCAAATGTCTGAAAGCGATTTTACAGCAGTGATTGTGTAAAATTGTGCCCAAATCGTCCTTGGCAACGCTTCGACCTTGACTTTGAATTTCCCCTTTTAAGAGCAGGTTGAGGGCAGTTCTCACGTCCGCATGTGGTGGGTGCGTTTCTATCAGAAACCTCTCGCACTCTTCCCTCCATTTGAAACGTGCGTGCCATTTAACATTGCAGCTGTGCTGGCATGGAAACTACCCCAGTGGTACGTATGAAGACTTGCATAATGGACCTCACCCTAAATGACATCATGCTGTGTTTACGTTGGTTAAAAACTAATAATGCCTGGTGAAACTGAATATTATACTGGCCTTTGAATGCTCTGAAGATGTATGTCATCTGGTATCATTACACTATGATAACTTTTGAAAATTGTATTATTTTATGAAGAAATGTGGCAGGATATAACTTTGGTGATACATACTGCGTAATGTTGGCAGATGGAACGCCCGTTTAATGTCCATTCGAGGGGACGGTACACACATTTATGAATCCCCCTGCCTTGAAGCATTTGAAACCTCGTTGCTAATGTGTTGATTTCACCATGCCAAAAATGGCGGCGGCCGTCACTAACCGGAAGTGATGGAATGTTGTCCTCCCCCCTATTCTAAAAAAAAAGGCTTATCACTTTATGATTGAGAAACAACTTATTTAAATTGAATGTTATATTATGAACATGATTCGGACATGCATAGGAAGACGAGTCTGTCGTTTTACCATACCTTGGCTCTGAATTTGTCCTGATTGCACATGCGCAGAGAGGAGCGAGATTTATATATATATATTTGTATACAAGATCGAGCCTCGTGTAAGAGCTAACATTGATCACAAAAAGACAAACTGACTTTGAACAAACTGACCGACAAACAAATGAAAAATCGGTCAGAGACCGAGGACTTGCCGGAATGTACTTTTTTATTGGCCATTGAGGACAAATATGGCGGCCGAACCACGTGACCGATGACGTCATCATTAACGTATTTTATTCCCCATGGAGAGTTCTTTACAATGAGCCATGTCTCAATTTTTTCTGTTCAGCACTTTTGGAGATATAGTGGTGCAAAGTTTTGCCGTTTTTCCAAGATGGCGGCCGACCACGTGACATATGACGTCATCATTAACATATTTTATTCCCCATGGAGAGTTCTTTACAATGAGCCATGTCTCAATTTTTTCTGTTCAGCACTTTTGGAGATATAGTGGTGCAAAGTTTTGCCGTTTTTCCAAGATGGCGGCCGACCACGTGACATATGACGTCATCATTAACATATTTTATTCCCCATGGAGAGTTCTTTACAATGAGCCATGTCTCAATTTTTTCTGTTCAGCACTTTTGGAGATAGTGGCGCAACGTTTTGCCGTTTTTCCAAGATGGCGACCGAACCACGTGACTGATGACGTCATCATTTACATATTTTATTCCCCATGGAGAGTTCTTTACAATGAGCCATGTCTCAATTTTTTCTGTTCAGTACTTTCGGAGATATAAAGGTGCAAAGTTTTTCGGTTTTTCCAAGATGGCGGCCGAACCACGTCACCGATGACGTCATCAATTGGGCACAGTCTATTCCAGGGCAAGACCAATATGTGTGCAAAGTTTGGCGATTCTACGTGCAACGGTGTAGACGCAGTGCTGCAAACAGACAGACAGACAAACAGACAGACAAACAGACAAACAAACGAACAGATCAACATACTTGCCGGAAATTTTTTCCGGCAAGTAACAAACAAAAGACAAAAAGACAAACTGACTGGCTTTGGGGGAGGAGGCATGGGAAGGGGGGAAAATTTAAGTCTCAGGGAGTCATGGATATGGGGAGTCATGGGGGGTCATGGGAAGGGGGAAAATAATATTTTTACTCTGTCTGTCTGTCTGGCAGTCAAACAAAATTGAAAATCATTACAAACAGGAAACTAACCCTAACCATAACGACGTTATAAAGGACACAGTGGCATATGAGGGTGTGGTGTATGTGAGGGAGTACAGTATACCAATTGACGCTGTATTCTATGGTGATCAATAAAGCCTCCATTTCCTAAACTGTGACTCAACGTCGTTTTATTACAATGTGTAAGGGTAATGTATAAAAGGCTTCAGTAATGATAACCCTACGAATTTTCTTTTTAATGATCTTTAAAACCATTATTTTATTAAAAGTGAAGTACAGTATATATTTGAACACTGTGCGTGGTATCGTGTTATATGAACTCTCTAGTTATTGTTTTGTAATGATCTATATATTTCATCTTTCACACGAATGCATTTATTATTTTGTAATCATGTACACAAGATGCTGGGAATCCATGATATAAAAGGAGCTCGGTCTCGTCGTGCCTCCATGCGTGCGTCCGTCCGTTCGTGCATCCGCTCCTGCAACAATTGTCCTATAGGGGATTTATACGCCACAGCCATGAATTCCGATCACCATCTTTTTATCAATCAGATGCTAGGCAATCTGCAAACATTATGATATAGTTGAGAAAGGTGAGGATAGATGGGCTGGTTTTAATTTACATTAAAACAAAAACTCTTCCTCCTCCATCTTCTTCTTCACTTAGTCACATTGAATCCCGTTTCTCATATCGATTGGATTCATAAAGGGTGAAATTTAATTTTTATTTATTCTCTCTGAAAACCTGTCGGGCAAAACACTATACCATCTATTTATTACATAAGCAGAAATGGAACATTTTCCTCTTCCCTCTGCACTGTATTCTCCATAAGTGAGGGTTGACGACTATGACAACTCCCCTCACTTCCTCCTCCCCTCCTCACCCTTCTCCCTCCCTTTCCCCTCCCCTTCCCCTCTTGTCTCTCCCCCTGTCAATATTCCCGTCAGCGAAGCGACCGCGTTGCCTGGCAACACCGGGTACCTTTGCTCGTCTTCTCTGAAATGTTCTCTGCACTCTCTTCGGTGGATTTGTTTCAATGTACGTGTAATAAATAAAGATCAACTGCTTGAAATTGCAGTCAAAAAATCAAAAATGAAATTGCTCTTTCATTTTTAATAGCTGTAGAATTTTTTTTGAAATGAACTTTTTATGAACATTTAATGTCCACTGGAGTGCATCAAACGCCCCGTTTTTGAAAAATATTCTCATATTGATCTAGTCAATGTTTTTTATTTTGTTACACTAGTCCTAGTGTTACACTTACACTAGCCCATTTCTATAAAATATTTTGAATTTTCGATTTTGTTTCGCCCCCCCCCCCCCCTCTCCCACCAGGATCGGGTAAAATTGGGCACCACCACTAATGGGTTGCTATGGCCAAATGTGAAAAATTTCGGATTTCCTAAAATTAAGAATGCTTTCTTATGGTAATTCAGGGTCACTGATTCTAAAAATGACCTCTAAACGGTGGTGGGATCAAAATTGGGGAAAAAATCGTTACTTAGTAATAAAAAAAGAATAGTTCTTCAATTTTTTAAATTATTCTCTCTTTGAAACCTGACACATTTCGTTGTTTTCTCTTTAATCACTTTCATCATTGCTGCTGGCTGCCGCATCACTGTCGTCTGCCAACGAAATGATGGAACTATAACAGCACCAATTTGCTGTACCTTCTGCTTGCGCCGTTCTTCCTCTCACGAACCTGGCGACGGTGCACCTTCTGCTCCAGGACCTTGTCACAGGTCCCGAAAGATGCTATGCGGTCAGTCTTAATCGACTCCAGGAACAGGTGATCCTCTGGGTTCGCGACCAGCTGCTCAACGTTGGCCAGCCATAACCGGAAGGTCACATCCAGCCATAACCCGGAAGGAAGATGGGGGGGGGGGGGGGGGGGAGGTGAAATTACATTGTATTGAAAAAGATAATTTTGCTGGGCTGAGCGAGGGGAACATTTTTTGTAGGAGCTTCTTTTTGTCATAAATTCTAAAGACTATTCTAAATATAGACAAATAATGCTCCAATATACTTGAGAATAAGTACTATGGTGAAAAAAACTTTTGCTCAAAACTCAATATTTATGTTAATTATAATATCTCATGATACAAATCCAATTGACTGAAAAGCAAACATTGCATATAATGAAATAAATGGCATAATGATCTTAACAAATCATTTGTTCCTACGTAAACTGCAACGACAAGCATTTGGCCAACAAAGTTGACGTGTGACGTCACTGCAATTGTCATTAATTTATTTGAATAAGTTATATAATTGTTTATCATTTCTAAATCATTACGATTCATATACAGATGTTGATTCGTATTAATTTCAAACTTATCAGACTAAGCATTGTCCCTGTCGAATTATTATGGTGTAGCGACCCATGGGTCCCCCAAAGCTCGAGACCAGCAACAGAATCTCCTAACCCAAGCCGGTGACGTAACCGGCGGCCAAACCGCGGCGCCGAGGTTATAATCCTTTGCACCTGTCGGTCACATGACCACCAAAGCGTGCCTCGCCTGAGAGGCGTGGCTTTGGTTCTGATGTATGCTTTTTGGTTTGGATATACGTATATATGCGAACCCGATAAACGGGCTTTCAGAGTTCCCGAGATGATTATACAATAAACATCTTCTCGCACGAGTTTGTGTCTTGTCCGTCACTTCGTCCGTCTCAAGCAGGAGCGCTGCTCCTTCAGTCATAAATAAGGCACCAATTACGTCATCGTTAACAACAGTTATTCCCCATGCGGAGTTCTTTACAATGAGCCACCTTTCAATTTTTGCGAATGAGTGGTTTTGGAGATATAGAGGTGCAACGTTTTCGATTTTTCTCCAAGATGGCGCCTGTATCACGTGACCTATGACGTCATAATTATCATTAAAATATTCTACAGGAGGAGGGGGTTCTATGGTGAAAATTACGTGTCAATCGGACCAACAATTGCAGAGAAAATAAAAATTCATACTGATCGGATCAAGCGTTGTACTTGTCGAATTATGACGTCATAATGAAGGCACCGATTACATCATCATTAACATATCTTATTACCTCCGCAAACAAAGGTATATGGAGGTTATGTTTTCATCCGTTTGTGAACAAAATATCTCAAAACGTTGTGGATGGATTCGGACGAAATTTGGCAGAGGTAGCATTTGTGATAAGGACGAAATGTTTAGATTTTGGTGAAGATCCGGATTCGGATCCGGCTACTAGAATTTTAAAAATGATTCTTCACCATTGGGAGATAGGGCAAAAAATGCTAAATAGCAGGATATCTCAAAAGGTTGTGGATGGATTAGGACAAAACTTGGTGGAGCAGTTGGGTGTCTGACAAGGAAGAATCGATTCGATTTTGGTGAAGTTCTGAATATGGTTTCGGATATGGGAATTATTAAATTTATAAGTGATTCTTCACCTTTGGGAGATAGGGCCAAAAACGATACATAGCAGGATATCTCAAAAAGTTGTGGATGGATTTGGACGAAACTTGTTGGACATGTTGTGTGTGTGACAAGGAAGAATCGATTCAATTTTGGTGAAGATCCGGATCCGGATCCAGCTAGAAGAATTTATAATTGATTCTTCACCATTGAGTGAAGGCCGCGATTGTGGCCAAGCAGGCGGAGGTTTACTCTCTACTGAGTGCCGTTCTAGTTGTAAATGTAATTGTTGCACATTTTACGTTTAAAATTCTTTGAAATGCTCTCTTTGTTTGCATGTGTTCTGGGCATGGCCACATCTTTTAAGTTACAAGCTCCAAACTCGGGGTACAAATACAAATTTGTGTGTGGGATAACATAGGCTATGTGGCTGTGGCCTCACTTGTGGATGTGTGGGGCGGGGGGGTGGGAGGCATAAATTTATCTGTGTAAATGTGTACTGTGTAGCGCCACCTAATGGTGGTGGCAGAGGTTAGGTGAAATTTACATGATATTTATAATATAACCAAGGTGGTGAAAATGACATATCTATACCTATAAAAGGCAAAAATCTGTCTTTCCCCCCTCCCCTCCCTTACCCCCCCCCCCCCTCATGTCCTCTCCCCTCCACTCCACTCCCAGGGAATTTCCCTGGGCGACGCTGGATACTTCAGCGAGTTACCAATAAGCCTGAAGAGCGCTCACTCTTAATGACTCTCGGTGGCACTCCATCAGCTCTGCTTAAGCACTCAAGGTAGCACTTCCATGAAACGGATGATGAGGAACAGCTGGCTTGGCAAGCGATAGCAAGCTGATTGCTTCTGTTTTAAATGGCCGACAATGTTTGACAGATCCGACCCGCTAATCCCAACTTCAGACTCAATCTGGGTCTGTCATACAGAGGGAATTTTAAAAACAGATGGTTCAAACCTTCAGGTTTCATACAAGTATTGCAGGTCCTAGTAGAGTGACACTCTATTCTATGGAGTTTTGAATTAAGACGACAAAGCAGGACGGATAACAGCCCATCTTAAATAAATAAATACACTTTGTTATAAGAACAGCCGATTTTTTTAAATGCTTAGTTTTCAACACTAATTTAGTCCTCAAGATCCGATCCTCAAACTCGGTCACATATTTTGATTGTATACTTTAATTAGTCCATGAGAGTAGATCATGTTTCCAAGGCAAGGCACATTTGAATAGGCCAAAACAAAATGGTGGCGAAGACCCCTGCAAGGTGATGTTGAGCTGACCAGGGATTATGAGCAAGGTATGGTCTCAATTTCTTGTGGAGCTCATAGGGTCCAGTTGACCAATATGCCATCAATAACACATTTACCATAGATAGAGTCGGGTCCACATTCGTCCATGATTCAATTTGTTTGGAAGTCATTGGAGCATTATCACAAAAAAACAACTCCTTATACAGGTACATTACCTGGGTTACAAAATGTACATTACAAAATTTCTCACTGCCAGGATGATAACTTATAGAATAGTCATGGGCTCTAACTGCTCTTGGCTGCTAACCACTCTTGGGCTAACCCCCGCTCTTGCAGGGAAAATGGCCTTAAAATGCCTGTTGTTTGTTGTTGTTGCTAACTTCCTAGCCCACCACTGAATGTGTGCAGAGGCCTGTGGGTTCGCTCCCATATGCTTATTGAACAGGGACTGCAGTAGTTTGTGGTCGGTTATGAGTTTAAAATGTCAACATAAGAGAAACTGATGCATCTTTGTTACACCAAAAATACATACAAGAGCTTCTTTTTCATCCATGGGAAAGTTACACTCCGCAGCTGACAAAGTGTGTGATGCATAAGCTACAGGCTGTAGAATACCATCATCGTTTTGTTGCTGTAACACACAGCCATTGCCATTGGACGAGGCATCACAGCTGAGAACAAGTGGCTTAACAGTATCGGAGTACACCAATATGTACTTTGGATGGACACAGCAACCGTTTCACCTCGGCAAATGCCTTACTACACTGCGTTGACCATTGCCATTCAACACCTTTACAAATGAGTTTGTGGAGAGGTTCAAGAACGGTGCTCAGATTCGGAAGAAAGTCACAGTAATAGTTCAACATACCCAGGAACGCTTTGAGCTCAATTGTGTTGCCAGGAGTAGCAGCATCACTGATAGCCTCAGTCTTAGACTTGCTGGGCCTTATGCCATCAGCACTGACAAATACGACTGAGAAATTCCACTTCTATTAACATAAATCTACACTTATCACGTTTTACCTTAACACCGGCTTCGACAAGACGTTTGATAACCGCCTCAAGGATACCCAAGTGTTCAGGCTCGTTGCAACCGGTGATCAATACATAATCTTGAAAAACTACGACATCGGGAATTGCTTTTCTCATATTCTCCAAATTGCGTTGAAATGAAATAGTGCCTTCAGAAAGTATTCACACTTGTTGACTTCTTTCATATTTTCATGTGTTACAGCCTGAATTAATAATGGATTAAATTGAGATTTTTTTTTGTCACTGATCTACACATAATACCCCATGAGGTCAAAGTGGAATCTTTTTTTAGATTTTTTTTTTTACAAAATCATTAAAAATGAAAAGCTGAAATGTCTTGAATGAATAAGTATTCAACCCTTTTGCCATGATACTCCAAATTGAGCGCAGGTTCATCCAATTTCCTTTGATCATCCTTGAGATGTCTCTACAACTTGATTGGAGTCCAAGTGTGGCCAACTCAATTGAATGGGCATGATTTAGAATAGGGGTTCCCAACATTTTTTATGTTATGGCCCCCTTGGCTCCGAGAGCACATCCCTAGCACCCCCTCCCCTTCGCGAGGGTCGAGCGGCAGAGCGCGCGTAAGCAGGCTAAGGTGGTCTTGGGGCATGCCCCCCAGAAAATGGTGTTTTTTCCTTTAATTGGCTATTTTGTTTGTATGAGAATTGGTAAATTATTACACAGAAAATGAGGATTTCCAAGTAGCCAACATGAACATTTAGTTCCATAGTTTTTTTCTGTTCATTACTGGCTCCCAACTACATCCTTTTTGGAAGAAGCAAACAAAGCAACGTCGCTCGAATGATGCATGTTTGATATGAGATTTTAATATTGTTGCGGTTTTGAGAACCCACACAGGTAACATCATTAAAGGTTAAAGGTTGCACCCCATAGTTAGGCCACAAGCAACACATAGGTCACCTTAGGACGTTAGTTATTTCATAGTATGTGTTTAGGATAAGGCCATTCCCAATAGTTGCATCTGTGTTGTGTAGAACAAATAAGAGTAGGCCCCGTTCGTCCATTTTGCAGCCCTCCCTCCAACCGACGCCATTGAGCGCTATCCTGTCTGCACCCCATTGCCCCTTGCAGTTTGTTACACCTCCTTTGCCAGCAGCGTTTGCTGCTCTTGCTCGCTCAAACTAGCCCAAAGGCCACGAGGTAAGGCCCAAAAAAGGGGGCGGAGCGCAAGGGTGGGGGTGTGGCCACGTCAAGCAGCCGTCAAAGGTGGAGCCAGTAAGTCCTCACCCAGCCAATCAGGGCTGAGGCGACATCGCCTGACAAGGTGTGGCTGGACATTCCAGAGGGTTCGCTGGTCGTGGCAATATAACCCTTCGCGCGAGGCCCCCACCTCAGTTATGAGGAGAGGGCTGAACGGAGCTCAGTTGAGTTATGAGGAGAACGTGCGCTCTGTTGAACGAGTTATGAGCCGGGGTCCTCAGTTGAGTGAGCTACGAGTCTTGATCGGAGTTGAGTGATGAGAATGGAGCATTGAGTTGCAGTATGAGATGAGAAGGGAGCTCGTGAGGTGCAGTATCAGATGAGAAGGGAGAGGCGCTTGGTTCGTGTGCAGAGTTACGAGAGGGAGAGACGCGCAGTGACGAGCCTTGATTGATTGATTGCACTTTACAAAGGCCTGGCGCGCGGCATGCATTGCAGAGGACTGCAGCGTTGAGAAGGGAACGGCGTATTGTACCCAGCGAGACCGGGCGCGCGTATAAAGGTGCCGGTACAAGTATTACATACGCAATCTAATCGCCAGCTTACCTTTCCCCGATATATAATTGTCCGCTCGCGCCTACGCCACGCGGAGAGCTGCCGGCCATCTTTCATCATCTGCACGGTACGAGTCGGGGACCGGACGAGCTGTGGACCCTTGGACCCTCAACCCGACCATCTACAAGCCCCGTGTGAGTGAGCCTGAGAGTGAGTCTGAGTGTGAACGGGCCCGTGTCCAGGGATAAGTATAAGACTGTTTAAGGCTGCCCTGTGTATCTGCCTCTTCCTCTTCCCTGTACATTCTTTCTTTCTCTTCCTCTTCTTATTTGTACAAATTGTAAATAAATTACCTGTTCTTCCTGGTTTCCTCTCAATTCGACCGTATCAGTCTTTTCCTCAATTGGGTAAGCGTGGCACAATTAAGAACCGCTCGAATCGGGTTTAGTACCTGTTAACGGCCCGAATCGCGGCTCGCTTCGCTCGGCATGTCCACTAACGCCGTGGTTCGGGTCGGGTTATTTCCTTGCTTCACGGTCAGTGTTAGTACTTAGGTAATAGGACTAATTCGACCAACAACCCGATTTAACACCGACCGGAAGGAACGTGATAGCCTCGGGATCGCGTCGGCTAGTAAAAAGACAAGGGGATTAACCCCCTCTTGATAAGGGGAAGGCCGACGTTTGAGATCCGCAACAATATTATCAGTAGCAACACTATGGACAGCATAAAATAGAACTGTCACACAAGAAAACAGTATGAAAAGGTTCCAAGTCAAGAATATGTGAAAACTGAAAACCTCTGTTTTATCTGTATTTAACGCAGTGTGTTATAATCTCACAAAAAGAAACTCAATTCGACAACAACTCAGGTAATCAAAACTAGGGACGCCATGCATGCGCCGTAAAAGTGAATTAAAAACTCAGTGGGATGGCTGAAATTGCATTTTAGCTACCAATTGGGGTATCCGTGGTTGAGTCACAGTCAGGGCACAGCGGAGGTCATCTACATGGAGCCGATTACACTGTTTCGATTTGATATTCAAAGCGTGGAAAACCCCGCTTTGCAGAGATAGGTAGACGAGAATGGCAGAAGCACCCGGATATCTATGTGGCTGATATTAGGGTAGCGACCCATTCCCACCCAAAACTCCGTCAAGCTCTTCTCTTCGAATGTGGCTTTGGCAAATGAATCGTTTCGGAGATCCAGGAATTCATCTTGCATTGCCTCCGGCATGCTCTCCACGCAAAGGCTAACGGAAAAAGGATTCCTCACAATTTTTGCCTCATTGTCGTCTAAATCAGGAAAATACTTATGAAATTCTATCTCCAGTGACTGCAGATGCTCAAGAATGTCATTTTTCAGTACGAGATCAAGGTTTCCTCCTTGATATTGTTGCGGATCTGCCGCCGACCTTCTCCCCTTACCAAGGGGGGATTGGTCCCCTTGTCTTTGACTGACCAGCGTGACCCGGGACCTATGACGTCCTTTCCGGACAGCGTGAAATAGGGTATTAGGACCAAATTCGCTATTACCTAAATACTCGCCCTGCCCTGAAGCGAGGAGATAAGCCCCGCACGAACCACGTGTGCTGATACGCCGAGCGGTTGCGTACACGCGATCCGCGCCGTTATCACTTACTAGACCCCGATTCAAGCGGTTCTTATTCGGTACCACGCTTAGTCAATGGAGAAATCGCAAAGGCGATCGAATTGGGAAGCAAAGGAATAACAGGTTTAATTATTATTATTTACAATGTACAATGGTTCAAGAGCAGAGACACAGAGCAATCCTTAAAACACCTTAAATTATAAAACATCTTATACTTAATCCCAATAGTCCTGCAGCGTAGTCTGATATTTCAGATCAATTGTTCAAATTTGCATAAAAGCACCAAAATTGGCACATGTGTAGAATAATGTATTCCGAACAATTCTAGATATGGAGCCACCCGAGATTGTGCCTTGGACAGCTATGGCGGCCATTTTCCAAAATGGCATAGTTTATGGCAAATCCACCAAATGGCAAATCCACCGGGCATAGTTTATATGGTCCAGCGCGAAGAACCATGGGACTATCTCAGTTAGAGCATCCGGGTACATGCTGAAATCTGCCTCTCTCAGAGATCGCATGTAGATTAGGATGGAGAGCTCCAGATCTAGGACTGTTGCCCAGTACAAAAACTGGGGAGAGCTGTTGTCTTTCTCATGGCACCAGTCTTCGAAGTCCTCGGGAGGCTGGTCATCTTCTGCACTGGCACTGTGCTGATCGTATGCACGTCGTTGGAGTATGTACAAGGCAGCCGCTGTGACCTGGTGTGCCATTCTTGTGCGTGTGACGTGCGAGGCCCAAAGAAAGGAGTCAGCGGTTCCTGCAGTAGCAATCTGTGCCTGTGCGAGTGCATGTGTCCACCCGCTTCCCTGCAACCAGTCACCTAGTGTCTTCAGTGCTGCCATCTCGACATGCAGGCCTCCGAACATCACCACCAGTTTGTCTTCCCCATGTGTTTTCGGCCACTTCCACTGTATCTGCTTCGCAAGAGCAAACAGTGGCTGGTCGAAAGCCAGAACAGGCGTTTGGCCCAGGTTGAGATGCTCAATGGCATTTCTGACCACATCCATGGAGTGTCTGATCATTGCGACCGTGTGTGCACTCTCATGGAACAGAGGAAGCAGTGAAGTTGGCGTGATGATAGCTTGGCCTGGCTCCTGGTGGCTGGCATGGTATGCAGCCCATGATGTCTTCTGATAGACTCCCTCTGTGGTCACATCTTGAACTTCGAGCGCACTTCTCAGGTTCTCCAACCACCCATACTCTTTCTCCTTATGCTCTGCAAAGCTGTCCCGTTTCAGAGAAGTCACGGAGGTGACCGGTACTGTTGAGCCCTTGACAGTGGAAGCAACGGGTGTTACCTCAGTGTAGTACTTAGGTAGATGGTCAACAGTCCTTGATACAGCAGGCCCGCCAGTGATGACAATCCCACGCTCCACTCCTCCATCTGCACACATTGGGTGTTGCAAGATAGAGATCCCTGTTCCATGGAACGAATCCTTTGCTGTTGTGGAACTAGGATTGTGGTCGATGTTGTCCACAGCTGCGGTCGTGAACACACTACCACGCAGGGTTGGCGGGCAGACCACTTGTTCTGTTTGGAACATCTGACACGCCCGGTTTCCCATCTCTGCAGAAACGCGCAGGACACGGTCGTATGAGATGCTGAGACCCAGGCTGAAGAGCTTGTCCACTAGTCCCCTCTTGCGAGTCTCAGCGTGCAGCATCAGGCCAATGTACATTGGCAGAGGAGTTTCTTGAGATGTGGCATGTCTGACAGCTGGATGTTCTTGTGTCTTTGTACCAACAGGAGAGGTGCTTCTTTTCTGCTTCTGCCGATGCTTGACACCGTTGAATTTCACGAGCTGTGCAATGGACAAAGCTGCCTGTGTTGAAGGAGGATCATTTTGATTCTTGATGTTGGGTCCATGCAGCACCATATTTACCAGTGCAAGTAGCACAGGTGGCACAGCCTCCTGCTGGCAGCCTTCCTTGAATGATCCAGTGAATGAGTTGGCTTCCTCAAACATGTATCGGCGAACTATCTGTGCAGCTCGAGCGAGGTGAACTACTTCACTGTCACAGTCCTGCTCGCAGGCTTTGCCAAGTGCCTCGCCAATGTCCTCATCAAAAGCCAACAGGACATCTCGTCCTTTGCTCTGTGCCCGTAGGCCTGGGAGCTGGGCTAGTAGGCGTTCTTTCAGCCTTGTCGTATTCACTCTCGTGTCCAAGGGAACTCCAAGATGCTCCATTCTGGTCGCGTACAGGTTTGCTAGGTCGGCAAGTCTGAATACAGGAGATGTGTCCTCTTCCAGGTGAGTATCTTCAATGTAAAGGGCAAGTTCTGCCAGCACAATTCCAGAGACCACACTTTCATGTCCAGTTTTGTCTTCAGCATTGACAGAGGCCTTTGCGCGATTGTAGAGAGACATTAAACACTTGGAATGATATTTGGCATCAAGAGCCCGCATATCACCCATGCTGAGCCGTGCCAGCAGTTCGTGGTCTCCAATTTGTGTTGCACACTGCCGCACATGCTGATCAATCTTAAAGGTGGTGGCTTCATGTAAGTCCACACCAGACAGTCTGCAGAAGAAGCATGAGGGTTGACTAGAGGTACTTGATTCTGCACTGCGTGACCTGGTGCACTTTCCTGGCACGGCATTGCCTTCACCAGATGAGCTGCCTCCTGCTGGCCTCTTCTATGCTCTTTGCAACTTTGTAGTATTAAAACGAAGCATGCATCGTTTATGATAGACAGCTTTGTGGGCAACCAATGCGGCCTCGATGCCCTCTCCTTCATCAAGTCTAGCAAACTGCAGCGTTCTGGGTAGTAAGCCCAGCTCTCAAACTGCATCAGATTCCCGGCCAGTCTTGTACCCACTCCCTGTGTTTGGGCGTTTTGAATTTGCTGGGCAAACAAGGGACTCTGCTGTATCCTCCTGGCATATGGCACACAGTTCCCAGTTTGTGTTGGATGGGCCAACAGACGCACGGTCCATGCAAGAATGCGCTAGCTGGATCTTCTTTGACATGGTCATGATTATCACTCAATATTCTGCAAAGACACAAAACACCTTGTTACCACACTAATACTACTACTACTACACCACTATTACCAATTACAACACCACTTCCACCACTACCACCACCACAACAAAATACTTCTGAACCTGTCACCGATGCTGTGTGCGAAAATGGATTTTCCCATAAAAATGACCATTTTTTCCCCCAATACAATGGTTGGAACTATATTAAATCAACACAAATGACATGTGTATTGTTTTTATTTGTAATTGCACATCACATGGAGTATTTATCACCTCTAAGAAACCTGCAAAGCGAATAACAATGACAGATATCCCATGTTGTTAAAGTAGAATGGCGGCCATTTTGAAAAATGGCCGCCAAAGCTGACCAAGGCACAATCTCGAGTGGCTCCATATCCAGAATTGTTCAGAATACATTATTCAACATGTGTACCAGTTTTGGTGCTTTTATGAAAAGTTGAACAATTGGTTCACTATGCTGCAGTACTACAAGGACACGGGCCCGTCTCACAGGCACACTCACACGGGGATTGCAGATGGCAGGACGATGTTCACCAGCGCGTCCAGGGATGGCTTCCGTGCAGCTCTCTCTCCGGTCCCCGGCACGTCCCTTGGAGTATGTGAAGGCAGGAGCTCTCCGCGTGTCGTCTGAACGGAGCGGGTTATTACGGGGCGAATTCGTAGGGAGCGGACTCTGACGCGGCTGGCGGTTATTCACTTGCGGCTATGGCCGCGCTTACTCGCGTGGGTGAAAAGCGCAATAAGCGTTACCGGTGCGTCTGGCTGCGCCCGTGTACTTGGCACAGTTCAACGCCTCTTCTTCTCTCTCTCTCTGCACAAGTCCTTAAACAACGCGCGTAGCCTCCGCAAGTTCTCCAAACAACGCGCTTATCTTGTGAGTCCGAATCCTTTCTCTCTCCTCTGCGAGTCCTGGCGTGCGAGTCCTGGCGTGTGAGTCCTCTCCCACCAAGTCCTTTGATCTCTCTCTCTCCTCTGCGAGTCCTCTCGAGGGCTTTGCGCAGCGCGTTATATAGGCATGCCCCGCGAACCTTCTCGAACTCACCAGACGCGCCTCACCACGCCCTCTCACACCATGCCGCTAGAGCCCTGATTGGCTGGTGGCTCTTACTGTCTCCTGCTGCCGCTCCCCGACCTCAACGCCGGCCCCACCCTTTTTAGGCCTACCTCGTGTTACTCGACTAGTGGGCAGCCAATGCTTAACAAACTGGATCGAGGCTAGGGTGGCTGGGAAATCGGTGGCAAGTAAAGCCTATTTTCTGTCTTTACACAACGCAGGCACTAAGAGGGGAAATGTCCTATTCTTACACATACTAAGACATAACTATATTACAAATGGGCCTTTATGTTGTTCGTGTGACTAACTATGGGGGGCAACCCTTTAACCTTTAATGACTTCAATGTGCCAATCTCAAAACCGTAGCAATATCATCTCCCTTGACATAGCGAACGAATGCCAGGGGCTGGGAGCAGGAACTAACATCGGTCGATTCATCAAGTTGAAAAGAAAACAAGCCGAAAGGCGCCACCTTAATCTCATTGATGATCTGTTGTTTCACATCTTTCGACATGTCATGGATACGACGCTGCACTGTTATTCGATAAAGACACCTGTTCAACTTTGCGAGCCTCTGCCTTGCCGAGAACCCGTTCGACAATGAGGAGGGTACAAGACTTGATGAGTGTCTCCCCAACTGAGTGGGGTTTTTTCTTCTTTGCAATTTCAAGACAAACTTCATAAGAAGCCTGGACAGTTGCTACATTTTGTTGTTGAAAAGCTACTCCCTCATCCAACTTCTGTCGCTTTAAATTTCTTTCATGCCGCTTGAAAAATTCTGGATCCTGCTTTGCATGTTGTGCGTGATTCGTCTCAAGGTGCAACCGAAACTTGACTGGCCTCATGGATTCAGTACTCAAAACCTTGTGACACAGCACACATTGTGGTTTATCTTGGCCAGACACGGTAATGGACGTGAATCCAAGATTTGTGTATTCGTCAGGATACTTTCTTTTTTTACTCCCAGAAGCCATAACGTCAAATCTGCAACAGGAAAAAAATAAAACAATATCAAAGTTGGTTTGTGTGCTTGCTCTCAAATGTTAGTTTGTGTGCTTCCCCGTCTCTCCCCATCTTGTCTACCGCTCCCCTTTTTATATAATTTGTTTGTCTGTTTGATTTGTTTGTGTGATAAATGTTAGCTCTTTCACAAGCCTCGATTCTGTATACAAAAAAAAGAAGGAAAAAAAAGTCAAAACAATATCAAAAACAAAACAAAACAATATTTCATTTTTAGTATGGTTCATAATACCCCATGGCCCCCCGAGAAATACACCATGGCCGCCCAGGGGGCCATGGCCCCCAGGTTGGGAACCACGGATTTAGAAAGAAATACACCTTTTATATAAGGTCCCACAGATGACAGTGCATATCAGAGCAGAAACTCTACCATGAAGTCCAAGGAACTGTCCGTAGAACTCCGAGATATAATTGTGAGGAGGCGTTGATTTGGGGAATGGTAAAAACAATTTATAGATTGTTGAAAGTTTCCAAGAGCACAGTGAGCTCTAACCTTTCTATATCTTACTATAATTCACCAAACGTCTGTCTGTCTGTTCGAAGGTACCGTAAAAACTGCTGAACCGATCGCAAAGATATTTTGGGTGGGTAATCCTGGAACCACTGGGAGTAAAATAGGCTATTTAGTTTTCCTAATTTCAGCTTTGGTCTCCAGCATTCTCAGGTTTGGACTCCCACATAACATTCGCGTTCGCATACCGTTCATTGTGACGATGTTCTCATTGTGACGATGTTGTGACGATGTATGTGTTCACGGTAGTGTTTGACATGACGGTGTGAACGTAATTTCGTAATGTTTTTCGTTTCGTAATCCTTTAATGAACGTTTAATGTTTAATGCACGTTTAATGTTTAATGCCCTTCGATGTCTGGGGCCGCACGCGCGCTACACTGGACCGGCCAGCGTGTACCTTGACCTTCGCCGTCAGGCTCGGGTAAACCGCTGAGCCCCATCCGTGATGGGGACTGGGGCTTGAGACAGTGTCCTTCATTAAAAGTATAATAAACGCTGTTTCCATCGATCTTGCCAAGGCCATAACAGCCGTAACGTTTAATCTCTACATGAGAGAATTCCACATAGCTATTTGGGCGGTGAATCCGCTAACAGATCGCCGTCTCCATCGATCTTGCCAAGGCCGTAACAGCTATCGGCTCAAAATCCTTTTAACTGTTGATTTGGTACAGTTACACGTATCGGGAATTTGGTACACGTATCGGGAGTACGTACGACATGGCGATTGTGAACACTATTATCGATCACGATTCACGATCACGATCATCACGATCATCGTGTATCGATCACGATTTGAAACACGATGGAATAATATTTACCGATATGAACAGTGATGTGGCTTTTGTTGAAGTTCTAAAGATAATAATAATAATAATAATAATGCATTTATTTTATATAGCGCTTTTCAGGAAGCCCAAAGACGCTCTGACAGAGTGCAAAACATAATGCATAGCAAAACATAAAAACAATTGCAAAAAAAGAAGAATCAATAGGGAAATATTCAAAGCACAAAGGAGGGCGAAGGAGAGGAGATAGTCAGGGGTTAGATGCTGTGGGTTAAATGTTGAATGCAGTGTTGAACAGGTGGGTCTTGAGTGATGTTTTGAATGTGGTGAGTGAGGAGGAGTCTCTGATGGTGTGAGGTAGCGATACTGTTTAGATACTGATTAGATTTTGATGATTTGCATGTGATATGATTCAACGGATGTTTATATGAATCGTTTAAAATAAAAAAGCCTTCAATTTCTGATATTTTACCTTTTCATTTGGGCTTCCCAATTGAAGCCCCGCCCATAGGGCGGGTACCGTTTCTAACATTCGCGTTCGCATAACGTTCATTGTGACGATGTTCTCATTGTGACGATGTTGTTTTCCCGGGTGCCGCACAAACGGCTGCACCGACCGCTGCACAGCTGCACCGATCGAACTCGGTGAACCTCGGACAAAGACCTTTTATAAGGACACGGGTTGTTAGAGGACTCGGGAGTACATACAACATCAGGAGTACTAACTGCACGCGTCTTCAGTATCAAGCTTAAATCTGTCATGGCGGATCTGAAGAACGGAATGCTTGGAGAAGTGGTGGGCTACTTCGGCATGAAGGAGGATCAGAAATGTCGACTCCCACACTGCCACATCCTGCTGATACGTGCTCCCGCATGACGTTATTTTCCCGGGTGCCGCACAAATGGCCGCACCGATCGAGATTTAACGGATGTTTATATAAATCGTTTAAAAGAAAAAAAGCCTTCAATTTCTGATATTTAGCCTTTGCATTTGGGCCTCCCAATTGAAGCCCCAGCCATAGGGCGGGTACCGTTGCTAGTACTAATAATATTAACAACAATAATAATATTCGTACCATTGTAGCGGTTACCGCTGGATGCACACAATCGCCTTGCACCGGCCAGAACACGGCCAGACGCGCCTCTCCCGGGCATGCCCGGACTCACTGTTCCCGGGCACGCCCGAACCTCCCGGGCACGCCCGGTCTCGTCTTTCCCGGGCATGCCCGCTCTCGCCTTTCCAGGGCTCGCCCAGAGCGTCCGGGCATGCCCGCTATCGCCTTTCCAGGGCTCACCCAGAGCGTCCGGGCATGCCCGCTATCGCCTTTCCAGGGCTCGCCCAGAGCGCCCGGGCACGCCCAGCCTCGACTTTCCAGGCCGCAGCCAAACACGCCCGGGCAGGTCCAGACTCGCCTTTCCAAGGCTCGCCCTTGACATCCGGGCATGCCCGGTATAGCTTTTGCCGGGCAAACTTCCCGACATAAATGTGTATATATATTGCTGCCCGAAAAACGGGCTTGTCAGAATACCTGAGCTGTTTTGTTTCAATAAAGCAACTCGGACGAATTCCGTCTTTGGTCGCGTCAATTCTTTCGACTCGCGTTGGAGCGCAGTTCCTTCACCATTTGGCAATAATAAAACGAACGTATAATACCCACTCTGGTCCAAGCAGACCTGGGCTTGGTGAAAGGTAAACTCGTGCTGAAGTAGTAGAGAAGGCAGGTATGCTACAAGGTAGTTAACAAAAACTACATCAAACATTCATGCAACATAGTGTGGTATTTCTATGGCCTAGTGACTTGAGCTGATGAGACAGAGCAGTAGAGGAAGACAAGGAAGTTAAAGAACTCACTTGATACGTGATCCTGGCCTCGCTGATTGGGACAAAACACCATCAGATATCTGGATATGATCGATGTAATTAAATAATGAACGTCCAACAGTTACACCCCTCCATCCCTTAGGCCAATGGGCGATCTCCATGTTATCGAGTGCATAATTATTAAACCTCATCTATCTATAATTCCAGTAATCTCTGTGTGTATGTGTGTGTGTGTGTGTGTGTGTGTATGTGTATGTGTGTGTGTATGTGTGTCTGTGACCGCTGTTTCTCGACAACCACGGGTCCGATATACTTGAAACTTGCCAGGTATATTGCTGGGGACCTGAGGATGTGCCTTTTCAAGGTTTCATATTAATCGGAGAAGTAGTTACCGAGCTATGGCGATTTATTTACCCGTACTCGCAAGCCGTTCGCTTTGGCTTTGCGAATGGACCAAACCATTTCATGTAAATAGAGGGGGGGGGGGGGGTTCTACCGTACTCGCAAGCCGTTCGCTTTGGCTTTGCGAATGGACCAAACCATTTCATGTAAATAGAGGGGGGGGATTGTCACCGTACTCACAAGCCGTTCGCTTTGGCTTTGCGAATGGACCAAACCATTTCATGTAAATAGAGGGGGGGGGGGGATTGTCACCGTACTCGCAAGCCGTTCGCTTTGGCTTTGCGAATGGACCAAACCATTTCATGTAAATAGAGGGGGGGGGGGGATATAATTTTAGATATATATATAGTACGGGCATGCCCTAGTTATACAAGATGATAGATATATGCAGCAGGTAGCATCACCGGAGCACGGATATATTTACTGTGAGAGATGTCCGTGAAGTTAGCAACCTTTACCCTTTACCCTTTACCCGATTCAAAATTAGGGTTGTACCATTACAAAAATGGGGGGTGTTGTGGACACCAGATTCAAACATTTACCAAATTCGAACCTTTAACCGATTCAAACGTTTACCAGATTCGATTTTATTTTACCCGATTCAATCCATGACAGGATTCGAACCATTATCGGTTTACCATAGTCCATAATTTACCCTATTTACGCATTCGCACCCACCTTTTGTACAAAGAAATCCAAAACAAACCCCATTTTTGTAATGGTACAACCCTAACTTTGATTCGGGTAAAGGGTAAAGGTTGATAACTTCATACTTAGGCAGTTAAGACCGAAAAATAGGGCGTTTCGTTCATTTTTTCAGGAAAGCACCAAATTTGGCACAGATGTAGTATGGACCTATACAATTGTTTTCCTGAGGGGCGCCCAAAAATTCAGAACCCCTGGTGGCCGCCATATTGAATTTCAACATGACCGCCCTCTGTGACCTATTTCCCTCAATAACTTCTATACTATGAGCGATAACACCACAGTTCCAGTGTCTTACCCCATGTTTTCATGGTCCCTGAATCCAATGGGATCAATTGCATAAAGATTGGCATCCATCATCTTTAATTTCAAGATCGCCGCCATGGTGTTTCCATTTTCCTTGAATCTCTCATAGTATTTTAGGTAAAATTTCAATTCCAAGTGATACACATTGTTTTATTGGTCTCTGATAACAATGGAATGGTATTAATTAATCAAAGTTACACACAGTTGCAGTTTTAACTTAAAATATTGTGGGCACTTGAAAGGTGGAGGCTCTCGCACAGACGCGTAGTACTACAAGCACTGTCCATCGCAGTCACACAGTGATGTGCAGGGCAGATTTGCCCTGGAGCATTTACAGTTGCCTTTACAGGCCGACTTACAATGGCAGCTTGTAAGCTCTGAACATGCCTCCTGTATCAGTGGTGTTGTGGTCCAAATTGGTGTCCAAGAAGTCCCTGTTTTCATCCAGCCCCAATCAGCTGGTGATGGAAGTTCTGGGTAGGGCACAAGTGCCTGACTCCATACGTGTCCAGCCTGAAAACATGCACGTTTTAGGTGTTGTTCGAAGGCGTCTGCTGTTGAGGGAATGTGATCAATTGTTCTTGCCTTCTTCGTGAACAAGTGTCGGCGCATGTCATTCACTGTCTTTATCTCGGTAGTCCGGTCAAAGAGGATGGCAACATATCTCTCTATGCTCTGTAGTTCCATAGTAATAGCGTCCACAGATGACCTATAAGCGAGAGCATGAAAGGTGGTCTGCGTGATGCTGGGGTATGCCTCCCAAGCCTTCCAGGCTGTCTTTTTCCCAATTTGGGCAAAAAATGACACTGTGTCGCAGCCAGTGAAGGCATGAAATAATGGCAAAGACTCAGACTTCCTGCGGCCAAGGCCGGTGGCAATTTTATGGATGGCAAGGTAGCGGTAGCTTTTACCAGTGCCAATGGCAATCCAGAGTTCCTCCACACCGTGTGACTGGTAGGTAAAGTAGTGTGCTATTGCCAAGACCACTATCAGAATCTACAGTTCGAATCAATACCCGTTTTCTCCCCCTTTTCACGGCATCCAGGACATTTTTTGGGATTTTTTGAATTTTCTGGATTTTTGGGCGCCCCTCAGGAAAACAATTGTATAGGCCCATACTGCATTTGTGCCAAATTTGGTGCTTTCCTGAAAAAATGAACGATACTTCCTCTTAACTGCCTAACTATCACGACATCTGTGCAGGTGATAGAAATAGGAATTATGAAAAAAGTGAATCCGGATGGAAAGAAGTTTGGAAGCATCGACCTGACACGTGACACGTAGCACGGAGTTTAAACTGTAAAACGTGGTTCTGAAAGTTGCTTTTCGTGATCTCACGAGTTCGTTGTATCATAATGTATATAAAATACTGCACAATCAAATGGAGCACGAAAACGTATTTTTAGGGTGTAATTTGGCGTCCCATCCACTTCGCGCCTGGTGCGGTCGCCTCCTCCCTCTCCTTCCCCCCTCCTCCTCCAGTCCTCCTCCTCCCTCCTCCTCTTCCTCCTCTCCTCCTCCTCCTCCTCCCCCACCCCTTCTCCTCCCCAATCACTTCAACACTGTCAGTGTGTGTATGTGTTTGTGTGTGTATGTGTGTGTTTTTTTTTTGTTTGTTTGTTTTTGTATACTGAATCGAGGCTCGTGAAAAAGCAAACATTTATTTCACAAACAAATCAACCAGACAAACAAAATATATAAAAAGAGGGAAACGGAAGACAATATGGGGAGAGAAGGGGAAGCACACAACCACAACATTTGAGAGCAGGGAGAAGTGTGGGAGGGAGAGGGCTTGGGGGGGAGGAGGCGTGGGAAGGGGTGGGGGAGAGGTATAAAACACAAGGAGACCAAGGACTTCCAGGACAGAAGTTGGTATTTCAAAAAAGTGTAGGATTTGGGGTGAAATTAGCGGGGGTAGAAAAGATCAAGGTTTTGGATGGGGGAAGATAAGAGATGGTGGTGAACAGCTGTTTTAAAGACCTGGAGGGTGGAGTGGGATTGAAGAGAGTGAGGGAGTTTGTTCCAGAGGCGGGAGAAAAGAGGAATGAAGGAGTGAAGGTGAGCAGAGTCTTGATTTTGGCAGTTTAACCATAAAAGGGTTGCAGGCAGATCTTGTGCGACCTTTAGGGATATTTGAGGGACAGAGCCCAGAGAGAGCTGGGGGAGCAAGGCAGGAGAGGAGTCGGTAGAAGACGGAAAGACCACCAACCTGCCTGCGGTGAGTGAGTGAAAGGCCCTCGGAGTTAGCTTCATCGCAGGAGATTCCAATGATTCTGAAAGCTTTGGTTTCAACAGCGTGAAGACGAGCTAGGTGTGAGGCAGGAGCACCAGCCCAGAGGGGAGAGCAGTACTCCATTGAGCTGCGGATGAAAGCCTTGTATGTGGTGAGGAGCTCAGGTGTGCCAAGGAAGGACTTCGCACGACGGAGGATGCCCAGTCGGCGACTGGCTTTGGAGTCCAGCTTGGAAATGTGGTTTTCCCAGGAAAGATCATGGCAGATAGTGAGACCCAAAAGCTTGAGTGACAGAACTTTTTGGAGAGGATTGTTGAGAAAGTGCATGGGAGGGTTGTCCAGTCGATCTTTTCGGAGAGACATAGTAAGTGTGAGATTTGTCAGGATTGAAAGACATGTGTGTGTGTGTGTGTTTATAGCTTGATAAATTAAGTACAATTAGAATGTGAGTACATCTATAAAATATGTACAATTTCTCTTGCCAAACGGCTTGCTTGATTCAAAGCGCGCAAACAAGCACTCCAACGGAACGGAGTGCTCACCGCTCGGAACCGCTTAACAACATGGCCTTCTTCCTCTAAACAATCCTCTTGACGAAATTCAATCATTCAAACCCCCTGGAATTGACTCTCAGCCACATTTCAGAGTTGGCTTCCAAAGCCAGTTGGCTTCTGACAACTGTGCATCTTCCATCGTACAAAGTCCTTTTGTTTTGTCAATACAACTGTTACTAAACGGTGTAGTATTTGCCCGGTTTATGCGACCATGGCGGTGTTGTTAACAGTCGGAACTCAGTGTTTGGTCGTTTTATTGTCGAGGCGTTGTCACCGCCCTTTCCCATTTGTTTTATATTTTTAATGCAATCCTTAATTTACGTTCGCAGAGCATTTTCGTACACAACCAGAGGAAAAGGAGGAATAATTAACAAATACTGTCTTCTTTGATTTGTTCAGGTTTCACAACGACTTCCAAGTCAACGTTGGCACTTGGCCTTCCTCCTTCACTGCCGTCATGTCGCGACAAGCGAACAGGGGCACGGAGAGCAAAAAGATCGTAAGGATGGCCGCTTGGCATTCAGTGTAAAACTGTACACGTTGTGTGCGCATCGTCCTGAACACAGTACTGTACGACTACGGTAGAGACTTTGCGCTGGTAAACCGTCGGGTTCCTCACCGATCTGGTGCGGAGATGCGCTTGTTGAATGTCGCTCAACTACCGTGACGTCATAGTGCTTATGGAAACGAGAGGTGGTTGAAAGTCGACATTGAACACTGGGCTCTATCTAACCTTGTCTGTCGTACCGAATTTACAGCAAATAGTAGTTGATGCACATACTACAAGACTTGTGGGTGTAATTCGCGTGTGATTTTTGATCTCCAGCAGATTCCTTATAGACATTATAGGTTATAGACATTCTACTCTGGACATGCTGCTTCTGCTGTCAACAATGGATGGAGGTTCTCAATGCCAAACAGGAAATCAGAGCTGTCTCCTTTGACATATCACGTGCCTTCGATACGGTCTGGCACCCCGCTCTGCTCACCAAACTCTTCTCCTATGGACATGGTATCCATGGAAATCTCCACTCATGGCTTGCAGACTTCCTCTCTAGTCGTAGTCAACGTGTGGCCCTGAATGGATTTCTCTCATCTCCCCTACCTGTTCTGGCTGCAGTTCCCCAAGGCAGTGTTCTTGGCCCTGTGCTTTTTCTGGTCTTCATCAATGATCTCTCCGACTCTCTGGAAAATCCTCTCTATCTCTTTGCTGATGAATCCACTCTCTGCCGCTCCATTCCTCATCCCTCAGATCAGCAACCTGCAGCCTCCTCACTCTCTGCAGACCTGGACAAAATAACAGACTGGGCAAACAAGTGGAACATATCTTTCAATCCTGACAAATCCCACACTCTTACTATGTCTCTCCGAAAAGACCGACTGGAAAACCCTCCCATCTACTTTCTCAACAATCCTCTCCAAGAAGTTCTGTCGCTCAAGCTTTTGGGTCTCACTATCTGCCATGATCTTTCTTGGGAAAACCACATTTCCAAGCTGGCTTCCAAAGCCAGTCGCCGACTGGGCATCCTCCGTCGTGCGAAGTCCTTCCTTGGCACACCTGAGCTCCTCACCACATACAAGGCTTTCATCTGCAGCTCAATGGAATACTGGGCCGGTGCTCCTGCCTCACACCTAGCTCGCCTTCACGCTGTTGAAACCCAAGCTTTCAGAATCATTGGAATCTCCTGCGATGAAGCTAACTCCGAGGGCCTTTCACTCACTCACCGCAGGCAGGTTGGTGGTCTTTCTGTCTTCTACCGACTCCTCTCCGGCCTTGCTCCCCCAGTTCTCTCTGTGCTCTGTCCCCCAAATATTCCAACAGGTCACACAAGATCTGCCAGCAACCCTCTTATGGTTAAACTGCCAAAATCTCGGCTCTCTGCTCACCTTCACTTTTTCATTCCCCTTTTCTCCCGCCTCTGGAACAAACTCCCCCACTCCCTTCAATCCCACTCCCCCCTCCAGGTCTTTAAAACAGCTGTTCACCACCATCTCTTATCTTCCCCCATCCAAAACCTTGATCTTTTCTACCCCCGCTAATTGACCCCAGATACACTTTTTTTTGAAATTCCAACTTTTTTCCTGGAAGTCCTTGCAGTGTCCATATGTTTATACCTCTCCCACCTCCCCCCAAGCCTTCCCCTCCCACATGTCTCTTGATCTCCCTGCTCTCAAATGTTGCGTTTGTGCCCTGCCTCCTCTCTCCCCATCTTGTCTACCGCTCCCCTTATTATATGTTTTATGTGTCGGTTTGACTTTTTGTGTGATTAATGTTAGCTCTTTCACGAGCCTCGATCTTGTATTAAAAAAAAATAAAAATCTTCAATTTCCATTCGATTGACTTGAAATTTTAAGAGGATTTGTATATATGGCCACTGAATTCAACCACCAATTATTTTTGAGGTTAGCATAGCCCAACAACTTATTTTAGGGATTTCGCAAGTAGCTTGCTATGTATTTGTTTGTCTGTGAATAAGATATCTTAAAAATTTGTGGATGGATTCGGACGAAATTTGGCAGAGAGGTAGTGTATGAGGCAAGGACGAAATAGTTAGATTTTGGTGAAGATCCGGATCCGGATCTGGCTAGTAGAAGTTGTTAATTGATTCTTCACCTTTGGGAGATAGGGTTAAAACCGATACATAGCAGGTGGGGAGGTTGATGATCTTCACCATTGAGAGATCGGCTGAAAAGCGATATTTAACATGATATTTTAAAAAGTTATGGACGAGTTATGAATAAACTTGGTGGACGAGGTGGTTAGGTGACAAGAACAAGCCGATTCGATTTTGGTTCAGGTCCGAATCCAGACCCGGCCTCTCATTGGGATACAAAACATAAACTGTTCAGCGTGGCGGAGGGAGTTATGCGCTCTACTGAGTGCCGTTCTAGTTTGTCTATTGTCGACTAATGTGATGGATGAAATAGTACATAGGATCTCTTGCATTGTACTATGATTAATGCAACAGTAAAGCCTGGTGTTGGTTTAATGCTTAAGGTGGTTGGCATGAGTTCTTAGGGTCTTTAGTTTTGAGCCCATGTCACGCCGTTAAATAACACCAGGTGGGTTGACTCAGTCTGTCATCCTTCCAAGGTTGGCAAAATGAGTACCAGCTGACTGGGGACAGCGGGCACTGCCACGTTTCCAGAGAATGATGCAACCAGCAGCCATAGGCTGCTTACGAAATATTAATAAATAAAAAGGCAGATTCTCCTAATATCCTTGTCCTTCATTGTGTCACTGCAAAAATAAATGGGGTTTCTTCAGCCAAGGATGATCAACCGCTCTGAGAAAGTCAAACCGATGTGATTAACAACTTGATGAAATCTCATGGAAGGTCTTCAAGAGCATCTATAATTGTTTTCCCTTCTTATCCGAAGACGGAGCTGGCAGGATGGCTTAGAGGTACGCACACTCGCCTTATGCTGTCTAGCATGGGTTCCAATTTTCACAGGCAGGGTGATTCATTCATGTGTGTGCCGTCCCTTGGATGGATGTTAAATGGGCGTCCCATCTGCCGACATTACTTGGTGGATGTTAGAAATCCCATGGTGTCCTTGGTGAAGAGTAGGCGAGCTACCGCCGGTACCCTGTCCAAATTCCAAATTCCTGCACCAGGAGGACGCATTGCATCGGTGGCACAGCCTTGCCCTCAGTCAATGATGCATATGAACGAAGACAAATCCAAAGATGGCTATTCACATATAACATGCAAACTGTGCAGAAGGCTGCTGACGATAGTTCATCTACTCCTCGCGAAGAATGCCGTGTGATCTTTATGGTCATGGTTTTGAAAAGGTTTGGTTTTGAAAATAAAAGATCATGGTTTTGGATTGGTGATGATCTGAGATGGTGGTGAATAGCTGTCTGGAAGACCTGGAGGGAAGAATGAGATTGAAGAGAATGTTAATTGGTTCCACGAATGTTGATTGGTTCCACATTTGGGGAAAAAAAAGAGGAACCGATGAGAGGAGGTGAGCAGTGATTCTGGATTTTGGGAATTTCACCAGAAGAGGTCTGATGGTGGACTATATGAGCCCTGCAAAAACCTGGTGAGGGAGGCGGGGGTGGGGGGGAATGGTGGGACAACAACACATGGTAAGAGCAGAGGGTGCAAGAACAGAACGAAGGTGATAGAAGACAGAGACCAACGACCTGTCCGCGATGGGAAGGCGATGGACCCATAGATTCAGGTTCATCGCATCGCAGGAGATTCCATTTCTCTTGAAGGCCTTGGTTTCCACGCCATCAAGATGAGCAATATGTGATGCAGGGGTGCCAGCCTACAGTTGAGAGCTGTACTCCATCAACCTGTGTATGAAAGCCTTGTAGGTGGATAAAAGTACAGGTGTGCCAAGGAAGGACTTTGTATGACAGAGAATGCCCAGTGGGTGACTGGCTTTGGAGGCTAACTTTGATATGTGGTTTGCCCAAGAAAGATCATGGCTGATAGTGAGACCCAGGAGTTTGGATGACTGGACCTCTTCAAAATAATTTTTAAGAAAGTAGATAGGAGGGTTTGCCATACGGTTATTTTGGAGAGAGATGGTGAAAGTATGAGATTTGTCAGGATTGAAAAACATATTCCAAGTGTTTGATCAGTTTTTTTTTTCAAGGTCTGAAGAGAGGAAATAGGCTGCTGCCTGCCTGTCTGAAGGATGAGGGATGTCATGGCAGAGGGTGGAGTTATCAGCAAATAGATAAAGGGGATTTTCCAGAGAGTCAGAGAGATCGTTGATGAAGATCAAGAATAGTACTTGTCCCAGAACACTGCCTTGGGGCACACAAGCCTTAACAGGGAGAGATGAAAGGATTCCGTTGGGTGCCACACGTTGGCTACGAGTGTAGAGGAAGTCAGTAAGCCATATGTAGAGTTGACCTTGGATTCCATAGGTAGAGAATTTGGAGAGTAAGGCAGGATGCCAGACTGTAACAAAAGTATGAGATATGTGCAGGGAGACAGCCATGATCTCATGTCTGACATTGAGGACCCCTATCCATTGTTGGGAGAGTATAAGCAGCATGTCCAAGGTGGAGTGACGTGGTCTGAAACCATTGAAACCAAATTGATGATCTAAGATGAGGTTTTTGGAGAAAAGGAAGGATTTCATATCAACTGCGATGATAGATTCCCTGACTTTGCTTGATAATTGGAAGCAAGCTAATTGGTTTGTTAAGGGAAATAATTTTTGCACCTTTTTATGTAATGCTGTGATTTTAGTGGATTTCCAAGCAGATGGAAGATGACCTGTGGTGAATGACAGGGTGAAAAGGGCAGAGAGAGGAAGTGCAAGAGCAGCAGAGCAGGTTTTGAGGACACGTGAGCTGATGCCGTCCTGTCCAGTTGCAGAGTCAGAGTCTACCTTCTCAGGTGCAAAAGACACAGAGTCCAGGAGCAATTGATGCAACTGGTTATGAGATTGGGGTTACAAAATTTGGAAGCAAACACAGAATTGAGGCATTTTTGCCTTCTCATGAGCAGAGTCAGCTGTGGTCCCATTTGATGAGAGGGAAGGGATGGATGGGAGCACACTTGAGGCGGACGTAATAAGGCACCACTAGGTTTTAGAGGAAGGAGATGAGTTTGCAAGTTCATTCTTGAGGTTGGGCAGATGTTGCTTTCTGGTTCTCCTTAGAGTGGACACACACTTGTTGCAGGCTTTGTAGAATGAGCTGAGATTACCTTTGGTTGGGTTTACTTTCCAGAAAGAGAAGGCAAGTTGTTTCAGAGCAACTGTCTCACCACAGGATTCAGTGTACCATGGGCAGAAAGAGTGGTAGGATAATGGAAGATGACATGGGATGAATCTGTGCATGAGAGAGAGCAGGTTTCTGTGGAAGAATTGCCAGGCCGTGTTAACATTAGGGGTAGTAGATATGGGAGAGCAGTCCTGAAGAGAGATGGCTGCTTGCAATCCCTGCCAATCTGCTTGAGTGAAATGCCAGACTCGCCGTCGTTGCGGTTCTGAGAATAGACATTGAAATGTTGACTCTCACGAGCATATGATCAGACAAACCAATTGGAGTAGGGGAAGGGCAGGAGACATTAACAGGGAAGTTTATCATCACCAAGTCCAGAAGGGAATATTTGCCATTGGGAGAAATCTGGGTGGGAAAGTTCACAGATAGAATCAGTGTCATGGAGTTACAAAAGTCCTTTGCTGAACTGCCATGGCTGGTGAGATAGGTACCAGATACCAACACCCACTTAAGTTGCGTGATGACAATTGAAATCGCCAGATATGAGAAGGAGAGAGTTGGGGTGAGTAGTTAAAACATGGTCCATGTTGTCTCTGAGAGATGTAGATGCAGTCGTCACTGTTTGGAGGACGGTACAACACACAGACGAACAAGAGGTGAGAGCGGAGGGGAAGTTGCAGCCAAAGGTACTCCTGGGGGTTGGGAGGTATAATATCAGTAAAATGGGAAATTGTTTTTTTGATGTAAAGTGCAACTCCGCCGCTGAGGCAGGTTTCAGCCCGATCCAATCATGGGAGAAAATAGCTGTGAAGACAAACTAAGGATGTTGGGTCGTCCTATGGGATGAAGGATTCTGTTAAACCGAATGTCTGGTTTATTGGCAGTGGCCTGGATTGAGAGATCTGTCATGTTGGAACGGAGACCTCGGATGTTGAGGTCCACGGAGTTGAGTACAGGGGAGGAGGTGTTGGAAGAGTACAGGAGACAGGGGCAGATGAGGTGTGGGGGAGGGCGGGATCTTTGAGGGGCGTTGTGAGGGGGAGTTTTAAGTGGGTGAGGTGAGGAAGAAGCATTGAGAGGATGGGTGAGGAGGGATGCAGAATAGGATGACATTAAGCTTTGAGGAGGTGGGATGAGGGGGTAAGTGGTGAGAGGGGACAGGAAGTGGAGGAATGCTGATTCTGGACAGATCAAAATTACAGGATTTAAGGTAAGGATTTTTGCTGAAGGCACGGAGAAAAGTAGTGCTGTTGGTACGCGAGAAGAGTTGGTAGACTAAGCACTTAGCTGACAGTTTTGGAAAAGTAATCTTTCTGTAGAAGAGCAGGCAGAAGAGGAATAGATAGTGGTGAAGAATAAGAACATTGTGGTACTCCTGACAGAGAAACAAGGAAAGTGAAGCATTAAAATAAAAAATTAGATGGAGGTTGAAGAGGCAGCTGCAGATTCAACAAACACAGGTAAAAGTCCCTGAAAAGGAAGTTGCTTTGCTTTATCTCTTGGATTTTTGATCGTGATTGTTTTCTTGGCATGTATGGAAGTTGTTTGCCATTGATTTCTTCCAGGCAGTGTCTATAGTGGATGGGTGTTCCTAGCCATTGTTCTCCATAATAGAATCCTTTGTCTAGCATCAAGGCCATGCAGCCATTACTGGCAATGTGAGCCAGCTACCTCCATGGCCATCTACCACCTCCTCCCATGGCTTCATGTAACCTTGATCGGGAGGTGAAAATGGGGTAGTACACCTTTCCAAAGGGTGGCCCACAAATTAATGAATGCAAAGGCCACCTCCTTTAAAAAAGGATTACTGTCTTTATCCTGTTAAAGCCTTACTTAGCCTTTGGCTTAAAACCCTGAACCGCAAGGCAGTGCCGAATTTGGATTCAGAGTTTCCTTCTCCTCGATGTGCTGCCTACCAAGGCTAATGAACCCCATCTGTCTGAAGCAACTGGTTCTAAGGTGCCAGTGATTCGCCTTTCACCTCTACATCCATTACTGAAAACAACCCTCCCACGAGAAGGCCGGTGCGGAGCTAGACTGTCGGAGGCTGTTTGAATCTTTGAGATGCTGAGCCATTGGAGTATTTTATAGACATTGAGAGCTTTTCCTCAAAGTCACTCCATGGTATAACAGTCCATGGAGGTCAAAAAAAAAAAAAGACCTACATTCTACAAAGTAATAATGGATATTATCAACTCTTCGTTGATAAGAGGATGTTTCCCACTGTAGAAAAACGAGGTGTGACTGATGGTCCAAACACGAGCCATTCCTCATGGATGAAAAGGGCTAACACTCGATGCCAACCGTGTCTACTATGTACCTACCAACTTTTAGATGATCGAATCTATTGTTTGTCTTGTCGGCTGACGTAAACCACTCACACAACCCTTCGCAGAGTTCTAAAATTCAAATTCTCATAACATGAAACTTGTGTGACATTAGAATTGCAAGAACATATAATTTGTGGATGTGTTTCTTTTGCTAAACGTGGGGTTTGCAGGATAGCCTAGAGGTAGTGCATTTGCCTTTGAGCTGTCTGGCCTGGGTTTGGATCTCGATGCAGCTATAAACTGTCATCCTGGTGTTTCACATGTAGGGCGAGGCATCATCTGTGTGCTGTCCATTGCAAAGACGGTCGACGACATTTAAACCAGAGGACCTGTCTGCCACCACTGGTTGTTGGTGGACAATGAAGATAGCACTGTCTTTCATGAAGATTAAGTGAGTTATCGCTGGCATCCTGAACAAATTATAAATTCCTGCTACCTTCAGTTGATAATCAGGCCTGGACAGATTGTTCTTGAAAGACCTGGGCCAAAAACTTTCCCAAGCTGAAACCACAAGAAGGTGGGAATAATTGGGGTTGTTTGAAATAGCAGTCGTAGTCGTCGTAGTCCTGTCTAATTGCTAAGCTTATTAATTAATGGTTAGTTCATTTGATTATTAATTTGCCGCTTCCTGGTTCTACACAGAGCCTGGAGCTATTCTCTCTAACATATGGAGCACTGGTGACTCAGCTCTGCAAAGACTACGAGAGTGATGAAGAAGTCAACAAAAAACTGGACAAAATGTAAGTCATAATCTCATATGCCCTTCTGCATTATGCCTTCTCTGTTCTGCTCATCAATTGGTATAGAAGTCAAGGTTATCCATGACTTTGTTTTCTCCCTCTCACCTGATAGGGGTTACAACATCGGAGTACGGATCATTGAAGACTTTCTTGCTCGGACAAATGTTGGACGGTGTCACGACTTTCGAGAGACTGCCGATGTGATTTCCAAGGTTGTTCTATTATCATACCATAGATCGAAAAATGCCTGTTTCTATGTTTGTTTAAAGGGTGTGCCCGGGAATGTTTTAGGGGGTAAAAACTATCATTCCGGGCGTGCAGAATGGAGGGAGGTCTCCAATTCTCTCGATGTAATTGTGTATAACATAATGCTGCTCCCGGTGCCAGGAGCTAATATAAGGCATGTCAAAATACACCAATTCTGATGAAATCAACCCATCTGTAATTCTGGAGAAATGATCCCATCTGTAATACGGGGGAAATTAACCTCTCGGTAATTCTGGGGGAATTAACCCATCCATAATTCTGGAGTAATTAACCAATCTCAGAGGGCATATTACTCACCACTCACAAGCACTTACTCACCGCAGGCAGGTTGGTGGTCTTTCCGTCTTCTACCGACTCCTCTCCGGCCTTGCTCCCCCAGCTCTGTCTGTGCTCTGTCCCCCAAATATTCCTACAGGTCGCACAAGATCTGCCTGCAACCCTCTTATGGTTAAACTGCCAAAATCAAGACTCTCTGCTCACCTTCACTCCTTCATTCCTCTTTACTCCCGCCTCTGGAACAAACTCCCTCACTCTCTTCAATCCCACTCCTCCCTCCAGGTCTTTAAAACAGCTGTTCACCACCATCTCTTATCTTCCCCAATGCAAAACCTTGATCTTTTCTACCCCCACTAATTTCACCCCAAATCCACTTTTTTGAAATACCAACTTCTTTCCTGGAAGTCCTTGCAGTGTCCTTGTGTTTTATGGTCCTTGTGTTTTATACTTCTCCCACCCCCTCACCCCTTCCCACGCTTCCTCTCCCCAAGCCCTCTCCCTCCCACAGTTCTCCCAATGTCCCTGCTCTCAAATGTTGTGTTTGTGTGCTTCCCCTTCTCTCCCCATCTTGTCTACCGCTCCCCTTTTTATATACTTTGTTTGTCTGTTTGATTTGTTTGTGTGATAAATGTTAGCTCTTTCACAAGCCTCGATTCTGTATACAAAAAAAAAAAAAAATCCCTAATTCTGGGTAAATTAACCCATCCATAATTCTGGGGAAATTAACTTGTTCTTAAGTCTGGGGGAATTAACCCATCCAATCTTAAGCCATTCAATCATTCAAGTCATTCAATCTTAAGTCTGGGGGAATTAATCCATCCATAATTCTGGGGAAATAAACCTGTCCATAAGTCTGGGGGAATTAACCTGCCCACAGTTCTGGGGAAAATAACCCTTCCTTATGTCTGGGGGAATTAACCCATCCGTAACCTTGGGGGAATTAACCCATCCCATCAAGAGGCCAATGCCAACTTGAAAGAGCTACAGGTCTTTATGGCAATGACTGGTCACTGTGTGTATGGGACAACAATATCCGAAGCACTCCACAAGTCTCGTCTGTACGGTAGGGTGGCAAGAAGGAAGCCATTACTCAAAAAACCCCACCTTGAGTCCTGTTTGAGGTATGCAAAAAACCACTCTGAAGATTCTGAAGCCATGTGGCAAAACATCTTGTCTGACGAAACCAAGATGGAACTTTTTGGCCGAAATACAAAACGTTATGTTTGACATAAACCCAACACAGCACATCACCCAAAGAACACCATCCCTACTGTGAAGCATGTTGGTGGCAGCATCATGTTATGGGGATGTTTCTCATCAGCAGGGACTGAGGCACTTGTCAGGATAGAAGGGAAAATGGATGGTGCAAAATACAGAAAAATCCTAGAGGAAAACCTGCAACTCGCTTTTTCGGATTGAAATTAAACTTTCAGCATGACAACGACCCGAAGCACGCTGCCAAAGCTACACTGGAGTGGCTAATGAACAAAAAGATAAATAAATGTCTGAGTGGTCCAGTCAGAGCTCCAACCTGAATCCAATCGAAAATCTGTGGCATGATTTGAAGATTTCTGTCCATCAATGCTCCCCACGCAACTTGACTGAGCTTGAACAGTTTTGTGCAGAAAAATGGGCAAATATTTCTCAATCAAGGTGTGCAAGGTTGGTAGAGACCTATTCCAACAGACTAATAGCTGTAATTGCTGTCAAAGGTGCTTTCACATCGTATTGATTCAGGGGGGGGGGGGGGGGTGGGGGTGGACACTTATCCAACCAAGATAGTCAGTGTAGTCTTATATTGTTAATTAATTTTCTGAAATTTGTAGAATTTGTTTTTCACTTGGAAGTTGTGGGTTACGATGTGTAAATAAATGTGAAAAAGTCTGATTTAATGCAATTTACTTCGAGGATATAAGACAACAAAAGGTGAACATTTTGAAAGGGGTGTAGACTTTCTATAGGCACTGTATATCTACCATATAAAACACAGTCCATTTGTATTTTTGTGTGTTTGAACAGATCTCTGTCCCCCTTCATAAGGGTAGGTTTTAAAGGCTAATCTTTTAATGTGAATGTGTGTTCACTATGATATATTTTTGAGGATTAAACAAACCCGAAAAACATTTTCCATAAAAGAGTAATTATGTCTCTTCTATTGGAATTCTAGATGGTGTTTTGCAAACCGTGCCTCAAGGGAGGTGTACAGAAGCGTTTTAAAAAAAAATAACAATAAATACAAGGCGCAGGGGGGTGCAATTCGCTGCACGTGATGTGCAACGCGCACAGATTACAACGAGTGTTTATTTACGTCCGTAGGATGTCTAATAAATTAAGAAGATATAAGCACACCTGACACAAGGCCGAGGCTTCAGACTTTGGCATGCTCACAAGGCTGTACCGTCAAATAAATTGTCTGAAAAAAAAAAAAAAATTCCGTCCCATCATTTTTGATGAGCTTTTTACTAGTATTATATATGCACTAAGGATTTGCTGGGGGAGGGGCGAAGAAAGTTTAGAAAAGGAATAATTTGAGGAGGGGGAAAGGGTGGGTGTTGGAGAAGACATATTGGTGAAAAGGTTGGTGGTGTCAATAATTTTGTCGTTTCTGTGCATATATGTACTTGAAGCATATAATAGAGGTTGGTGGAATTCCTTAATAAAGTGGCATTGGAGTTATTGGGTTGTGTATCATCCTCATGCATAAAGAGGAGAGCTGTGGATGATGGTAGATGAGGGATACCCTAAGTATCAGTGGTCATTTGTAATGGAGGTTAGTCTAAGACTCTAAGTCTAAGGGGTGAACATATTGTCGTATCACCAGCGATTAAGACTGCAGGATGACGAATGACCGAACGTTTTTACTCCCGAGGCAGCAGCCGAAAATGGCGGTTATTTTTACACGCGCGGGAATGACGGGATGCGAGACGTTTAGCTGAATAAAATCAAACATGGATTTATTCCAAAACCACAAACAAGTAAACACGACAGTCAATTTAACAAATATGATTTAATGAAAATAAAGCCAGGAGTGAAATAAATGTTAATTTATTAAACTAAAGAGATAAACTAATCGAAATTCCGACCTTGAGAATCCTCCATCAGACACAAAAACAGACGAGGGGAAAGATAATAAAAATAAAATGTTTCCTTTGTAGTGCCGGCACTTAGCTCTGGCCTCACAAGTTCCTCTGCGAGGTTGGCAGCTGGGGACAAGGGTCAGAGCTCGATGTCCCTCTGGCGGGAACCTGGCACAAGATGACAGCGGCGCCGCACTCGATGGCACCGCAAACGTGAGGTGAGTTGTCGAGACGGCCCTTTTTTGCTCTCCCTTGGAAGAACGACACGGCCTTCAGCCTACTCAAGCATTCGCCGAAACCTCCTGCAAAATACTGCCAACGCAGCAAAGTGCTCCTCACTCCAGAAGCGTGCACAAAAATCCCAGAGAGAGAGAGAGAGAGAGAGAGAGAGAGAGAGAAAGAGAAAGAGAAAGAGAAAGAGAGAGAGAGAAGAGAAAGAGAAAGAGAGAGAGAGAGAGAGAGAGAGAGAAAGAGAGAGAAAGAGAAAGAGAAAGAGAAAGAGAGAGAGAAAGAGAAAGAGAAAGAGAAAGAGAAAGAGAAAGAGAGAGAGAGAGAGAGAGAGAGAAAGAGAGAGAAAGAGAAAAAAAGAAAAAGAAAAAAGGAGACGCATGCGCTCCTTTCCTTCCTCTTCAGAGCCAATCACCGAACGTCCCTCCCAGTTCACCCCACCCACAACCCCAGGGCTAATCATGTCCCTCAGGGGCGTGGCCTATTTCCTATGGTCCTTTTAGAGGTGGGGCTTAGTCTGATCGGCTCTGCTTGGGTTCTGTTGGCGGTTGTTGTTGTTTAAAGGAGTTTTCCATGGCCGGCCTTGTCAGCAAAACGTAGAGGGGAAATAACGTACTCGGGAAAACGAACCTTATTCCCTACCGATAATTAGCACTGCTTCACCCCTCATGTGAAGACAAATATACAATCTTAAGCTACAGTTCTCCTAGGAAAGCACATCAAGATTTCTCCTACGCGTCCATGCTACAATAATATTATACAGTCTTACATTCCCTACGGTATCCTCTCACCCACCCTCATAAACGTAACAATATGAATAGAAGTAGGACATGAATGAAAAATGAAAATGTAGATTGTAGTGAAGATCAGACAACTATATTCCACTTTAACTTCAGTAAAGATTCAATTGCAGATTTTATCTTAAAATAGTAATAATTTTGGACGACTTATTCCCCACAGAACGCCTTCAAACTTTACCTTGGTGTGACTCCAATCGTGACCAACTGGAGTCCAGCAGGAGATGAATTCTCCCTGCAACTCGACTCAAATCCGTTGGCCGAATTTGTGGAGTTGCCTGACAACCATACAGGCCTATCCTATTCTAGCCTGCTTTGTGGGGTGCTGCGTGGTGCTCTTGAGATGGTAAGATGCATACGTACTGCAATCTTCCTTCCTCCCTCCTGAAGTGCTCTTCATATGCACAATATTGACATGGAATTTTGTTTTACAAACGAACAGCCAAGTCATTTACTTTGCTTGTGACATCAATTTCGGCTTTAAAGATATGATACGAGGGGTGTTCAAAATGTTCTTTGAATGGAATACATTAGTCCATGATGAGCCAGTTTTTTATTCAATACTAGCAAATACAACCTTTAGCTTAGCTGACGGGAATATTAAGAGAGGGGGAAGAGATAGGAGGGGAAGGGAGGGTGAAAGGAGGGGAAGGGAGTGTGAAAGGAGGGGAGTATAGGGGGTGAAAGGAGGGGAGTATAGGGGGTGAAAGGAGGGGAGTATAGGGGGTGAAAGGAGGGGAGTAGAGGGGGTGAAAGGAGGGGAGGAGGGGGACGTGAAAGGAGGGGAGGAGGGGGGCGTGAAAGGAGGAGGGGTATTAAGGAGGGGAGGTGTGGGGATGAAGGAGGGGAGGAAGGGGGGGTGAAGGAGGAGAGGAAGGGGGGTGGGAGAGAAAGATGTGGAGGAGGGGGGGGGGGGAGAGAAAGGAGAGGTGGCAGAAGGGAAGAGTGTGGAGGGGAGAGGTGGGGAGGGGAAGGGGAAGAGAAGAGGGTGAGATGGGGAGGGGGAGGAGATGGAGTGGGAGGAGGAGGAGATGGAGTGGGAGGAGATGGAGATGGAGTGGGGGGGGGGGGGGATGGAGATGGAGTGGGGGGAGATGGAGCAGAGGGAGGAGGTGCGGAGGGAGGAGGTGCGGAGGGAGAAGGTGCGGAAGGGAGGAGGTGCGGAAGGGAGGAGGTGCGGAAGGGAGGAGGTGCGGAAGGGAGAGGGAGCGGTGCGGAAGGGAGAGGGAGCGGAGGGAGGGGTGCGGAAGGGAGAGGGAGCGGAGGGAGGGGGTGTGGAAGGGAGAGGGAGCGGAGGGAGGGTGTGTGAAAGGGTGTGTGGAAGGGAGAGTTACCTAAACCTAGTTACCGAGGTTTACGTTCACTGAGAGTCCAGCTTTACCCCCTTATATCTCATGGATTTTAATGTAACATTCTTGCCTGTAAGCACTCCAGCCTGGGTTTTAGTCTCTGCCCAGCTATAAACTGTTGTCCAGGTGTTTCACAGGCAAGATGGTTCATCAATCTGGCTGCATTAGTTGGTGGACGTCAAATATCCCACGGTGTGCTTCGCAAAGAGTAGGCGAGCTATCGCTGGCAACATGGCCAAATTCCAAATGCTGTATCATGAAAAATGCTGGATAGTCAAATGTCAGGCCTCACTAGCTGGTTAGTGATAGACTTGGGCCAAGCTTCTGCCGGTCAACCCCACAAGAACGTGGGGATAATTGTAGCAAATAATGAAGAAGAAGATACTCTTTACAGAGCGTTGGTTTTGCGAAGCAGTTTCTTGGCAAGGGTTATACTGGGACGTTGGTTTGCAAATGTCCTTTGTTGCAGCATTGGTTGTCCATGCTCTATCCTTTTAAATACAGAGCATCAAGCATGGAAGCTGCACGTAACATTTTATTTAATCTTTGGTATGACTCGGCCGCGGTTTCAACCGCCGACCTCCCAGACTTGGAGGGGACATCCCACTGATAGGCCGGATCTGCATCCGGGCCTGAACCAAAATCGAATCGGCTTGTTCTTGTCACCTACCCAACTCATCCACTAAGTTTCTCCATAACATTTTGAAATATCGTGTTATATATCGTTTTTGGCTCAATATCTCAATGGTGAAGAATCACTTAAAAAAAAAAAAAAAATCCTGATATCTGGATCCAGCTCCGGATCTTCAGTATAATCTTGTGGGAGCTGTGCTCGCACGATAAAATCGGACAAAATGGACGACGCCAGGAATTAGGTTTCTCTGAGCTATTTATTCCCAGCTCACTCAAACAAACTCCAAAGCACTGAATCAGCCCATCGAACGGGCGGCAATATATATCAGAAACTCAACACACAAAAGCCACGCCTCTCAGGCGGGGCGTGGTATGCAAATAGATAAGCCACGCCTCTCAACGGGGCGTGGTATGCAAGGCAAGCGTTCGCTCGGTAAAGGCAAGTCTCAACACGCCCGGGCGAGTCAGGACATGTGACCGCTCGCCGGTTGCGTCATCGGCCGGTGCAGGGTAATTGTGTCATGCTACCGGTAACCGCTACAATCTAATCAATTTGTCCTCGTCACACCCAACCTGTCCAGCATGTTTTGTCTGAATCCATCCATAACTCTCTGAGATATCCTGCTCACAGACACAGACAGACAAACAAACAGGGGTGAAACATAACCATAACTGAACGGATCAGGGCTCGGGATGTTGAGGGCTTTTTCCTCATCATAATAATTGCATTGCCAATGCATCAGTTGCAGTCTCAGAATAACCTGGCTGGAGCCAGTAATGAGACTCTTGACTGGGATAAAACCTTGATGAAGTCTGTTGTGAAAACTAACCTGCTAATGTCATCTGTTGCACACACACCGCAGGTTCAGATGGCAGTGGACGTGCGGATTGTGCAAGACACGCTACAGGGTGATCTTCAGACTGAGCTGCGGCTGCGCTTCCTGCGTCGTATCGAGGAGAGCATGCCGGCTGGGGAGGAGTAACTCTACAGCTGACTTTGTCGTTGTTGCGCGGATTAAAATATGGATCAATTGAGATCTGAATTGCACTCCTTATTAGTCAGTGCTTGTCGTGCATTCCTCATCTCTTCCTACCTGGAGTCACTTGTACATTTTGAATTAACTTACATTATTGGGAGGGGGATCGGGGGGAAGTGGATGGAGATTACTGCAAAACTCTTTGGATATTGGTCAATGGTTGATGGATTATATTCCTCCTAAGCATGTGACTTCACAATAAACTTGTGTAGTTATCATTGTTATGTTTTTATATTGTTTTTTGAGAGAGAGAGAGAGAGAGAGAGAGAGAGAGAGAGAGAGAGAGAGAGAGAGAGAAAGAGAAAGAGAAAAAGAAATAAATGAATCAAATGAATCTGACACGTTAGCTGAATAATCGCCTGTTATAAAGTTTAATGGTGTTTCACTGAATAAAGTTTCACTGAGTTAAACAGATTGAGGAACTTGCATGTTTTGTCTAAAAAATTCCTCCTGACCATGAAGTGAAACTTGCTGCGGCTTTTCATTATTTTTGTAGTTTCCTACCAATTTTGCCCACTGGTGGATAATTTTCCTTATGTCATTTGAAAAGTCATATTTTTGACTGGGTGTGACTCCCTCCACCTCCCCCCCCCCCCCCACCCCTCCTCACTCACACACACCTTGTAAATTGTAACCTCAGACAAATCATTAAATCATTTAGTTTATGGAATGAAATCTTTTATTTTAATCTTGCTTTATTCACCTGTTGATAATTACCCATTGATATGTACATTCTGTCTTGGGCTTTCGCCCTGTTGTTGGTGTTCCCCCTTTTAGTTTGGTGCATGCTGAACCAGGTGTTCCGCAAGCCTCTACTTTGTATACAAAATAAACAGTGGGCAGACGGTCATCTCTTGAGGTTGTCGTTCAGGCCTCTGCTTATTTTGAGGACCCCATGGAAGTCCCCCACTGCCCCCGATCCCCTGGGAGACCCCTTGATTCGAAATCGAAAAATCGAAGCTTGAGCGATTGTGCGGACCATCGAGTAGAAGGGATGTACGTGAAGTTAGCACCCTTTACCCTTTTCCCGATTCAAAGTTAGGGTTGTACCATTACAAAAATGGGGGAGTTGTGGATTGTACCATTACAAAAAAAAAAGGGGGGGGGGTGCGTAATGCGTAACTCGGAGAAATTGGGGACTATGATAAGATAATCCAGTAATGGTTCGAATCCGGTAAAGGCCTGAGCAACATAATCTGAGAGGTGAATAGGGCAACGGTTCAAATCTGTAATGGTTTTAATCGGTTAATGGGTGAGTTGGGTAAACGTTAAAAAAGGTAAAGATTTCATCGATACTTCACTTTATATCCCATAAGCTAATTATACCATCACTATTTAATTTTTTTCAACGTCATCTATTTATTACGTACGTGCCGATGCTTTACGTAAGGAGATGAGGTGGCTTGTGTGGGGGACAAAGATGAGTCGGAGGGTAAAGACCATTAAAGGTGGGAAGGTTCAAAATTTTGCCATATTTTTGGACATAAATATTAATTGCTCATTATTTACTAAGTAAGTTAATATACCACGGACGTACCAGTAGCTATTAGTATTAATTGGTTTCATATAAACGAATAAGGTAAATGATGTTACGCACAGTAAAGACATCCATTTCATTCAGCAAAATAAGTACTAAATAAGGGACGGTGAGATTTGCTGAAGAGTTGATTGGGGAATTAACCCATCCATATATTATTTATGCGGCGGTGTATTTGTTGAATAGCTGTTATTTTGGCTGGTCTCTCATTTGCCGCAATATTTTAATACTTAAATGTTGGTTAAATTTAAACGTTGAATACATATAGATTGCCGAGTTTGACTCTTATATGACCTGTAAATATTTCAAAAACCATTCTCGGATACAATGTGAATACGTCACTGTCATGTGATCCTAAACAGTTCCCACACAGACGTTTCTGAATCCTGTTCAAACCACTGAGCTCGATTTGTAATCACCAATCGCCTCCCCCACCATTTGCTCCCGCCCGACCCCATCGCCGCACTGAAGACTGAGGCCATGAGTCGCGTGTTCGGGCGCGCGCTCGCTGTCTTGCCCGCCGAGTTAGGCGGAAGCGCACCTGGCCCCTTGCACACTCTACTCTCAGCCCTCGCCTCCGCCTCCTCACGACAGGTTTCTTTTTGTTAAATTCACGTCTATCTAGTTTTCCTAGAAACGTTTATGTATTGAGATCTAAATACTTTGCGCACACAAACTTTTGCAAGATGACGTCACGCTGTTTGCTTGGAAGCTATATGCAACGGCTCCAAACATACACCATAGCATACGCTTTCCCTTTTCGTATACTGTATTCTGTGTATATAGTTTTTCTGCAGTACGTCAGGCTCATGGAGGAGCAGCGCCGGTTTTGCACAATTTGCTGCCCACGGGCTGAGGCCTGAGATTCCTGAGAAACTCCCCGCCCCAGTCCCCGCCCCAGACCCCGCCCCAGTCCCCGCCCCAGTCCCTCGCCCCAGTCCCTCGCCCCAGTCCCTCGCCCCAGTCCCTCCCTCTGCTGGTTAGAGCAGGTATTTGTAATTTGTTCAGGGTTCTGGCGATAGCTCGCCTACTCTTCGCAAAGGACACTAATAAGGACACTTTAACGTCCACCAACTAATGCTATCAGACTAGATACCAGTTTAACGTCCATTTGAGGAACACATTGATGATTAATCCTGCCTGTGAAATACTGGGATGAAAGTTTATAGCTGGGTCAAGAGTCAAACCCACAGACAGCATAGAGGAGAAGAGTGTGCGTGCGTACCTCTTGGCCATCCTTCCACTGATTGCATAACAGAGTCCAATACCTGATTAATAAAGTAAATTTTTAGTTTCTGTTTGGGTTCATTGATAGGATCGTCGTCTGCTTCGCAGTGGAATGTCCGATAATTTGGGAGATACCTTTTTGTTGTGTCCAAAAGCTCAATTGCTTGAGAGCGATTGAAGTTATCTACCTGCAGATCTTTGTTTGTTATATTAACTAGAAGCACCTGCTCCACGTGGGAGCGACCAAAGGGGTTGTGTTATTGTCCTTATTAGTCCCCATCCCCAGAGGGTACTGTAGGTTTGCTCTCCGTTTGTCCGTAACACCTGTGGATTTTCTTCACTTTTTTCATATCCTTTAACATATTGAACGGAAACTTGGTACATGGCTTTATTATGATACGTTATATAACAAGTTTGGGTTTTGGGGCGTTTCACCAATTTTTCATGGAGTTTGCCCTTTTTGCTTGGAACAAGAACATACATTGGGACCGGTAGGGGACATGTACTGCAAAGCAATTCTTCTTCTTGTTCAAAACATACTGCACTGGAAAACATGGGGACAGGAATACTGTGTAAAGGGTGGGGACTTGTAATACCATCTCCCACCAGGAGGCGGCGCTACAGAATACACATTTACATAGAGAATTTACGTAACCTCCCGCTTTCCCTCCCAACCATTCCCCCCCAACCCCCAAGACCAGCGGCTAAGATAAAGACACCCCAATACACTAATTTAAGTCGTGCGGATTCTATGTAGCAAGTCTGGATGCAATTGGGCCAGAACTGTAGGAAGAGTAGCCTGACAAACAAACGCACAACAATCCGTGAATTATAGTAAGGATTCCTACAGTATATCCGACGTCTGCCAAACTAACACATCTGCCAAACAAACACATCCGCCAAACTAAGACATCCGCCAAACTAAGACATCCGCAAAACAAACACATGCGCCAAACTAAGACATCCGCCAAACAAACACATCTGCCAAACTAACACATCTGCCAAACTAAGACATCCGCAAAACAAACACATGCGCCAAACTAAGACATCCGCCAAACAAACACATCCGCCAAACAAACACATGCGCCAAACTAAGACATCCGCCAAACTAATGGCAACATCATGGCAACATAGAGAGTAACCCAGTTTTAGGACCGGCATAAAAGATAACTGAGAAGGAAGTTGAGGAAGCGATAAAAGCAATGAAGAGTAGAAAAGCGGGAGGGCCGACGGGAGTTGTGGGAGATATGTTGAAGGCAGCAGGAAGTTGGGGTGTGAAGAGAATGACAGAGATCTGTAATCTGGTGGTGAAAGAAGGCCGCATTCCAGTGGATTGGGAACTGAGTACCCTCGTCCCTCTATACAAGGGGAAAGGTGACCCTCTCGATTGTGGCTCGTACCGAGCGATAAAATTATTGGAGCATGGAATGAAGGTAATGGAAAGGGTGTTGGAGAGGAGGATAAGGAAGAAAGTGAAGATTGACGAAATGCAGTTTGGATTTATGCCAGGAAGAGGAACGACAGACACGCTTTTTAATGTGAGGTAGTTGCAGGAGAAGTACATGGAGAAGAGGAAAAAGTTGTTTCTTGGGTTTGTTGATCTGGAGAAAGCATTCAATAGGGTTCCACGTGAAGTAGTGACATGGACATTGAGGAAGTTAGGAGTGGAGGAATGGTTGATCAGAGTAGTGATGGCAATGTACAAAAGAACGTGCACAGCTGTCAGGACGAAGGACGGGAACAGTGGTGAGTTTGAGGTGAAGGTGGGAGTGCATCAGGGGTCGGTACTAAGTCCACGACTATTTGTAGCTGTGATGGAGGTGCTGGCTCGGAACGTAAAGGAGGGTTTACCGTGGGAGTTGTTGTATGCAGATGATCTGGTGTTGATTGCAGAAAGTATGGATGGACTGAAGGAGAAGATGAACAAGTGGAAGGAATGTATGGAGACAAAATGTCTGAAGGTGAATATCGGGAAAACGTAGGTGATGGCAAGTGGTAAAGCATGTGGTGAGGTGGAAAGAACTGGGAAGTGGCCATGTGCTGTGTGCAGGAAGGGTGTCGGAGTGAATTCCATTCAATGTACAATGTGCACTGAGTGGGTTCATCAAAAACGTAGTGGTTTGAGAGGGTCATTAACCAGTGTGGCCCCTACATTCAAGTGTAAGGTGTGCACAGAGGGAGCTGCAGATGGAGGAAATGTTGAGTTGGATCTTGGAGACGGCGTGAAGCTGGAAGGTGTGAAAACATTTTGTTACCACGGAGACATGCTGAATGGAGAAGGTGGATCAGACTCGGCAACAGTTGCTAGAGTGAGATGTGCATGGAAGAAGTTTCGGGAACTGAGTGGCGTGCTGACGAGGAGGGGAGTGTCGTTGAAGCTGAAGGGAAAGGTGTATGCTGCATGTGTGAGAAGTGTTATGAGTTATGGGAGCGAGACATGGGTAATGAACGTAGAGCAGCAACGAAGGCTGGAAAGGGTGGAAATGTGAATGGTTCGGTGGATGTGCGGAGTATCGTTGAGAAAGAGAGAGGAAGACAAATGATGAATTGCGAAAGATGATGGGAATAGAGCCTGTGATTGATGCTGTGAAGAGGAACAGGTTGAGATGGTTTGGTCATGTGTTGAGGAAGGATGAAAGTGACTGGTTGAGAAGAGTGATGGAAATGAATGTAGAAGGAAGTAGAGGACGGGGAAGACCGAGAAAGACTTGGCTAAAGATGGTCGAAGAAGAAATGCGGGCAAGGGGGTTAACAAGGAGAGATGCAGAAAATAGGGCAAAATGGAGAAGATTGTCATGGGGACCGCAAGGCTAACCCCCACTCTAGCTGGGAAAATGGCCTTAAAATGCCTGTTGTTGTTGTTGTTTAGCACTCAGTTCAGTGAATGGGAATTGTATGGAAGAAAATAAATCTTGTGGATTAGTCACGTGCTTTTTTTTGTACTCTGCTGGTTTTGCTTTTCATGTTGCGCCTTGTTATCACAACCTTCTCAAGTCTGCAATATCAAGTCTGAGCTCACAAGTGTTGGCAGAAGTAATTCAGTCATTCCAGCCCCACTTAAATCTTTTAATGTCATGAATTCCAAAAAATCCTCCAGGATGTTTGCACTGCCTTCTGCCACATTAATGCAGGTTTCCTTCACTGACACAGATCTAACTAACAGAGTCGTTTGTTCGATTTTACTTATGTCAGATGTGCAATCCAAAATCACTGAGTAGTATGTTGCTGTTTTGAGCATTGGCCGTATCGTTTCCTTGATCTCCGTTGCCGATGACTGGATGATCTCGTTTCAAATATTTTTACCCAAGTAATGGTCGTGGATCTCGCATGATGTGATTCTTCTGAGATGTTCTTTCATCACACCATCAAACTTCCCCATTAAATCCACAAATCTGAGAAAGTTTCCATTATTGGGCTCGAACAGTTAATCCGACCTCCCACACAGTGCTATGTTTTGAGTGCCCAGTACTCTTAACAAAGCAATCCGTCTTTCCAACATATTCTCTCAGTGCTACGTGTCTGTTTTAATAATGGGTTGATTTTCATCATTAATAGAGCTGTGTTGGTATTTAGTCTTGTCTCCAGTTCTTTCTATTTTTGGAACGATTCCAGGTGACCAGGTGACTTTTTATGCTCGTTTAAAACTGCATACAATTTTTCCAATCTTTGGTACGATCCGATGCAAGAGCAGATTTTGCATTGGACAGGAAGATTGTACAACAAAAACAAGATACTTAATTTTTGCTCTTTTAATACACTAGCCAGGGCCTCCATATTACTCCTCATTTTCATTGCTCACATGTAATGTGTAGCAGTGAATCTTCTGTTGCTGTTGTATTTAGTAAAATTAAAACTGTTCACTTATTTAGGTCCCTTATGCATCAATAATTTGCGACTTTCAAAATGACATAATACACCCCAGAATGCTCGATGGCATGTGTCGAGGGCACCATCTATATTATAATAGCCGTAGATGATTCTGTCTGTCTGTCTGTCTATCTGTTGGGTGTCTGTCCGGGGTGTGGCTTACTCGGTTTGCAGAGTAGCTCCACCCATAGCTCCACCCATTCTGGGAGTGGCTATAAACAAATATCCACCATTTTATTAACTCGCATAGCTTTGAGTCCTGTTTTGTAGGCCCGTGGTGTCTTGCTCTCCCCCAGTTTTATTTCAAATCAAATTCGATAAATCATTTCATTTTTCACAGTCGCTAACATAGTTTTAGACTCGGTTGAAAAAAAACGGGAAGAAAATCCGATGAAAGTTGCCGTTTATAGAACGAAATGAATTCTCAAAGGCCTGTAACTTCAAGGCCATTGAGTCTCTCTCACGCCTTTATCTCCAATCTAACTCACCATATGATTTCATTTTTATCGATGGTTTTACTTTTAGACTCGGTGTCAGCAATAATTGAGAACAATCCACACACGCGGGAAAATGCAGAGATATATTTTTTAAAATCGCGTCATGGTGTATCATACACCGCCCAACATGACACCGCCGGCAATGTGTCGATATATATTAAAAATTCGCTTTTGCTTTTCCGTTATGATATATTACTATTTCGTTTGATGATAGTCGTCACAAAAACGTCAACAATGATGCCGACATATATTTCTTCGTTTTTGTTTCATTCAACATATTAGCCGGAAGTAAAATATGTTTCAGGAAATTACCGAGAGATATTTCTTCGTTTTTTTTATTAGTTATGTGCGCATACACTTTAAATAGCTTTATTTGAAATCTTTAATTTTCCACAAACATTCCACACACGCGGGAAAATGCAGAGATATATTTTTTAAAATCGCGTCATGGTGTATCATACACCGCCCAACATGACACCGACGGCAACGTGTCGATACATCTATCTATAATTCCAGTCCAGTAATCTCTGTACGTTTGTACGTTTGTACGTTTGTCTGTCTGTCTGTCTGTCTGTGACCGCTGTTTCTCGACAACCACGGGTCCGATATACTTTTAACTTGCCAGGTATATTGCTGGGGACCCGAGGATGTGCCTTTTCAAGGTTTCATATTAATCGGACAATTACTTACCGAGCTATGTCCAAAAAACGATTCAACCAATCAGAGAGCAGCGAACGATCGCGTGTGCCGAACGTGGCGGGCACACTCTGCCTCGGATGGCACATTTGAGAGCGTATTCATTTATTTCACGTTTGCAAACTATGTTGGCGTTAAACTATGTTTTACAACTAATAAAAACGAATTTGCGATTCATTCGCTTTCCTGCGCGTTTGTGTACGCGATGGCGATTTCTTTACCAAACTCCGGAAGCCGTTCGCTTTGGACCGAACCATTGCATGTAAATAGAGGGGGGGGATTGTCACCACTCGCAAGCCGTTCGCTTTGGACCAAACCATTTCATGTAAATAGAGGGGGGGGATATAATTTTAGATATATATATATAGTACGGGCATGCCCTAGTAAAGTATATTGTGTGTGTGATATGAGGATTGTTACCTAAAATGGCTCACAAAGCTTCTAAAAGAAGCCGATCATTCTTGTTATGATTCTATGACAGCAGGCACCCTTGAGATTGATGCGTGGTGGAAGGAGCACACAAATTTATACATTTTTTTTTTTTTTTTTTTTTTGTATACAAGATCGAGGCTCGTGAAAGAGCGAACATTAATCACACAGAAAGACAAACAGACACATAAAACAAATAACATCGGGAGCGGTAGACAAGATGGGGAGAGAGGGGGAAGGACACAAACACAACATTTGAGAGCAGGGTCCGAGAGACATGGAGACATCGAGAGATCTGTGGGAGGGAGAGGGCTTTGGGGGGGAGGCATGTGAAGGGGGGGAGGCATGTGAAGGGGGGGAGGCATGTGAAGGGGGGGGGGGTGGGAGAGGTATAAACATATGGACACTGCCAGGATTTCCAGGAAATAAGTTGGAATTTCAAACAAGGTGGATCTGGGGTGAATTAGTGGGGGTAGAAAAGATCAAGGTTATGGATGGGGGAAGATAAGAGATGGTGGTGAACAGCTGTTTTAAAGACCTGGAGGGAGGAGAGGGATTGAAGGGAGTGTGGCGTAAGTCATAGTAACATACATCCTGGAGGAACATAGTAATACATCCTCAAGTAATAGAAATATTTACGTATAATGGTACACGGAACTAGGACACAAACAACAATGACAGCCACGACAACAGCAGGAAAAGCAACTACGAGTTATAAATTATCCTTTTTTTTCAACAGGATCTTTGAACACTGTAGCTCCCCCCAAACACACACGATCGGACAGCCTCCCCACAGAGAAGTAAAGTTCACTATGACCTTGTATGCTGTTGCTCAGCACACTAACGGGGCGTGAAGACTGTGCGATGCGAACAGTCGGCTCAGCATGGGTAATTTGATCCCAGTCACATTTCCAGAAGTATTCCACCCCCTTAGTCAATACTTTGTAGAAGCGCCTTTGGCAGTGATTACAGCTTCGAGTCTTCTTGGATATGTCTGTATCAGCTTTGCACATCCAGATTTGGGGAGTTTCTCCCATTTTTCCTTGCAGATTTGCTCAGGCTCTGTCAAGTTGGATGGGGAGTGCCTGCAAACATCAATCTTCAAGTCTTTCCACAGATTCTCAATGGGATTCAAGTCTGGGCTTTGGCTGGTCCACTCAAGGACTTCCACGTTCTTGTTCTGAAGCCATTCTAGTGTTGCTTTGGCTGTATGCTTGGGGTCATTGGCCTGTTGGAAAGTAAATCTTCACTGCAGTCCATGGTCTTTTGCATTCAGAAGCAGGTTCTCCTTAAGGATTTGCTTCTATTTGGTTCCATTCATTGTTCCCTCTTTCTTTACAAGTCTCCCAGTCCTTACCACTGAAAAGCATCCCCATTGCATGATGCTGCCACTACCATGCTTCATGTTGGTAGAGATGGTGTTAGATGGGTGATGAGCTGTGCTTGGTTTCTGCCAGACGTAACGCTTTGCATTCCGGACAAATATTTCAATTTTCATCTCCTCAGACCACAGAATCTTTTGCCACATGCTCTGAATCTTTCACGTGACTTTTTGCAAACTCCAGGTGTGCTGCCATGTGCTTTTTTCTCAGGAATGGCTTCTGTCTGGCCACTCTCCCATATAGCCTAGATTTGTGAAGTGCTGCAGAGACTGTTGTCCTTTCAGCAGGTTCTCCCATCTCAGCCAAGGAACGCTAGTTCTGTCAGAGTGGTCATTGAGTTCTTGATCATCTATTTGACCAAGGTCATTCTTGCTTGGTTGCTCAGTTTGGTCAGCCAGCTAGCTCGAGGGAGTATAGGTAGATCCATATTCTTTCCATTTCCTGATGATGGAGCTCACTGTGCTCTTGTGAACTTTCAACATTCTAGAAATGTGGGACCTTGTATAGAAAGGTGTGTTTCTTTCTAAAAAAAAATCAATTGAATTGGCCACAGGTGGACTCCAATCAAGTTGTCATGACATCTCAAGAATAACCACCTTTTAGAGGCCATTTTTCCCCGCAAAGCGGGGGTTGGCCTTTTTCGGGGACCGTGGTTGTTGTTGTTTTTTGGTCCCCTTTTTTGAAGCAATGTTTTACGGCCGGATGCCCTTCCTGCCGCCAACCCTTTTTGTCACCTTTTACGACAAGCAGGGAATTACCAGTGAACTGGTACTCAATTAGCCGACCTCGGAAGGATGACAGGCTGAGTCAACCCCCCTGGCGTTAATTCAGCGATCGATCGGGATTCGAACCCAGGATCCTAGGATCCTAAGCTGGCACCCTAGCCGCTAGCCCAACACCAGGGTACTCAAGAATGACCAAAGGAAATTGGATGCACCTGAGCTCAAGTGTCGTAGCGAAGGAATTGAATACCTGTTGACTCAAGACATTTCTGCTTTTCATTTTTAATTGCTTTGTAAAAATTTCTTCCAAAAATATTCCACTTTGAAATTATGGGGTATTATGTGTAGATCAGTTACAAAAAAAATTCAATTTTATCCATTTTAAATTCAGGCTGTAACACAACAAAATCTGCAAAAGTCAAGGGCTGGGAATACTTTCTGAAGAGACTGTATACAATGTTATATATATATATTGTTACGGACGCGGTTTAGATGTTATTTACCGAGCGGTGGTATTGCCGCGACCGAACAGTTATTCCCCGACTAGACCCCGATTCCACCCAGACGTTGACCAAATCGCGCTATGCCAAATCAATGATGGAAAGGACGCGCCGACTGGGAAAGAGGAAACGACGCAAGGGGTACAGTTCTCAAGACCTCCGGAGGAGGGTATAATTACAGTGGTGGAGAAAAGGGGGTAGATTACACGGCAGAGTGAGGTAAAAGACACAGAAGAGATGGGCACTTAAATACAATCTTATCTATTCCCGGACAGACCACAGACAAACGGAACAAGGCTGACTTACACAGGGATTGATGGCAGGGAGGGACAGGTAGTTCGATGGCACAAGGTGCACCTTGGCTCGGGGACAGGATAAAGCACGGTCCAGTCCAGAAGATGCGGGGAGGCCTCACAGCGCTCGGAGGGTACGTCTTGCTTGCTCCAAGCTCAGCGCGCATCTGACGTCACCTCCCTCTTCCTGCGCATGCTCAGCGGGGAGTGACACGCCCTCGGCTGGTTGGCTCCGCCCCACTGGGGCCGGTCCGCCGCTTCCATTAGGTGCGGGGGTTACCGGGCTCCGCCCTTGACGAGGAGCTGACAGGGAGCCCCTATTTGGTAACCCCGTCGAGCACATGTTCGATGGCGGCTCGTTGGGAAGGTCTGGTGCCCTCCCAACACCCCCTACCAACCAAGCCGGAGTGAGGACGCGCACTTCCCGCGCCCGCCGCTGCCGTTGCTGTTGTTGTTGTTGTTGTTGTTGCTGAACCGTGAGGAAGAGCTGCGGGGAGGTATTGGGAGGTCCTAAACTTCCTAACGGTGCCATACAATCACATTCTGGTGCAACGAAGGGTCAGAATTAATGGAAACGAGTCCTTAACTGACATAGACTAAGAATAACTAGCAAGATGTCCTATAGTTGTCTTACATGAGATGCGGTGAACCTGGGCACGACATTTAATGGGGGAAATAGGGGGAAGTCGGGTCTACAGAGTGTTGTTTACAGAAAATGGGACTAGGGAATGGGGGATTGGGGATAGTTGGAAAGTATTGAGGAAATAGGGGAATATTTACAAGCGGATATGGATGGATGCAAATCCCATATCCGCAACATTGCACCCTTCTCTATCTCGGGGCGTCCCGACCCAATAAATTTTTACCTACTTTAGTGTGGCACTCAGATGTAGTTCCCTCTACTATTAACTCAACCCTGAGTGCGACAGTTTTACAGATGTTCACAAATGAGTAAATATGTCCCCCTGCGACGTTGCACCCTTCTCCTAACAGAAACACACCCACAGGATAACCGAATCGCGGAAAGCATCCTCAAACTAAACATACAGCCGGTAGGGGGCATCATTTACACAAGACTACACTGATATTTACACTACGATCCAGGACCTGTTCTTTGAGGAACACATGCAGATGTTATGCATAGGGAGAGCACGCATGCCAGCATCGATACACCAACCCACGAGTGCCCTGTGGCCCTACGGCCTTTAATAATGTGCAGAGCACCCCGTCCAAGCACCAAAAGCACCACCCCATTACGCACAGTCAGCACCATCCGGTGCACCAATAAAGTGTTCATAAAAATGCACAATTAAGTGTCCATGGTCACCGGTGGTGTCGCAGCCGGCCGATGTTCTGCCGCTGGTCTTGCCTTCATGGAGTGCACTTGGCCTTCTGGCTTCTTTAGAAATAAAGAAAGGCGCCAACCGCGTCCATTTCTTAATTGTGGCCGTCAGGGGGCCAACTAAAAGTGGTTCACATGTATGGCATAGGTGCCACGTTGACCCAGAGGTCCATCCACGGGTGGTGCTTGACCGCAAAAGAACTGCGGTCCATTGTGGGCGGCCACAAAAATTGCGGTCCATATGGTGTATCGATCCAGGCAGCAAGCAGCGGAAGTACAGGCCCACAACTGCGGAGCCAGCACCTCTCTCTCCTCTCTCTCTGCCCCAAAGCCAGATCCTCGGAGGTGGGAGACAAAAGAAGACAAGTGAGTAAGGTGGTAGGGGCGCAAAAGTGCACGCAATACAAGGTAATGCACACTGGGGGCACATGGGAACCAGGTGAGACAGGTACGTTCCTACCGTACGCCCCCCCCCCCCCCACCAGGTAACCTACATTGCCCCCCCCCCCCCCACCAGGTAACCTACATTGCCCCTCCCTTACCCCTTACTGTATCCACAAAACACAACACTACCCATAAACATCTGCTTTACACATCAACAAACGTCCCCACTGTCTTCCCCGTTTCTCCCATAAACCAAATTCGTCTTCTCTCCCTCCTAACCAATCAAATTTGCCATTTCCAACTCTCATCAAAATCTGCCATCTCCAACTCAACATCAAAATCTGCCATCACCAATTCATCATCAGTCCCTCCTAAGGAGGGAGAGATGGAATCACCCCAATGTCTTATCCACGTCGTGATGCGTCTCACAAATCCAAACAGCAATTCTCATTTCCTGCAACACAAAACAAAGAAAACACAGGTGTGGAGTCATCAGCATCACCTCAGGTAAGTAGCTGCGTATGGTGCGACAGGTTCATCAATCCTAACTATTTCCTAAATGACTTTAACAACATTACATTACCCGGGGTCTTTCTCCTGCCAAACCATTGGCCCTCATTACTCTATGTGGTTCGAAGAACCAAAATCCCATTGACCATCTGTGGTGCACACCATCAAGTTGGGTCTCACTCCCCGATTCAACACTCGGTGCTCCCGCACAATTTCGGTGGCTGGGTCGTGTGACGCTCCCAGCTGGTCCGCCCACCTGCACACCTCCACCACTGTTGTTGCCTACCGAGCTCACCTGCTCCTCACCCTAACTTAACTAACTGGGGAAGGCCCTCTCGCACTCTCACCCCCTCAGTGCCCTCTCTGGCACGGGCTGCCCGATCCACACCCGGGATCCTCAGGCACCCACTGACACTAACGGCTCCCAGAGCCCACCTGCGGCCTCACCTGGCCGACATCTAACAGTGGCGGAGTGCCCAACCATTCACACTCATACTAACAGGCCACACGACCAGCCAATTTCACCACACCAATGCACCCATCCATAATACCATTCTGCAACCGCACCACAAATGCCAATATCCAACCACAATTTACCTATACCTTCTAACTATTCTTTAAACTACCCTCCCCGGGTACTCGTGAAAAGGGGTCCACTCTTCCCCCATCCACACCTTCGCACCATGCACACCACTCCATACCACTTACTCCAACTCTCTCCACACCACTCATTCTCTGCTCCATATATTCCACACACCTGTACTTGCACACCTGTGCTCTCATACTTGGTGCCGCCTGCACCCTTCTCTCCCCCAAGCGCATTCGCGCTGATCCACAACACTCACTACTCACCATGACACTCATCCGCAATGCTCTCTCATTCATCACTTGTACACTCACACACACCTCGGAGCATTGCCTCACCGATGCCTCATTTGAAGCTGCTCACCAGCACTTCCGTTCACACTGCATCATCTGCTCTGTCTACTCCCTTCTAAAACTCGCGCTCCTCCGTCTTCCCTTACACTCAGCACTCCCACGTCATTATCATCCACACTAATCTACCTGCGTCCCCACTACAGGTATCAGTCACTAACTAACCTTAACGTTACCTAATGTCAATCTCTAGATCCCTACACACGATATATCCTAACCCTCCCGGGCTAGTTTTCACTGCCATCAACCCCATAAGCTAGTGCATCTGCCCCCAATTTGTGAGGGATGACAGTTGCCATCCCACCACATCGGGCATCTCCCACTACCAATTTTGCACATCAAATTTCAACAAATCAAAAATTTGCCAATCACTACCCATCATCTGCCAATCATTACTGCCAATCATCAAATTTTGCCTTTTTCTAATTTTGGGTCCAAAACACTAACCTCATCACCCGTCTACTTATTAGATCCTCTCGGTGCGCCAATTCACGTCTACAGCCCGGCTTCGTACAGCCGAGCAATGAATGCGGGTTCTTTGGTACCGGCGGTTGGATGCGTCCGACATTCGGTGCAGGGAAGGAGGCTTACCCGTGCCAAGATCCCACGCACCACCTCGGCGCGGAGCCATCCAATGTCCCGATCTCGACCTGCCGGAACGTCTCAATAAAAAGTGGTCGCCATGACGACCCTTCCTGTCGGGCTGCCCGCCCCGCCTAGTGGAGCACGGACGCGGCCGTTCCAAGCGAGGCCCAGCGTGGATCGCGTACGGCGGTCCTTTCGAACCCGCCGTGGCTCGGATCCCCGCTGGTTCTCGCGGCACGCGAAGCTGCCCGACGCGCACCGAGGGCCCGATTCGGCTAACTGTCATTCTAACCGCTAACCCGGTTACCGTCGATGCCTCACCTGCATGCTTACACGCATACGCTACCCCTTTCTTGCTCATACATCCAGCCGTTTCCATGCTCCTCGTCGTACCTTCTCTTACACACCTCGGTACACTCATTGCACTCACAGACTTGGTCACACACCTGACCACCGAACACCTTGGCACACATTCGTCGCTCGCACACCTCACCAACACACCTCTTTGCGCCCCCTCCTCGGTCACCTCCTCTGTGACAATCACAGGTGTGCTCTCACTCGCACACCCAACCACGTGCCTCACGACCAACTCAAGTGTGCATTCCCACACACGCTCTACCATTCCAGGTGTGCATCCTTCCATTCCAGGTGTACATCCTCGCTCACCTGTCACAACCAACTCACGCTCCGTGTCACTCTTACTACTCTCACCTCCACTCTGGACAGCGCACTCACCCTTACTCTTGACAGCGCACTCTTTCCTCATGCACCTGTCCGTTACACACCTTTCTCGCGCACACTCTTGCGCACACTCTCCCGTCACACCCTCTGTAACACTCACCACAGGCGTGCATTCTTCCTTACTTTTGACAGCGCACTCTTTCCCCATGCACCTGTCCGTTACACACCTTTCTCGCGCACACTCTCCCGTTACACCCTCTGTAACACTCACCACAGGTGTGCATTCTTCCTTACTTTTGACAGCGCACTCTTTCCTCATGCACCCCAGAGTCGGACTTTCTCGCACACCTCCTTTTTCGCACACCAGACCTGTCGCACACTTCACCAACGGCCTCTCACGAACACCCGGGTCCATCTCGACCCCCAAGCTTATTAAATCACCTGGCGCATCATACGCACGACCATATTGGTCACCACTTACACCGGGTCCTCTTTCTCTTCGCTTCTCCTCCATCACCTGCGAATCCCTCATCCGGTTAATGAGCACATCATCACGATCCGAACACAGACTTTGGACCAATTCTTTTACTTCCTCTTTTATCTCTTCCCTATCCTCTCTCCGTCGCTTCTTAATTTCGCTCACCCCTTCTTCCACTTCTTCTAATTTCTGCTTCACCTCCTTCATCTCCTCGTGCGCCCCCTTAAGTTCTTCCTCTAACTCCACCTTATTTTTTTCTATGTGCTCCCGCACCTCCCGCTCTTTAACCTCCATCACCTCTACCACCTTGTTCATTTTCCTCGTCAGGTCCTCATGTACCGTCTGACACTCTTTTTTAATTACCCATACGTCCTTTTTCATCTCCTTCTGTGTCGATTTTAAACCCTCTATTACCGCTGTGTTCTTCTTTACCTGGTCCCCCAACTCCTTTTGTCCCACTGTCAGTTGTTCTACTCCCAGCGTCAACTCCTCTATACCACCTTGCAATTTTACAGTCCCCTTTCTCACCTCCTTCTCCATGCGCTCCTCACAGTGCCTCACCTCCTCGCGCACTCCTCCGACCTCCTCACTCACACCTCTTCTGCTCTACTCTCCCATCACTTGCATCTCCTGCCCAGATGCCACCCTCATCTGCTCCATTTCCTCCCTGTGAGCATCCAATTTAGTTTCTACCCCCATTCTGACCCCCTCTATCTGCTGCCCCATTTTTTTAACTTCCCTTTCCGCTTGGTCCCTCATGTCCCTCAATTTGCCTTCCATACTGTTTTCTAACCCCTCTAACCCCTTTTTCATCCCTTCCATTTGATTCTCTTGAGCGGCCATTCTGTTTTCTACCCCCGTTAACCCCTCCTGTATTTCCCCTAATCTATTGTCTAATCCCTCTATTCTACTCCCTAACCCTCCGATCTGGGCCCCCATGTCCTCCCTCAATTTCTCGCTATTGGACCCCATTACCCCCATTTGCTCACTCTGAGCCTCTGTACTGTTTTTCAAACCTCCAATTTGGTCTCCCATTTGTCCCATAAGGGCCCTCATTTGCAGGAAAAAAAGGTTCGAATCCACCAGCGGCGCTGCTACGGTCGCGGGCGCGGTCGCCGTAGCCATGTGCGAGGCGCCATTTTGCGCGCCCGTAACCTCGTGCGCGAGGACGCCATTTTGCGAACCTGCCACCCTCACTGCTTCGCTCTCCTCATGTCCCTCAATTTGGTCCTGGATCGACCCTGCCTCACTCTCCTCTACCGGAACCCAGCCGTCTTGATCTCCCATAGCGCGACTTTCAAAATTCGGGTTTTTTGTAAAACAAAATCAAATTTCGGTGACTTATAATTTTGAGCGCGTTAAGCGCGCTTCGGGTCCGTATCCCACTCCTGACACCAATTGTTACGGACGCGGTTTAGATGTTATTTACCGAGCGGTGGTATTGCCGCGACCGAACAGTTATTCCCCGACTAGACCCCGATTCCACCCAGACGTTGACCAAATCGCGCTATGCCAAATCAATGATGGAAAGGACGCGACGACTGGGAAAGAGGAAACGACGCAAGGGGTACAGTTCTCAAGACCTCAGGAGGAGGGTATAATTACAGTGGTGGAGAAAAGGGGGTAGATTACACGGCAGAGTGAGGTAAAAGACACAGAAGAGATGGGCACTTAAATACAATCTTATCTATTCCCGGACAGACCACAGACAAACGGAACAAGGCTGACTTACACAGGGATTGATGGCAGGGAGGGACAGGTAGTTGATGGCACAAGGTGCACCTTGGCTCGGGGACAGGATAAAGCACGGTCCAGTCCAGAAGATGCGGGGAGGCCTCACAGCGCTCGGAGGGTACGTCTTGCTTGCTCCAAGCTCAGCGCGCATCTGACGTCACCTCCCTCTTCCTGCGCATGCTCAGCGGGGAGTGACACGCCCTCGGCTGGTTGGCTCCGCCCCACTGGGGCCGGTCCGCCGCTTCCATTGGGTGCGGGGGTTACCAGGCTCCGCCCTTGACGAGGAGCTGACAGGGAGCCCCTATTTGGTAACCCCGTCGAGCACATGTTCGATGGCGGCTCGTTGGGAAGGTCTGGTGCCCTCCCAACACCCCCTACCAACCAAGCCGGAGTGAGGACGCGCACTTCCCGCGCCCGCCGCTGCCGTTGCTGTTGTTGTTGTTGTTGTTGTTGCTGAACCGTGAGGAAGAGCTGCGGGGAGGTATTGGGAGGTCCTAAACTTCCTAACGGTGCCATACAATCACATTCTGGTGCAACGAAGGGTCAGAATTAATGGAAACGAGTCCTTAACTGACATAGACTAAGAATAACTAGCAAGATGTCCTATAGTTGTCTTACATGAGATGCGGTGAACCTGGGCACGACATTTAATGGGGGAAATAGGGGGAGGTCGGGTCTACAGAGTGTTGTTTACAGAAAATGGGACTAGGGAATGGGGGATTGGGGATAGTTGGGAAGTATTGAGGAAATAGGGAAATATTTACAAGCGGATATGGATGGATGCAAATCCCATATCCGCAACAATATATATATACAGTGCATTCAGACCCCTTCACTTTTTTCACATTTTGTTATGTTGCAGCCTTATGCTGAAATCGTTTAAATTCATTTTTTCCCTCATCAATCTACACTCAATACCCCATAATGACAAAGACAAAACAGGATTTTAGAAAGTTTTGCAAATTTATGAAAAATAAAAATCTGAAATATCATATTTACATAAGTATTCAGACCCTTTGCTATGACACTTGAAATTTAGCTCAGGTGCCTCCCATTTGTCTTGATCATCTTGGAGATGTTTCTACACTTTGATTGGAGTCCACTTGTGGTAAATTCAATTGATTGGACATGATTTGGAAAGGCACACACCTGTCTATATAAGGTCTTACAGCTGACAATGCATATCAGAGCAAAAACCAAGCCATGAAGTCGAAGGAACTGCCTGCAGAGCTCAGAGACAGGATTGTGTCAAGGCACAGATCTGGGGAAGCCTACAAAAAAAATTCTGCTGCATTGAAGGTTCCCAAGACCACTGTGGCCTCCATAATTCTTAAATGGAAGAAGTTTGGAACAACCAGGACTCTTCCTCGAGCTGGCCGTCCGGCCAAACTGAGCAATCGGGGGAGAAGGGCCATGGCAAGACAGGTGACCAAGAACCCGATGGGCACTCTGGCTGAGCTCCAGAGATCCTGTGTGGAGATGGGAGAAACTTCCAGAAGGACAACCATCACTGCAACACTCCACCGATCTGGGCTTTATGGAAGAGTGGCCAGACGGAAGCCTCTCCTCAGTGAAAGACACATGAAAGCCCACAGAATCTTGTTTCTCACAGTCTGAGAGTCCTTTAGGTGCTTTTTTGCAAACTCCAAGCGGGCTCCAACGATGCCCGCTTCCGTTACGCCGGAACCAACGATGACGTTACGCCGAAAAGCTCCACGCTCCTTTAAAAGCGCACCAAATCCCAGCACACCAAACGCACCAACAATGGTGAGCTTCTTGTTCGTGCCCAGAGCCAGCAGCGATAAAGCGACTCTGCTATACCTATACTGTATCTACTTAATACATTGAGATGTCTCCTACTCGTCCATGATCCATGCTATACTTATATATATTGTCGTGTGATTCCCCAGGTGAACACCACAGGGATCAAGGATAGCAAAAGCAAGCTTTTAACTCTGAGGCGACTGATCAATTGCGGATTTTACTATATGTGCCTGAGGAAGAAAGGGGAAGGGAAGATGAAGGGTCTTATCTGTCGATCCCGTCAGCAGTTCCAAAGCCTGCAAAGAAAATAACTCGAACAAAGACGGGAATTAGAATGTACAAAAATAACAGGTTTATTAAACAGAATGCCGGTAACAAGAACATCGTGACGGTGAAACTAAAGTCCTAAATCGGACATCCCCCACACCAGACTTACACACAGACAAGGGATAAAATAACGTTGGAAAATAATAGTGTGATTATTTAGTCTACTTAGCTCAGATTGGCTGGTGTATCTCGTCAGGAAGGGTGTCGGCCCCAAGTGCGCCGTCCGGACGCGGCTCTGTGCTTGGCGGGAAGGAAGGCCGCAGTCTGTTTGGTTCACCAGGTCGCGCGGGCCAGCGCGAAGCAGGCCTCACGGTCCGTCTCAAACGGCAGGCGTGCAGCTTGCCTCTCAGCCGCGCCGGTGAAACCCAGCTCGCTGTTCGTCAAAGGATCACCGGCAGCAAGAGTCGAGGGCCAGAGGTGAGCGAGAGGCAGGAAGGAGAAGAACGCGATAGGCAGGAACAGGGCGAGCACGACTGTCAGGAACAAGAGGAAGGCGAAAGCGATGAGAGCGATGTGAGAGAGAGAGAGAGAGAGAGAGAAAGAGAGAGAGAGAGAGAGAGAGAAAGAGAGAGAAAGAGAGAGAAAGAGAGAGAAAGAGAGAGAAAGAGAGAGAAAGAGAGAGAAAGAGAGAGAAAGAGAGAGAAAAATGGATGGATGGACAAGATGTCCGTTTGCGTTCTCTTTTGTTGGTCCCGGCGTGACGTCATCGGTGCCTCTCCTCCAATCCCTGCTGGCCAACACCATAGGCTTAGCTCTCCACCACTCAGCGTGCAGTCGCCTCCCCCCCCCGGACATCATCGGTTGTACCTTGCCAATCAGCGCACTGCTTCCTCCTCGGCCTTCTTTCACCAATCAGTGAGTACTTTCTTACTCCGCCCTGGCCAATCACGGCTCATCGGGGCGTGTCTTCGGCCTGCTCGACCTCGATGGGTGCTGTAGCTGGTTGCCGTCCCATCGGCAGTGCTCAGAACTGGCTTCCGGTGGGTTTTATTATTATTTAATGTGCTTTAATTGCCATTCTCACTAGTGTCTATTGTGCAGTGCCATAGGGGACAAAGGGTCAATGTGCACTTGGTGCCTTATGGCACCAAGATTGTGGTGCCATAAGGGATAAAGGGTCAATCACATAGGGAACGACGAACAAGGAAGTTGTTAACATAATCCCTATATCTAGTTAACATGCCCCATTCCTCGTAATGGGGACGAAGATGCACCCTAATCCGACATCCGGGCTAAACAGGTCCTCTACTTATTACATGGTGGGGGTTCTTCTTATTCACGACAGTCGGAGCATGTTACCTACACAAATCTACAGCTGGTCTAAAGTATCTCTACTCCACCGACATAACAATATATATATATATATATATATATATATATATATATATATATATATATATATATATATATATATATATATATATATATACAGACTTGGCATTTAATATGGAATATTTTTTTTGTGGGGGTGAACTTACTTTTCAAGATGTCTTAGAACCAAAAGTTCATTGGAATTATGTTGAAATTATTCTCGATTTTGTTAATGTGACCTTTAAAAGAAACAAAAACCACATTTGACATTTTGAAACAAATAAATTGATCCTTGAAAGTGATGTAAACTGATATCGAACTCAATTCACGGACGGTACTGTGTTAAACTTCTGTACGTTTTCCAGAAGTATCTCTTTATTTTGCACATTAGCCAAAATTTTTTTTAACAAAAACAAAAGTTAAATTACGACTGGGATTACGGACAGTAAAATTACAGTTCAGTACTTCGTGTAACCCCCACGAGCATTCAGGAGAGCACGTACACGTTGAGGCATGCTGTTCACGAGATTTGCCAAGGTTTGGACAGGAATCGCTTGCCATGCAGTGACAATAGCCTGCTGCAATTTACGCACAGAGGTCGGCTGCTGGTCCAAGTGGTCGATTTGTCGCGTTAATTCTGCCCACAAGTTCTCTATCGGATTCATATCCGGGGACATGGCAGGCCACTCCATATGCTCTACACCACGGTCAGCAAGAAAGTGTTGGATCATGCGAGCACGATGAGGCCGTGCATTGTCATCTCGGAAGACAAAGTTTCCTCGAAAGGCTGCATGAGCAAATGGAAGCAATGTTTCTTCCAGAATGGCCCTGTACTTGAACTGGTTCAGGTTTCCATTCAGAACAACCAGGTCAGTTTTGCCCCCTGCATGAAAAGCAGCCCAAACGGTCACCCCACCACCTCCAGCTTGGACTCTTGGCACCATACAATCTTTGTTGTCGGCTTCATGCACTTGTCTGCGCACTCGGACGCGGCCATCTTGACGATAGACCAGAAATCTAGACTCGTCACTGAAGATCACGTGATTCCAGTGTCCTGGCTGCCATTGACGGTGCTGTCTGGCCCACTGCAATCGGTCGGTGCTGGCAGTGTTGTCTGGTCAGGCGTGGCTTTCTCAGGGGACGCCTGGCACAATAGCCTGCTTGAACCAGTCGTTGGTTGACTAGCCTTTTGGATACAGGCACATTTGTCAGTTGCTGCCACTCAGCCCTAAGCCGATTAGCTGACTTGGTACGGCCATTGCGGACTAACCGGTGCAGCTGGCGATCATCCCTCCTTGTGGTTCTGCGGGAATGTCCTGGCCTCGGTATTGGAGTAGGGACACCGCTCTGAGCATTTCGTTTCAGGATATTTGACATCTGACCTTGAGTGATGCCATACTGCCGAGCAATAGCACACTGTTTCATGCCGTAATTTCGTAAAGCCACCACTCCGTGACAAACAGCATTGTCGAGTTGACGGACCATCTCCAGAGGAAGCGGCGATAACTTTTGGAGACGTGCAGCAGTTGTTTCCACTAATACAGAACGCAACAACCCTTGTATACCCGACTGTGAAGCCAATCATCAAATGCACCTGTCCGTACATTTTGCCACGCCACCTGTGATATAATCCTGTTGTTGACTTCTTGCTGCGACAGACAATCAGTGACATGGTTCTTTTAACAAATAAATCACCAAAGTGTAAAAGAAACTCATCAGATTGATATGCTGAGTTAAGAAAGTAAACCCAAGTCAAGAAAAAAAATTATTCCATATTAAATGCCAAGTCTGTATATATATATATATTTATATTACCTTGTAATTTCCAATGGTGGAGTATTAAGACACATCAACAAGTTGGTTGACCTCCGTGAGCTCACTTCCTCTTCTGTATGTCGTTTATTTGATCTGCAAGCGGTTGTCTCATGCCCCTCTCTCCAGTACTTCAGGAATGCTGCCCGTCATCGTCTTATGTTTTCTCCAATACCCACCCAATACTTTCTATTTTCTTTGACCCCTTCCCCACCCTGCCCACCTGCAGCTTTTGTTTCTCCCACCCAGTTGCGGTCTTTATCTGTACTATTCCCCTCTGATTTCTCTCTCTGTCTGTTAGCTCTAGATTTCTGTAGTGCATGAGCCTAGATGTCTGCATACAAGAAATAGGCCAACTCAGCAGACCTGGTGAACCAAGCATTCTTCTTCAAACGCAAGATTTTCCATGGCACGCAAATCACAATCTGAGGCCACCCAGTCATCCCAATGTATTGTAGTCTCTGTCTATCAAATTTGTTCAACTGGGATTTAACTATGAATTAGTTACAGCTCGTTGAATCATTAGCAAAGAGCAGCTGCACCGGTAATGAAGCGACCCTGTAAATTAGGACTAGAATTTTGAATTTCTAAATCATTGCACAAACACACAATGGCCTTGTCTTTTAAAAAAGTGAAAATAAACCATTATTGGTGAAAACATGCAACTGCATAATGATCGAACAAGAGAAATCATTTAGTGTCCTTGAAGAAATCTGTGATCTCGATGGAATCCCTGCCAACACATTCTTTATTTTTACTTTGATCTAAGGCGTTTGTACGTGAATCTCATGAAAGCAGATGCATTATGAGACAGCAGTGTGTTCTTTTACCAGAAGTACAACGACATTGACTACTTGGAGAGTAGTTACCTGCGCCACCGAAGGTAAGCAGAGGTTATGTTTTCGCCTGTGTCTGTCTGTCTGTCTGTCTGTGAGCAGGACATCTCAAAATATATTGACGGATTTGGATGAAACTTGGTGGACAGGTTGGGTGTGCGACAAGGACAAATTGATTCCATTTTCGTGAAGATCCAGATCCAGATACGAGATTTCATTATTATTTTTGAGTCTTACTTCACCATTGAGAGATGGGGCTAAAAACAATATATAGTATGGCATGATATTTCAAAATGTTATGGGTGGGTTATGACAAAACTTGGTGGATGAGTTGGTTGGGTGACAAGAATGAGGCGATTCGATTTTGGGTGAGGTCCGGATTGAGATCCGGCCTATCAGTGGATACAAAATATAAACTGTTCAGCCTGCTTTAGGCATGCACTCTACCGAATGCCGGTCTAGTTGATGCATCGGGTCTCCCTGGAAAGATGGTGGCAGCAGCAGCCGTAGATAGGTTTAAATGTGAACTAAATAGGTACCTCGAAGTATTGGAGTAGAGGGGTACAGGGATATTGGCAGCATTTTTAAGTAGCTTGAATATGTATGGGTGATTGTGTGCACGAAGCACACCTATTTAGTTTCCCCCCCCCCCCCTCCCATAAATGAAACCTCGTTAGCTTGACAGATTTATTGTCCTCGCCAATGAGGAGGGTATTCCATTTGGGTCCGTTTGTCCACCCAGACTGTGCTAATGTAAGCCACAAACGCCACCTAGTGGTGGCCAGTAGTATACGTTCTCTATTTTTCAACCGAGTACATTTATAATGTATGTACTATTAGAATGTGAGTACGTCTATAAAGTATGTACTATTTGAATGTGAGTACGTCTATAAATTATGTACTATTAGAATGTGAGTACGTCTATAAAGTATGTACTATTAGAATGTGAGTACGTCTATAAAGTATGTACTATTAGAATGTGAGTACGTCTATAAAGTATGTACTATTAGAATGTGAGTACGTCTATAAAGTATGTACTATTAGAATGTGAGTACGTCTATAAAGTATGTACTATTAGAATGTGAGTACATCTATAAAGTATGTACTATTAGAATGTGAGTACATCTATAAAGTATGTACTATTAGAATGTGAGTACATCTATAAAGTATGTACTATTAGAATGTGAGTACGTCTATAAAGTATGTACAATTAGAATGTGAGTACATCTATAAAGTATGTACTATTAGAATGTGAGTACGTCTATAAAGTATGTACTATTAGAATGTGAGTACGTCTATAAAGTATGTACAATTAGAATGTGAGTACATCTGAAAAGTATGTACTATTAGAATGTGAGTACGTCTATAAAGTATGTACAATTAGAATGTGAGTACGTCTATAAAGAATGTACAATTAGAATGTGAGTATGTCTATAAAGCATGTGCAATTAGAATGTGAGTACGTCTATAAAGTATGTTCAATTAGAATGTGAGTACATCTATAAAGTATGTACTATTAGAATGTGAGTACGTCTATAAAGTATGTACTATTAGAATGTGAGTACGTCTATAAAGTATGTACAATTAGAATGTGAGTACATCTATAAAGTATGTACTATTAGAATGTGAGTACGTCTATAAAGTATGTACTATTAGAATGTGAGTACGTCTATAAAGTATGTACAATTAGAATGTGAGTACATCTGAAAAGTATGTACTATTAGAATGTGAGTACGTCTATAAAGTATGTACAATTAGAATGTGAGTACGTCTATAAAAAATGTACAATTAGAATGTGAGTATGTCTATAAAGCATGTGCAATTAGAATGTGAGTACATCTGAAAAGTATGTGCAATTAGAATGTGAGTACATCTGAAAAGTATGTACTATTAGAATGTGAGTACCTCGATAATGTGCCTGGAGTTCACATGACCTCACATATCCTGCATCAGCTGACCTGACCCAATTTGGGAGGTATACTAGTGTGTTACCCCTTCGACTGAGAAAGAGGTTAAGGGTTGTTACTCGGACGAAGGACGAGCAACACCTGATACGTCAACCTTACTTTGCTTTCAATGGCAGTTAGCATGCCTTTGTCGACTTTTAATTGATTAAAGCCTGTTGTTTTAAAATAAACACTCTGTGGTTAAAAACAAAAACAACACCAAATATTTCGACTTATACCTAACTAGTTTTACTTGACTCTTTTGTATTTGCGAAATTTTGAGGTTCGATCCACATTTTTACATCTCATGAATTTGTGTAATTGCAGGAGGAAGAGAGTTTGGTGAGAAAGGAGTTGTCAATCATCCACCAGCAGCTGAACACTGCCAACTTCAACCCTGTATGTCAATGTTTCTAGTTTATCCCATCCCCCCACGTAGTGGGAAGTGTGTGTGTGTGTGTGTGTGTGTGTGTGTGTGTGTGTGTGTGTGTGTGTGTGTGTGTGTGTGTGTGTGTGTGTGTGTGTGTGTGTCTTTGTACAAATGGGCCTTACCAGCCCGTCTGCAGCATGCATAAGGTGCCTCGATTTTTAGTCACTTCTGTGTTTATTTTTTTTTTACCATTGAGCTTCAGTGTGTCTGTCCAGGCCATAACATTTTTTTACCAATTGAGCTTTTATCATCAAATCTTCAACATGCCTTAATTATGAGAAAAAGAAGAATACAAATGAACAAAATATACAAATTTATTTTTAACTGTCGTTTTACAAATGAACAAAACATACAAATTTATTTTTAACTGTCGTTTTACAAATGAACAAAATATACAAATTTATTTTTAACTGTTGTTTTACAAATGAACAAAATGAATGAATGAATGAATGATCGTTTTGAGGCCATTTTTCCCCGCCAGGGCGGGGGTTAGCCTTGCGGGCCCCATGACCTCATGGTTCCCTGTTTGAGGCAATGTTTTTATGGCCGGATGCCCTTCCTGATACCAACCCTTAGTCGCCTCTTACGATGCGCAGGGATACGGTGTACCTATTCTAAATTGGGGTACACACCGGGAAGATGAACAAAATATACAAATTTATTTTTAACTGTCGTTTTACAAATGAACAAAATATACAAATTTATTTTTAACTGTTGTTTTCATCAAGTTTAGTTCGAGTACAAAGCAGACGCGGATGGGATTTGCATTTTCAGATGCTTTCTAGTTTTTATTTGTGTTTGCTTTTTTTGCTTTTTGCACAAGCGCTTGTCAGTCTGCACATAGTCTTGGAGTAAATATTGTGATATTTTGATGCAAACGAGTAGTGTGTTGCCTTCTGAAGAATACCGATGATATTCAAGAAGAATACACGTGTAGAGAAAAGATGTGGCGCATGTTTGTCCTGTAGCACAATCACGACCATTACATTCATATTAAATTGAGTGTGTGCATGTGTGTGCACGCATTTTAATCAGTTGTGCAAGCGTGCGCATGCATGTGCTCTTGCGCATTATCCGTGTTGCATATTGAGAATTTGACGGACCTCGTATCTCAGGAGTGATGACAGCAGGCATCCGTCTTATGGAGGAGAGTGACATCATAATATTCGCATCAATATTTTCTGTTCCATATCTTCATGGAGCACACACGTTTCTTTTATGCCCTCCTGATATCACAAACAATTTACTGCATTGTTGCTTAATTTTGGCAGAATTATTTTTCTCGAAGATAAATTACATCATATTGCTCGCTTGGCTCAAAGCTAGAGGTTGCATAGTTTAACAAGACATTATTGTGGAAAAATCATTCAATATATTTTCCGATGTAGTGACTAAATGCACACCAAATGTCTTGCAGAACTTTGAATTGTAATGAAAATCGTTGTTCTGGAAAATTTTAAATGCACGTCAAATCTGAATTTGGGAATTTCTATCACTATCACTCATCGGATGTTCAAACGAAACTTGCATCCTCACAGCTACAAGATCCATATTGCAAAAAGTTGACGCAAGATGCTACGTTTTGTAAGGGATGGTTGTGGCTTAGGGTCGATTGAAATCGTAAATATCTTTGTTTCATGGGCCTTCCTGTACTTGCATGTCTCTTTATTTTTCTAACTTTTCTCTTGTGATTTGTCTTTCATGATGTTTATTTTTATTTTTGCTGTGAATGGAAAACTTCCACTTTTTGCAGAAGAACTTTAAGGCTGGTGTAAATGTGCAACGCTAAAACATAGGTTCAGTGACAGCAATATTTTTCTTGATCAAGTGTTGAAACTTGAATACGAAAGCCTGCTCCACCAGTTTGTGTCTTCTGAGACTAATGTGTTTTCTGGTGCCCCTTTATCATCCTGAAACCTCACAACCTTTATTCGAGTCCAGTTTGTTTCTAAAATGATGTTGCAAGTTGAGTAAAAAAAAATCCAACTTCTGTGGGATTGAATGAATGAATGAATGAATATGAATGAATGATCGTTTTAAGGCCATTTTTCCCCGCTAGAGCGGGGGTTAGCCAATTTTGGGATTAATAAAGACCATTGGCTTTTATAGAAGGTCGCTGTTATAAATATGAGTTATTGACCTTCACCCTGTGGTGCGGGCCCCTCAGGATGTGGCCAGTGAGTGTTTGGTGCGTTTGATTTATTGCGCAACATTGGGTTATCCCATTGGCTTCTGCACCATCCATGCCTTGACGTTGGCACAGCGTGGCAGCTCCTGGCATAAGCGTCTAGGTGAGCCCTTTGTATTCTCTATTCCCTGTGATTATGGATATATGCAAGTATCATGTGTTTGCAAAGTCAGAAGAGAGGAGAGTGTGCAGGAGGAAGAGGGACTCTGAGTGAGTTGAACCAATGAGATGGACGGACGATTTTTGAACGAGTGCTTTTTTGGTGTGCAAAAATGAGGTTCATAGAGAAGGAAATGACAGAGCTTGAGTGGATTATGACCAATGCTGATGGGCAGTGGAAACTGGGTAGACATGCAAAGATGACCTTGTAGAAAAGACAGGTAGACTATTAAGGCTCGGGATTTGCAAGAATGTTTTACATAACATCATTTTAGATATTTTTTCCTCTATAAGTAGATGTTTCACAACCTTGGCAACTAGATTTTAAAGATTGATGGATGGAATCGGCAGGACATTGATTGGGGTATGCTAATAGCCATGGGAAGCAAGAAGAAGAAGCCATCGTTTCTGGCATTAACCTCTCAACGTTGTGAAAGGGGCATTTTTTTTTTTTTTGCTCCGATGAAGGGTTAACGTTTGAAACCTCAGCATCTCATTGCTTATCCTGGTGGTTTGCATACCTCAATCAACGTTATGTTGACTCCATCCATTTAATCTATCTGTCTGTCATACGCAGATCAACACTAGCCTTCACCAGCAAGACTGGTTCATTGTTCTACATTTAATGACTACTTTTGGTACTTTGGCACTGAACTTGCTCTTAGAAACTGCAAAGACCTACTGTCATATTTGTCGATACAAAAGGTAATGTTTCACCCCTTTTATTCACTTGTGGATTGTCACGGTTAAATCATGAAGTCGGCTTCTTAAATGTACAAATGTGTGCATTTTTTTCATGTTGCCAACCTTTATTGTGCACAATAAGTATAAGGACCCGAAATCCCTTCCTCTCAATCCAACAAAAATCTTCCAACGTTCCTTATTATTTAATTACTTATTTATTTGGTGTTAGCTTAACGGTAAAGGTGGCTGGCTTGAGATCTCAGGGTTCCTGAGTTCAAGCCCCTGTCATGTCGTTGAATTAACACCAGGTGGGTTCACTCAGCCTGCCATCCTTCCGAGGTTGGAAAAATGAGTACCAGCTTACTGGGAAGAATGAGTCATTCGAGTATCCTGCGTCCGAGTGGTGGCCGTCCAAGATTGTGCCCAATAGCCTAGAAACTACTTTGGCAGCCCTATGCATCATCCCAGTGCTAAAGAGTGGTCATCATCATCATCATCATCATCATCATCCATACAGGTAGGGGACACCCCTTATCCAGCAGGCATGGGGAGTTAGGTTTGCTAATTTTTGGAATTTGCTGGATTTGGGTCACTATACCTATCATGTACAATGTTTATGATGCAGATAATATTTTTTACATTCATTTACAATAATATTAGGGAAAACATATGAACAAATAAAAAATTGTGTGTATATATATTGTTGCTGATCGCGGTTTAGATGTTACTTTGCCGAGCGAAGGCTCCGCGACCGAACAGTTATTCCCCGATTAGAACCCGATTCCACCCAAACGTTGGCCGGATCGCACCGCAGCTATTCAATAGGGAAAAGACAAAGGCGACACGGATGTGGAGAAGAAGAAGAAGAAGACAAAACTGTTGGAAATACTACTAAATTTATTCCTACTATTTACATGCTCAAAGTAACCAAGGAGAAGGAAAGATAATAAAATAATATACAGAAGAATCAGAGACACAGTGCAATTATTAACTTATACAAGCTTAATTAATACCCCAGGGACAAGACACACAGAACAAACTCACGTACACAAGAAGGGTGGAGGAAAGGAATGAATGCTGGAAGGAGGAATGGGAAGGTTCAGCTGGGGCAGATGGTTCGGGCTTGATCCCGCACGGGACGTCGGCTGGACCTCGACGGCCACCGATGCCACCGCTATCTGGTCCCCGCGGGGTAACGGGTTGGAGCTGCCTGGTGGAGTCAACGCTGCTTGTGGAGCCAAAGCTGCTTCTCTGGCTCACCTCAGGGCGCGTCTGCCGTCTCTGGCGCAACTGCTGGTAATTGACCTTGAACCTTCTCTCTCTTGGCCCTGGTGTCTCCTCACCACCGACAACTCAACGCAACCAACGCAACCACTGACCCTCCACTGACGACCAACTGACGACTCACTCACTGACTCTTGCGTGCGCGCCTTTTATAGCGCCTCCAGCGATCAAGCCGCCGGCCTTCAGGACACGCCCATCGGTGTGCTCACCTCGGCCCTGGTTGGTCATGCGACCCTCTGGCTCACTCCTCCCCTCTATGATGAGGTGGAGACACGCCTTTCTTCTCCGACCCTGCCTCGTGGTCAATGGCGGTTTTGGAGGGGAGGTAATTGGCAATCGAGGGTTGGCAATCACGAGAGGGGATGTAAAAGGAAATGGAGATTTTGGGGATGGGAATGAAAGGGGATCTATTCTCTTTCACTGGTGCAATGGAGTACTTCAATTAATGGGAGACACAGCCTTACTCTAAAACACAGAATAAGAGATAACTATCAAACAGGGGTATTCTATTATTTGGCTGACGTGTATGCTTGTGGACTAATTATGGGATGCCCTTTCACCTTTACACAGCTCCGGAGGCAGGGGGGCGCAGAATAAACAATAATAATAATAATACAGCACACAATCAAAAAAATACAGTCCTCATCTCCGCAACACTGCACCCTCCTCCTCTTAGGCACGTCCCGGGCCTACAACTTTTATTTAGTGTGACACGTAGGTGTAGTTCCCTCTACTTTTAACCTGACCCTGAGTGCGACAGTTTTAAAACATAAATATATGTGTCCCGCTGCTCCATTGCACCCTGCCTAACAGACTTGCGCCCACAGTTAACCGAATTGCGGAATGGTCTTCAAACTATACACTGACGGTGGGGAGCATTATTTACAATGACGCTATTTTTATTTACAAAACTAACCCAGGACCTGTGATTGTTCTTTCTGGGGGGGAGACAGTCTGCTCTGCATCAATGCACCATTAAAGCACCCAAAAACGCACCAATACACACCCAAGCACCAATCGGTGCAGTCATCACTGTTCATCAGTGTTCAACAATAAAAAATAACCAAACAACCCCTAACCCTGCAGGTGATCTCTTGCTCTTCGGCTCCCTCTGCTGGTTATTATTATTTGGTCTTCCAGATGTCATTCTTTTGCTTTGCTTACTGGCGGCCTATTTGTATTAAAACTTGCACCCAATGTGTCCATTTTTATTAATTTTATTTATGGCCCACAGGGCCGACTACGTGTGGTTCACCTGTGGGGCATCGGTGCCCTGTGGCCAAGGTCCGCCAGCAAGATTTCGGGCCCTCATGGCCGGTTCCAGCAGAGGGGCCATGCCCCAACCCATGGGGTCCATAAGTGGTGCTCGGCCACAGGCATGTGGTCCATAATGTGGTGCATCGATGCAGACAGCTGGTTCTGGGAATTCCGGGCACACAATGGAGGACTCACGCACGCTCCCCTCGGCACCCAATGGCGCACAGGTCATGTGGGAGACAAAAGAAAGACAATTGAGCGAGGGGTAAGGTCACAAGGGTACACATCAATAAGGCAATGCAAGGCGAAATGCGTACGGAGGGCGAAGTGAGAAAGCTCGTCCCTACCGTACGTCACCCCCCTGTCACCTACACTACCCTTGCCCTTACCCCATATTTACAAAATCTACCCATTTACAAATTCGTCACTACTGTCACGTCTTCCCCATATTTCCTCTATACCAAATTCGTCACCACAATCCCTCTAACCAAAATTTGCCATCACCCAATTCGTCATCAATCCTCATAAGGAGGGAGAGATGGAATTACGCACAATGTCACACCCACGTCATGATGCGTCTCACAATCCAAAACATTTGCATAGTAAAAATAATTAAACATGGCATGGTGTGGAGTACCTGTCACCTCAGGTGAGTGGATGCAGATGGTGTGAGGAGGCTTCAATCCTAACTATCCTCTAAATGACTTTAACACACTTTACACTACCCGGGGTCTTTCCCCGCCAATCCATTGGCCAACTTACACTATGGGTTCTAAAAACCAATTCCCATTGACCAAACTGTGGTGCTTCTCAATTTGGGGTCTCACTCCCCCGATTCATCTCCCGGTGCCCTCGCACAATTTCTGGGCTGCGACGTGTAGCTCTCCCAGCAGGTCTACCCACCTGCACACCTCCACCACTGTAGTTGCCACCCGAGCTTACCTGCTCCTTACCTAACCTAACTAACTGGGGAAGACCCCTCCTGGTTCTGTCACCCCACTCGGTGCCCCCTGGCACTGGGCTACCCGGGTCCGTCCTCCGGATCCTCGGGCCCCATCCACAACAACTACTACCGGCTCCCAGAGCCCACCTGCGGCCTCACCTGGCCGACATCCTCACAGTGGTGGAGCGCCCAACCAACTACACACACTAACAGGCTACACGCCCAGCCATTTCCACAACACTAATGCACCCATCCAAAGACCATTCTTTCACCCGCACCACAGATGCCAATATCCAACCACAATTTACCTGTACCCTCTACCTAACACTTACACTACCCGCCCCGGGTATCCGTGATGGGGGTCCACTCTTCCCCCATTCACACCTTCGCACCACCCACTCCACTCCATCGTTTCCACCATACTCACTCCACGACCATCCATTCCAATACTCCATACCATTTATTCCATACACCTGTCCTCCATTCACCTGTCGTTGCACACCTGTGCAATCATACCTGGTGCCACCTGCACCCTCCTCCTCTTCCTGGACCAGTTGGTCAACACAACACACATCACCATCACTCACTCATACACTGCTCCACACACCTGTTCAGTTGCACACCTGTGCAATCACACCTGTTCAATCACACCTGTTCAATCTTCAAACACACGGCATCATCTCAGCTAACTACTCCCCTCTGAAACTTGCGCTTCCCAGTCGTCCCTTTAAACTATTGCGCTCCCACGTCATTATCATCCACTCTAATCTACCTGCGTCCCCACTACAGGTATCCTCGTCACTAACTAACCTTAATGTCACCTAATGTCATCTTCGCTAGATCCCTACACACGATATCCTAACCCACCCGGGCTAGTTTTCACTGCCACACACCCCATAAGCTATAGCGCATTTGCCCCCACGCTGTGAGGGATGGTGGATTTGCCATCCCACCACATCGGGGAGGTCCTACTATCAATTTGGCACACCAAATTTCAGCCAATCAAAATTTTTGCCAATCATCGTACCAATCATCAAATTTTGCTTTTTTTCTAATTTCGGGGCCAAAACACTATCCTCATCACCCGTCTACTTATTAGATCCTCTCGGTGCGCCAATTCACGTCTACAGCCCGGCTTCGTACAGCCGAGCAATGAACGCGGGTTGTTTTGTGCCAGCGGCTGGATACGTCCCGCATTCGGGGCAGGGACGGGGGCTTACCCGGGCCGAGATCCCACGCGCCACCTCGGCGTGGAGCCATCCAATGTCCCGATCTCGACCTGCCGGCACGTCGCAACAAAAAGTGGTCGCCATGACGACCCTTCCTCTCGAGCTGCCCGCTCCGCCTAGTGGAGCCCGGACGCGGCCGTTCCAAGCGAGGCACAGCGTGGATCGCGTACGGCGGTTATTTCGAAACCGCCGTGGTTCGGATCCCCGCTGGTCCTCGCGACACGCGAAGCTGCCCGACGCGCACCGAGGGCCCGATTCGGCTCTAAGTCGTTCTAACCTCTAACCCGGTTACCGTCGATGCTTCACCTGCATGCTTACATGCATACGCTACCCCTTTCTTGCTCATACCTCCAGCTGTTCATTCCAGGTGTGCATCCTTCCATTCCAGGTGTACATCCTCGCTCACCTGTCATAACCAACTCACGCTCCGTGTCACTCTCACTACTCTCACCTCCACTCTCGGTCGCGCACTCACCCTTACTCTCGACAGCACACTCTTTCCTCATGCACCCGTCCGTTACACACCTTTCTCGCGCACACTCTTGCGCACACTTTTCCGTTACTTCCTCCGTAACACTCACCACACCGCGCTTCCATGTACCCCCTCACACACGCGCTACGACCGACTCACTCTCGGCAGCACACTCACTCCTTGGCGTGCACTTTTTCCTCACACACCCCATGGTCGGACATTCTTGCACACCTCTTTTTTTGCACACCTGACCTGTCACACACTTCACCAACGGCCTCTCACGAACACCCGGATCCAAACCAATCCCCAAGCCGACTGAAGCTTTCCTCACATCATGTACATTTCCGATTATATCGCCACTCACCTTGGCACCTCGTCTCCGCACCTCTTTTGCCACCTGCAAACTCTTTATTTGGTTAGTGAGCATCACATTATGAGTTGAGCACCGACCTTGCACATATTCCATCACCTCCTCCTGGATTTCTCTCTTAGTTTCTGTCCGTCTCTTCTTAATTTCACTCACCTCTTCTTCCACTTCCTCTAATTTTTGTTTAACCTCTTTTATTTCTCGGTGCGTCTCCTCAAGTTCGTCCTCTAAGGCTACCGTGACCGTCTCTATGTGCATCCTCACCTGCCGGTCCTTTGTCTCCATTATCTCTGTCACCTCGTCCACCCTCATTGTCAGTTCCTCACGTACCATCTGACATTGCCTCTGTGTCGCTATTAATTCGTTTTTAATTTCTTTTTGTGTCGCCTTTAACCCTCCTAGTACCGCAGTGTTCTTTTGAACCTGCTCCACTAACTCCGTCTGTCCCTCTGTCAGCTGTTCCACCTCCTCCGTCAGATCTTCTATTCCCCCTTGTAACCTAGCCGTATTATTTCTCACCTCTTTCTCCATACACTTCTCACCTCGCTTTACCTCCTCGCGTAGCCCCGAGACCTCCTCACTCACACCTCGTCGTATCTCCTCTTTCATCTCCTCCATCTCCCTTGTAGATGCCACCCTCATCTGTCCCAATTCATCCCTCTGAGCATCCAATTTGGTTTCTACCCCGATTTTTACCTCCTCTATCTGCTCTCCCATTTGTTTAATTTCTCGGGCGGATTGCTCCCCTATTTCCCGCAATTTGTCCTCCATCCTATTTTCTAACCCCATTAACCCATTTTTCACCCCCTCTAACTGATTCTCCTGGGCAGCCATTCTATTTTCCACCCCCGTTAACCCATGTTTTAATCCCTCACCGGTACCCCTCGCTTCGTCCCTCATTACTCCCAATTGCCCCATAATGGCCCCCATCATTCTGCTTTCCATTTTCTCACTATCGTTTTTTTTCTGCATTTCCACCATGAATTGGGTCATGAAGGCTTGCATTTGGGCCGCGCTCATTGGTTCCGCGGCCGTGGCCCCCTCAACCACGTGCGCGAGAGCGCCATTTTGTGCGTCTGATACCCCCTCAACCTCATTGCCAATGTTCTCCTCCTCTCCTTCCTCCACATACATTTCCCCGAGGTCCTGGGTCGATTCTACCCCGTCTATCTCTCCCACCGGCATCCCGTCGCCTTGACCAGCCATGGCGCGATTTCAAAATTCGGGTTTTTGTAAAACAACACAAATTTCCAGCAGCTTGTAATTTTGAGCGCGTTAAGCGCGCTTCGGGTCCGATCCCACTTCCCGACACCAATTGTTGCTGATCGCGGTTTAGATGTTACTTTGCCGAGCGAAGGCTCCGCGACCGAACAGTTATTCCCCGATTAGAACCCGATTCCACCCAAACGTTGGCCGGATCGCACCGCAGCTATTCAATAGGGAAAAGACAAAGGCGACACGGATGTGGAGAAGAAGAAGAAGAAGACAAAACGGTTGGAAATACTACTAAATTTATTCCTACTATTTACATGCTCAAAGTAACCTAGGAGAAGGAAAGATAATAAAATAATATACAGAAGAATCAGAGACACAGTGCAATTATTAACTTATACAAGCTTAATTAATACCCAGGGACAAGACACACAGAACAAACTCACGTACACAAGAAGGGTGGAGGAAAGGAATGAATGCTGGAAGGAGGAATGGGAAGGTTCAGCTGGGGCAGATGGTTCGGGCTTGATCCCGCACGGGACGTCGGCTGGACCTCGACGGCCACCGATGCCACCGCTATCTGGTCCCCGCGGGGTAACGGGTTGGAGCTGCCTGGTGGAGTCAACGCTGCTTGTGGAGCCAAAGCTGCTTCTCTGGCTCACCTCAGGGCGCGTCTGCCGTCTCTGGCGCAACTGCTGGTAATTGACCTTGAACCTTCTCTCTCTTGGCCCTGGTGTCTCCTCACCACCGACAACTCAACGCAACCAACGCAACCACTGACCCTCCACTGACGACCAACTGACGACTCACTCACTGACTCTTGCGTGCGCGCCTTTTATAGCGCCTCCAGCGATCAAGCCGCCGGCCTTCAGGACACGCCCATCGGTGTGCTCACCTCGGCCCTGGTTGGTCATGCGACCCTCTGGCTCACTCCTCCCCTCTATGACGAGGTGGAGACACGCCTTTCTTCTCCGACCCTGCCTCATGGTCAATGGCGGTTTTGGAGGGGAGGTAATTGGCAATCGAGGGTTGGCAATCACGAGAGGGGATGTAAAAGGAAATGGAGATTTTGGGGATGGGAATGAAAGGGGATCTATTCTCTTTCACTGGTGCAATGGAGTACTTCAATTAATGGGAGACACAGCCTTACTCTAAAACACAGAATAAGAGATAACTATCAAACAGGGGTATTCTATTATTTGGCTGACGTGTATGCTTGTGGACTAATTATGGGATGCCCTTTCACCTTTACACAGCTCCGGAGGCAGGGGGGTGCAGAATAAACAATAATAATAATAATACAGCACACAATCAAAAAAATACAGTCCTCATATCCGCAACAATATATATATTTACCAAATTCTCCTGTGCTTTCACTTGTCTGGCAAGGGATTACTGTATTTCTACAGTTTATTTTAACTCGTCTGAAGATAAGCCACTACAGGTACCCGTATGTTGCATGGGACCTGTAGAAGTGGAAGGTTTGGGTAAAAAAGGCGGTGGTGAGAGGGAAGGCAATTCGGGCTGGCGGAAATCAGAGTGGAACTTGTGGATCTAACCTCCTGGAACATATCGGAGAGTTTTTGCTGGCTGACGTGTATTGACGTGCTGGCTGACGTGCTGACGTGCTGGCTGACGTGACAGTGGCAGAAAAATGGCAAAAAATTGTATTTCATAGGTACATCGGCATTTGGATTTGCTGAACAATTATCCAGGAGCAAATAAACCTTGGCCTCATCCGGAAAGGCCTAAGCGCAGCAGCACACCCTTGCTTCGTGTACAGTGGTTTCAAACCAAGCAATAAACAAGGCCGTTGTTCCCCAAGCTCGCCTGCTTCTCAAATAAACCACCCTCGTTCCAGTGAAGGCGCGAGACTTCCGGGTCTTACTGATGATCAACAATTTGCTGTTGTATGCTCCAGCAGCATTGGCACAGGCGAGTATGGTTAGGTGCTCTTTGTTGTTTTTGACGCCCTATGGTGGTGCTTTTTATCCAGTAGCATAGGTTTTTCGCTGAAGATACTTCCAGAACAAAAACTGTTTCATTGGCATCACAGATTTGTTCAGGCAATATGCGTTCTTTCTGCACCAGCCTTTTTAAATCATTTGATGTAGGCTTCTGTAGCTTCCTTTCAGCCGAGGCTTTTTCGCCAGAGACCTTCAGCAAACGTAGCGCATACCTCTTCCGGAATTTGTTGAACCACCAAGCTGAACATTCATATGATGCCATTAGGCTTAATTCGCTGTGAAAAGTTTTCACTTGTCATGATTATTACACAATCCAAGGGAAACCTACCTCACTATTCAGCATTTCCTGATCCACGCCATCGTCATTATCGCCATCAGCGGGCATCGACTGATGTAACGTTTTCCTTTTGTCCATTAACTTTGGCACATCACTCATCATAAAATTGTAATATACTAGCAACAGTACCCGCTCTAAGGGTGGGGCTTCAATTGGGAAGCCCAAATGAAAAGCAAAAATATCAGAAATTAAAGGCTTTTTTTATTTTAAACGATTCATATAAACATCCGTTGAATCATATCACACGCAAATCATCAAAATCTAAACAGTCCATGGCGTCCATTTTGAAAAAAGATTGAATTCTGCAAAACGGAAGCGGCCGCTACACGTCTTTCTCAGTTGCACGTTTATGTGTGAAGAGTGCGCGCCGAATCTGTAACACGGAAGCGGCCGCTACACCTGTTTCTCAGTCGCTTTGCACACGCTGCCGTGATATTTCGGAGCCGCACGTTTATATAGGAAGAGTTCGTCAGGAGTCGATCTACTCTCTCCTGGTACGTAGAATAAACAGTATTTGTAGAATTTCAACAAAAGCCACATCACTGTTCATATCTAGGATTACCCACCCAAAATATCGTTGCGATCGGTTCAGCCGTTTTTGCGGTACCTTCAAACAGACACAGACAGACAGATGGACAGACGGACATTTGTTGAATTATAGTAAGATGTTCCTTTTGTTTCTTTAGAGTTTAGATTGTAGACCGACCGTCAATGTACCGACGCCATACTCCTCACTCAGGCGTTCCACCGAAATGCCCATGTCACACTTCTGGAACAACTCCACTTTTTACTTGACACTAAGCGATGAATGCCTCCTTTTAGAAGCACCACTAGCTTGTCCAGATGTTGCCTTTTACACGTGATTGTGATACAGGAGGTATTGCACAAACACACTAAGGTGCACAAAACTATTGGGCACAGTGCAATGATGCTGAATCGGATGTACACGCCACTTCACATGCTTGTCTTTGGTGGTTGCGCAACGCCACTGCCGTGGCGCAACATTTTTCCTGCCAAATTGTTTTGCGTGGGGCAATTAACTTTTCAGAAGGCTTGCACATTGAAAGGGTTAAACAATTGTAGGACAGTGGGGTTTCAAAACTTTGCCGGTTTTACGTCTTTCTGGTTTTTGGGTTGCCAGATAAGGGGTCACCTACCTGTATACGGATTTTTTAAAAATATATATATTTCATCAATTCATTCATTCGGTCTTTTAGTGGAGTTTATACATGCAGGATTGCAGTCACATGGCCTTTGAGACATTATTTTAACCCTTTCTTTTTAGTCTTCAGGACAAGGACATTCGGAAACATTATTGTACTTCAGCATGCATTACAAGGACATTGATAAACTGTGGCTAAACCGAGAGTTATTGTACCCTGCCACTACAACAAGGTCAGAGACTGGGGACATTAAAATTTGCTCAGTCCGACCGACCGATACTTTTGTGTACATGATATTTCAAAACCGAACATTTAGCTTTCATATTGAAAATGCCTTCCTCATGACATTATCTCAATCTCATTATATCACGGCTGTGATTGGCTGAACTATGTTGCCGTGGCAACCATCTCGGTAACTGGTTACCTGCGCCACCATAGGTGGATGGAGGTTATGTTTTCACCCCTGTCTGCACAATGTCTATTTGTTTGTCCGTTTGTTTGTCCTTTTGTGAACAAAATATCTCAAAAAGTTGTGGACGGATTCGGACGAAATTTGGCAGAGATGTAACGTATGTGACGACGAAATGATTAGATTTTGGTGAAGATCCGGATTCGGATCCGGATACTAGAATTTTAAAGTGATTCTTCACCATTGGGAGATGGGGCCAAAAACGATACATAGCAGGATATTTCAAAAAGTTGTGGATGGATTCGGACGAAACTTGTTGGACCGCTTGGGTGTGTGACAAGGAAGAATCCATTGGATTTTGGTGAAGATCCAGATCCGGATCCAGCTAGAAGAATTTTTAAAGTGATTCTTCACCATTGAGTGATATGGCGAACCAGGTGGAGATATGCTCGCTACTGAGTGCCGTTCTGGTTTCTTATGCGATATTTCAAAAAACCTTCAAGATTTAGCTGTCATATTACACAGATCTATTCATAATACCACCCAAAAGGCAGCGTACCTACAGTATCAACTCCTTGTTGGAATTTGAGTGTGTGACCCAGCATCTTGAGCCAGGTGTTCATGTAGGAGTGTTGACCAGGCAAATTTATTTGCCATTTCATCCCTTCCTTCCCAACTCACCTCTCCCTACCTCCCTCGCATATGTAATATTTAGATGGCTTTTCAATTTATAAATTAGAAAGTTTTAGTTATTTATGATTTTTATTTTGTTTTTGTAATCTCTGCCTTTTTCTCTCTTTCAGGATACCTTGCCTGTTGTCTCCTTCTGCATGAAAATCATGAACTCCTGTTGCTACTCGTTAACACGCTTATGAAGGTAGTCGAGCGGATTGGGAAGTTGGAAAATATTCTGAAAGCGGCCCATGTTGCCCATCCGATAGGGATCTTACATCCTCCTTTTCAGTAACACAATTCCTACTTATTGTACACCGCTCATTTCTGATTCCATCTCCAGGTGTTGCATGACGTCATCGCCGGGCGCAGAAGGGGGCCCGGCGATGACACGCGCCAAAAGGGAGTACTCAGTTTTCACTCCATTTATTACTTGCAAAATCGAAGATTTTTCAAGTATATTGCTCGGTTGCGTTTGTGGTTTTGTCTGTCTGTTTGTTACTTGCAAAATCGAAGATTTTTCAAGTATATTGGTTGGTTGCATTTGTGGTTCTGTCTGTCTGTTTGTCTGTTTGTGCGCAGTACTACGTCTACATCGTTGCACATAGCATCGCCATACTTTACACACATATTTGTCTTGCCCTGGAATAGACTGTGCCCAATTTTAAACTCTCTCAGCCCAAGGCCTCCATTATGATGTCATAATTCGATAATTCGACAAGTACAAAACTTCATCTAATCAAGATGCAATTTCTTGAGCACCATGTAAACATTTGTTAAAATATTGAAACATATTTTGTTTGTTACTTGCAAAATCGAATATTTTTCAAGGATATTGGTCGGTTGCGTTTGTGGTTCTGTCTGTCTGTCTGTCTGTTTGTTTGTTTGTTTATCACCTGCCTACAGGTCACAATTTTCAACCGATCTTCACGAAACTTCACCAAATGGTGGAGTTTGTCAAAAGCAAGAAGACTATTGTTTTTGAGGTCAAAAGGTCAACATAGGCCAAAGGTCACCAACTTTGCTGAATTTCTAAAATCCTCAATTTTCATCCGATTGACTTGAAATTTGAAGAGGACTTGCATATCTGGTCACTGAATTCAACCACCAAGTATATTTGAGATCAACATAGGCCAAAAGGTCAACATAGGCCAAATTTCTAAAATCCTCAATTTTTTATTTTTAATTTTTATATATACCGTACTGAATCGAGGCTCGTGAAAGAGCTGACAACCGCGAGGGAAAGACAGCACAGGGGGACCGCGAGGGAAAGACAGTACAGGGGGACCGCGAGGGAAAGACAGCACAGGGGGACCACGAGGGAAAGACAGCACAGGCGGACCGCGAGGGAAAGACAGCACAGGGGGACCACGAGGGAAAGACAGCACAGGGGGACCGCGAGGGAAAGACAGTACAGGGGGACCGCGAGGGAAAGACAGCACAGGGGGACCGCGAGGGAAAGACAGCACAGGGGGACCGTGAGGGAAAGACAGTACAGGGGGACCGCGAGGGAAAGACAGCACAGGGGGACCGCGAGGGAAAGACAGTACAGGGGGACCGTGAGGGAAAGACAGCACAGGGGGACTGCGAGGGAAAGACAGTACAGGGGGACCGTGAGGGAAAGACAGTACAGGGGGACCGCGAGGGAAAGACAGCACAGGGGGACCGTGAGGGAAAGACAGTACAGGGGGACCGTGAGGGAAAGACAGCACAGGGGGACCGTGAGGGAAAGACAGTACAGGGGGACCGCGAGGGAAAGACAGTACAGGGGGACCGTGAGGGAAAGATAGCACAGGGGGACTGTGAGGGAAAGACAGTACAGGGGGACCACGAGGGAAAGACAGCACAGGGGGACCGTGAGGGAAAGACAGCACAGGGGGACCGTGAGGGAAAGACAGTACAGGGGGACCGCGAGGGAAAGACAGTACAGGGGGACCGTGAGGGAAAGACAGCACAGGGGGACCGTGAGGGAAAGACAGCACAGGGGGACCGTGAGGGAAAGACAGTACAGGGGGACCGTGAGGGAAAGACAGCACAGGGGGACCGTGAGGGAAAGACAGCACAGGGGGACCGTGAGGGAAAGACAGTACAGGGGGACCACGAGGGAAAGACAGCACAGGGGGACCGTGAGGGAAAGACAGCACAGGGGGACCACGAGGAAAAGACAGCACAGGGGGACCGTGAGGGAAAGACAGTACAGGGGGACCGTGAGGGAAAGACAGTACAGGGGGACCACAAGGGAAAGACAGCACAGGGGGACCACGAGGGAAAGATAGTACAGGGGGACCACGAGGGAAAGACAGCACAGGGGGACCGTGAGGGAAAGACAGCACAGGGGGACCGTGAGGGAAAGGCAGCACAGGGGGACCGTGAGAGAAAGACAGCACAGGGGACCGTGAGGGAAAGACAGTACAGGGGGACCGTGAGGGAAAGACAGCACAGGGGGACCATGAGGGAAAGACAGTACAGGGGGACCACGAGGGAAAGACAGCACAGGGGGACCGTGAGGGAAAGACAGCACAGGGGGACCGTGAGGGAAAGACAGCACAGGGGGACTGCGAGGGAAAGACAGTACAGGGGGACCGTGAGGGAAAGACAGTACAGGGGGACCGCGAGGGAAAGACAGCACAGGGGGACCGTGAGGGAAAGACAGTACAGGGGGACCGTGAGGGAAAGACAGCACAGGGGGACCGTGAGGGAAAGACAGTACAGGGGGACCGCGAGGGAAAGACAGTACAGGGGGACCGTGAGGGAAAGATAGCACAGGGGGACTGTGAGGGAAAGACAGTACAGGGGGACCACGAGGGAAAGACAGCACAGGGGGACCGTGAGGGAAAGACAGCACAGGGGGACCGTGAGGGAAAGACAGTACAGGGGGACCGCGAGGGAAAGACAGTACAGGGGGACCGTGAGGGAAAGACAGCACAGGGGGACCGTGAGGGAAAGACAGCACAGGGGGACCGTGAGGGAAAGACAGTACAGGGGGACCGTGAGGGAAAGACAGCACAGGGGGACCGTGAGGGAAAGACAGTACAGGGGGACCGTGAGGGAAAGACAGTACAGGGGGACCACGAGGGAAAGACAGCACAGGGGGACCGTGAGGGAAAGACAGCACAGGGGGACCACGAGGAAAAGACAGCACAGGGGGACCGTGAGGGAAAGACAGTACAGGGGGACCGTGAGGGAAAGACAGTACAGGGGGACCACAAGGGAAAGACAGCACAGGGGGACCGCGAGGGAAAGACAGTACAGGGGGACCACGAGGGAAAGACAGCACAGGGGGACCGTGAGGGAAAGACAGCACAGGGGGACCGTGAGGGAAAGGCAGCACAGGGGGACCGTGAGGGAAAGACAGCACAGGGGACCGTGAGGGAAAGACAGTACAGGGGGACCAGGAGGGAAAGACAGCACAGGGGGACTGAGGGAAAGACAATGAGGGAAAGGGAAAGACTGAGGGAAAGACTGAGGGAAAGACAATTTTCATCCGATTGACTTGAAATTTGAAGAGGACTTGCATATCTGGTCACTGAATTCAACCACCAAGTATATTTTCAGTCAACATAGGCCAAATTTCTTAAAATCCTCAATTTTCATTCGATTAACTTGAAATTTGAAGAGGATTTACAGATATGGTCACTGAATTCAACCACCAACTATTTTTGAGGTCAACATCGGCCAAAAGGTCAACATAGGCCAAGTTTTTAAAATCCTCAATTTTCATCCGATTGACTTGAAAATTGAACAGCATTTGCACATTGAGTCACTAAATAGGGAAACTAACTATTTTTGAGGTCAAAAGGTCAAAGGTCAACTCAAGGTCAACCTTCCAAAATCATAATTTTGCATCTGAAAAATCGTCACTTTTCTTCCTATTCACCCGAGGTTTGATCAAGATTGTCAATTTTAATCTTGATGAACTGTTTGTTGTATCAATGGAATTTTTTTTCTTGGGGGAGAGGGGGAGGTGGGGGGGGGGGGGGGGGAGTGCGGATTTTGCAAGTATCGTGCTCCGCATGACGTCTTCTTGTTACTTGCCGGAATAGATCGCGGCAAGTATGTTGGTTGGTTGGTTTGTCTGTCTGTTTGTCTGTTTGTGCGCAGTACTACATCTAAGTCGTTGCAAATAGCATCGCCATACTTTACACACATATTTGTCTTGCTCTGGAATAGACTGTGCCCAATTTTTAACTCTAGGCCCAAGGCCTCCATTATGACGTCATAATTCGATAATTCGACAAGTACAAAACTTCATCCAATCAAGATGCAATTTCCTGAGCGTCATGTCGGCATAAACTGGTGGAGAAAAAAAAAAAGATGACGTCATCGGTCACGTGGTTCGGCCGCCATCTTGGAAAAACCGAAAAACTTTGCACCTCGATATCTCTGATAGTGCTGAGTAGAAAAAAATTGAGACATGGCTCATTGTAAAGAACGCTCCATGGGGAATAAAATATGTTAATGATGATGTCATAGGTGCCTCCATTATGACGTCATAATTCGACAACTACAAAACTTCATCCGATCAAGATTAAATCTTTTGAGCATAATAATCAAGGAATAAATTAGTTTAGAAAACAAATAATGATGACGTCATCGGTCACGTGGTTCGGCCGCCATATTTTTAATTCCGGCAAGTCCTCGGTCTCTGACCGATTTCTAGTCTGTCTGTCTGTTTGTCTGTATGCTTGTGCGCAGTACTACATCTACATCGTTGCACATAGCATCGCCATACTTTACACACATATTTGTTTTGCCCTGGAATAGACTGTGCCCAATTTTTAACTCTCTCGGCCCAAGGTCAAGCTCAAGGTCACCCAAAACGTGAAGTCAGGGGGGTCGAGTTTTCATTTAAAATATTGTTGCGGATCTCCCGAAGCCTGTCGATGTTACAAAAGCGTGGGTTAACCCCTTTTTCCCCTCGGGTCTTCGTGTCCACGAGGCCGAGTCGCCACTCCCGCAGTGAGCGTGGAAAAGGGTATCAGGTCGATGCCACACGTACCTTTGACCCACGCTGCCACGAAAACGGGGACCGGACCTCGTACAAGCCACGCTAATCGAATACGCCCGAGCGGTGTGCGTATCACGTGACTCGTGCCGTTACCTTTTATTGAACCCGATTCGAGCGGTTCTGTTCGTGCGATGCTAGGCCAATTGTGAAATGACAGGAACGATCAAATAAGAGGAAGAACACGGTTTATTTACAGCTATACAGGTGAAGAGACACAGAGCAGGCACTTAAGCAGCCTTAACTTAAGCCCAGACTAAGGGCCCACTCACTCACGCGGGGGAAAAGAAGGAAGGAAAAGTTCGCGTCCCCAAACGCGTCCTGGCATCGTCCACTCCGGACAGCTCGCCCGGCGTGGCCCTCTGGTGTTCACGGCACGTGCAGGGAGCGCAGGAAAGGAGGTCGCGCGTCTGTGGCCCGGAATGGGTCGTCTTCACAAGCGCGATTAATACAGGCAGCAGAGCGCAGAGCGCAGGGCACAGGGCATGCCGGGCACGGGGAGAGTTAGTGTACATCGAGGCTATTACAAACGATTCAATCCACTTGTGGTGGGACAACGGCTCGGACGGGGAGACTCACTTGTTGTCTCTCACAGCTCTCACCTCTGACCTGACCTGTCTCTCTTCATGGGCTGGGCGACTCTCTCTCCTTGTCTGACTTGTCTCAGGCCGTGCACATGGTATTCCAGCCTAATTGAGGCCTACACTTACTGGCCTGCTCAACGCAAAACTAACACAGGAAAGGACTACGCTTACATTTACTATGAAATAACTGAACTAAAACGAGGCTGCATGTTGTGGTGCATCTACCTACGAGGGGGGGGGGGGGCAATCCTTTATTCACAAAACCGTAACAATATATTTCAATTAATCAAACCACTAACTCTAAAATTACAAGAGATATGCATACACTTACTGTTACTGACGTATAGGAAGTCACATACGACATTTCATTTGGCACCATGACCTTTGACCTTGAGTGACCTTGAAAGGTCAAACCCAAGGTCAAAAATGGTTTTTTTTACTAATAACTCTGCCAAACATTATCCGATTCCCTTCTAACCAACACCAAAATGTTCATTATTCAATTACCGAAAAATAACATGTTGCATAAAATGGTCAAAAATGCTTTTTTTTTTTCTTTTTTTTTTTGCACACAAGATCGAGGCTCGTGAAAGAGCGAACATTAATCACACAAAAAGTCAAACCGACATACAAAACACAAAAAACAAGGGGAGCGGCAGACAAGATGGGGAGAGGGGGGGAAGGACACAAACACAACATTTGAGAGCAGGGACATCGGGAGAAATGTGGGAGGGGGAGGGCTTGGGGGGAGGTGGGAGAGCTATAAAACATATGAACACTGCAAGGGCTCTGGGGTGAATTAGCGGGGGTAGAAAAGATCAAGGTTTTGGATGGGGGAAGATAAGAGATGGTGGTGAACAGCTGTTTTAAAGACCTGGAGGAGGAGTGGGATTGAAGGGAGTGGGGGAGTTTGTTCCAGAGGCGGGAGAAAAGGGGAACGAAAGAGTGAAGGTGAGCAGAGAGCCTAGATTTTGGCAGTTTAACCATAAGAGGGTTGCAGGCAGATCTTGTGCGACCTGAAGGAATATTGGGGGGACAGAGCACAGAGAGAGCTGTGGGAGCAAGGCCAGAGAGGAGTCGGTAGAAGATAGAAAGACCACCAACCTGCCTGCGGTGAGTGAGTGAAAGGCCCTCGGAGTTAACTTCATCGCAGGAGATTCCAATGATTCTGAAAGCTTTGGCTTCAACAGCGTGAACCCGAGCTAGGTGTGAGGCAGGAGCACCAGCACAGAGGGGGGAACAGTATTCCATTGAGCTGCGGATGAAAGCCTTGTATGTGGTGAAGAGCTCAGGTGTGCCAAGGAAGGACTTCGCACGACGGAGGAAGCCCAGTCGGCGACTGGCTTTGGAGGCCAGCTTGGAAATATGGTTTTCCCAAGAAAGATCATGGCAGATAGTGAGACCCAAAAGCTTGAGCGACAGAACTTCTTGGAGAGGATTGTTGAGAAAGTAGATGGGAGGGTTTTCCAGTTGGTCCTTTCGGAGAGACATTGTAAGAGTGTGAGATTTGTCAGGATTGAAAGACATGTTCCACTTGTTTGACCAGTCTGTGATTTTGTCCAGGTCTGCAGAGAGTGAGGAATGGAGGCTGCTGATCTGAGGGATGAGGAATGGAGCGGCAGATAGTGGAGTCATCAGCAAAGAGATAGAGAGGATTTTCCAGAGAGTCGGAGAGATCATTGATGAAGACCAGAAATAGCACAGGGCCCAGAACACTACCTTGGGTAACTCCAGCCAGAACAGAAAGGGGGAGATGAGAGAAATCCATTCAGGGCCACACGTTGCCTACGACCAGAGAGGAAGTCCGCAAGCCATGAGTGGAGATTTCCATGGATACCATAGGAGGAGAGTTTGGTGAGCAGAGCTGGGTGCCAGACCGTATCGAAGGCACGTGATATGTCAAGTGAGACAGCTCTGATTTCCTGTTTGGCATTGAGGACCTCCATCCATTGTTGAGACAGCAGAAGCAACATGTCCAGAGTGCAATGACCTGGTCTGAATCCGAATTGATGATCAGAGATCAAACCATTGGAGAAGAGGAAGGATTTGATATCCGAAGCAATGATGGATTCCATGACTTTGCTGATAATTGGAAGCAGGCACATTTTTTGTGTAAAGTGGTAATGTTTGCTGATTTCCAAGATGCTGGCAGATGACCTTGAGCAAAAGAGAGGGTGAAAAGAACAGAGAGAGGGTGAGATAGAGCGGCAGAGCAGGATTTTAGGACCCGTGGGCTGATACCGTCTGGTCCAGTTGCAGAATCAGAGTCGAGGTTTGATAAAAACTCCTCCACCTTGTCAGGAGAGAAGGACACAGAGTCCAGGAGCAGTTGGGTTCGACTGGGAAAGGTGGGAACAGAGAGAGATGGGTTTGGGACACAAGATTTTGAGGCAAACACAGAGTTGAAGCATTCGGCTTTGTCACGTGCGGTGTCAACTGTGTAGCCATTTGAGGTAAGGGAGGGGATGGAGGGGGAACAAACACCAGACACGGATTTGACCAGACGCTACCAGGATTTGGAGGAAGGAGACAGGTTTGAGAGTTCAATCTTGAGTGTGAAGAGATAGTGCTTCCTGGCACTCCTGAGGGTAGACACACACTTGTTTTGAGCTTGGTGGATGGAACTGAGATTGCCTTCAGTTGGATTTGCATTCCAGGAGGCAAAGGCAAGTTGTTTCAGGGCAACTGCCTCACCACAAGATTCAGTGTACCATGGATGGGAGGAAGGGTAAGACAACTGAAGACGAGACGGGATAAATCTGTGCATGAGAGGGAGCAGTTTGCTTTGGAAGAATTCCCAGGAAGAATTGATGTCAGAGGCAGTAGAGATGGGAGACCAGTCCAGGTGATTGATGGCTGCTTGCAGCCCGTGCCAGTCGGCCTGAGTGAAATGCCAGACTCGTTGGCGCTGAGGAGGCTCTCTGAGAATGGCCAGAGAGATGTCCACTTTAACAAGCACATGATCAGAAGAACCGATTGGAGCAGAAGAAGAGCAGCTGACATTTGCAGGGAAGTTAGTCATAACCAAGTCCAGAAGAGAAGATACTCCATTGACTGAGATCCGGGTCGGGAAATTGACAGATTGTGTCAGTCCCAATGAGTCGCAGAAGTCCTTTGCTGAGGTGCCATGGCTGGTGAGAGATGAATCCACACCCAGCCAGCTGGCACGATGACAGTTGAAGTCGCCACATATGAGGAAGAGAGAATTTGGATGAGTTGATAGAAGTTGGTCCATGTTGTCCGACAGTGAAATGTAAATGGAGTCATCACTGTTTGGAGGATGGTACAGAACACATCTGAACAAAAGGTGGTAGCGGAGAGGAAGCCGTAGCCAGAGGTACTCCTGGGGGTGGGGTGGAGAGAGGGCAGTGCAGGGAGAGTGAGGAAGAGAGTTTTTGATAAAGATAGCCACCCCACCACCAGGACGAGGCTCAGGTCTGTCGTACCGGAGGCGGGAGTAACCAGGAAGAGATATTAAGGAATCAGAGACATCTTGAAGGAGGAAAGTTTTTGTTCAGCAGATTAAGTCTGGATTGTCAGAAGCAACCTGAATGGAGAGATCAATCAGGTTTGAGCGAAGGCCCCGGATGTTTGAGGTCCATACCGTTAATGAGGAGAGAGGGGGTGCATCGGGTGCAGGACAGGGGAGGGGAGGGGTAGGGTCAGATGAAGGGTGAGAGGGGGAGGTAGGAAGAGCAGTTGATAGTGTGTCAGCAGAGTTACAAGTTACAGAAGAGAGAGAGAGAGAGTTCTTACAGAACAGTTACAAGAAAGGGAAGGATGAGGAGGATGAAAGGTTTGATGGTGATGGGATGAGGCACAGTGAGGGGTTGTTTGAGGGGGGGCAGAGGAAAGTAGAAGGTTAGGGGAGGTGGAGGTATGAGATAGAATGGAGACGAAGTGGGGAGGAGGCAGCTTTGAGAAGGAGGTGGGAGGAGGGAGAATTTGGGAGGGATGGTTGGGGGGGAGATTTGAAGGGGAGGGGCAAGGGGGGAGTTTAGGAGGGGAAGGGCAAGGGGGGTGTTTATGAGGGGAGGGGCAAGGGGGGAGTTTAGGAGGGGAGGGGCAAGGGGGGAGATTTGGAGGGGAGGAGCAAGTGGGGAGTTTGGGAGGGGAGGGGCAAGGGGGGAGTTTAGGAGGGGAGGGGCAAGGGGAGAGTTTAGGAGGGGAGGGGCAAGGGGAGAGTTTAGGAGGGGGGGGCAAGGGGGGAGTTTAGGAGGGGGGGCAAGGGGGGAGTTTAGGAGGGGAGGGGCAAGGGGGGACATTTGGAGGGGAGGAGCAAAGGGGGAGTTTAGAAAGTGGATGACTAATGAAAGATGAACATTTATAACAAATTGGGTTTGTTGTGATTTTCAAGTTCGCGATCCGTTTAAGAACGATGGAGGAGGGGTGGAATGAATGAGAATTTAGAGCATGTAGTGAGAAAGAATTATAAGAGATTGAATATTTTTTTGAAATGGAATGAGTTGAAGAGGAAATTGAAAGGAGCCTTTTAAATAGGAAGAAAAACAGCGTGTTGTAATATACGACTGAATATAACATTCCAGAGGAAAGTTTAAACATATTTAAACAGAACCGTGAAGAACAATCTTATATTCACAAAAATACCAATGGGGAGAGGGAGCCTAGAGGGACGACCACGAGTCACTTGAACAGGGCAAAAGTAGTTTAAATTATTTTTTGGGGTCAAAAGTCAAGGGGCCAAGTTTTCATTGAAAATATATTTCAAACCACTATAACTCTGAAAGGACAAGAGATATGCATACACTTACTCAGTTACTTTCCATTGATTAGCGTATATACATACGCTAATGTATGTATATACGCTACATAGTCATACGCTAAGCGTATATACAATTGCATGCTTGGTTAGGGTCGCCCAGATAGCTCAGATGGCAGAGCACTGGTACGGTTCACCAGAGGACCTGGGTTCGATTCCTGGTCTGGATGTGTAATTTTCCCACATATATCAATGTTTATTATTGTTCTTTGGTGAAAAACAAGACAAAACATGCTTACTCATTAAAAAGTCTAATCAGTCTAATATACATGAAACCGATCAGTTCAAATGTTCAAACTGCTTTCCTTCATTGTCTATGCACAGCTGTAGCCGTGACGAAACACTGACACACAGTTCTGCATGTTTCAGTTGTTAAGACAGCAGTCTCATTATGGATGAATTGTTTCAAATCTCTAAGGGTCGTTGGATTCTTCGCAAACACTTTGTGTTTGAGGAAACCCCAAAGGAAAAATTTACAGGATGTTAAATCACAAGATTGGGGCAAAGATGTCTTATTATTACAAGATTGGTGGCCATTCAACCGGACCATGATGGCCAATCCATTTGTCTGTAAAGTTCAAATCAAGGGCCTGGGGTACACTGGCAGCATAGTGAGCAGGCGCACCATCATGCATGAACCACATTTGGCCATCATTGAGTGGAAATACATGCTGCACACACTAGCTTGATACTGGATGTTGTACTCAAACATAAATCGTGGGTTGTCTCCTGCCCATATCACGCTGTTATGACTATTCACAGAACCAGATAAATTAAAATTAGATTCATCTGACCACAATATCCTGTTCTGCAAATCATTGTCCATATCCATTAACCCAAGCAATGTCTCACATGCTTCAACGCACCTGTCAAAATCATCCTCAGATAGTTGGTGAATTAATCTGGGTATGTATGGTTTCGCATTAAGGTCTTTTAGTATTCTTCGAATCGATGATCGGCTTATGTTGGTGACGTTTAATAAACGATGAGTTGATAATGGTGTGTTGCTGTCAAGTTGTCGTTGAATGACCGCTCTGCTTTCCTCAGTTCGAACAGTACGAGGCCTACCTGGTGACTGTTTTGGAAGAATGCAGCCGGTTTCATCAAGCTGCTTGTTTATTCTGCCAATGTTTCTTCTGTCAATTGAGTCGGCACCACATTCTTTGACAAGTTGTCTGTGAACTTCAGCTGAATTTCCAGATCCAGAATACAAGTGAACAGCGTGAATTTTCTGTCTCACAATATCCTCCGTCATATTAGGGCGTCTAATTCACAATGAACTGAACTAATGCAAAGACGAACACGTGCAACACAGTGAGCGAAGCTCACCCCGATCCATATCACGTGATGCACCTCACCCTGTTGCGTATCACGTGATGCCTGTGCGTGTTGAAGCGGTGACATCCATTTTTGAGTAAGCATGTTTTGTTTTGCACCAAAGAACAATAATAAACTTAGTTGTTTGTTGCAGGTATCGTTCTTCAAAATGTGCCCAGGGTTTCTGGACCACCTGGTCTATATATCTATATATATATATTGTTACTGGTCGCGGACAGATGTTATAGACCGAGCGGTGGTGTAAGACCGCGACCTAACAAAACTCACCCGATTCACCCAGAACTTTGGCCGTATCGCACCGTAGCTGCTCAATGAGGGAAAAGACAAAAACGACGCAATGCAAGAGGAAAAAGGAATTAAAACGAGAAGACGTACAGACGAGTAATGGGGTTTATTATTTACACACACAAGCAAAAAGGAGCAATTAAGTTTATTTACAACACATAAGACGCAGGTGACACAGTGCAAATACTAGCTTATCTACAGGCTTAACTTATCCCAGGACAGAACAAACAAAAGACACTGACTCACGCGGGGAATTGCAGGAATCACAGGATGTGGAGGGCTGGAGGGAGAGGGAGGTCCAAAGGGGGGTCATGCAGCACGATCGGCGCGTTTAGCAGCCGCCGTTCCTTTTCGGCCCTGCTCCAAACCGCCGCCCAGGCCCCAAGCGGCTGCCGGGTGTCGCTGCTGCTGCCGCCTCCACTTGCCTTGCCAGGCCTTGTCCCACTCGTCTAAACCCTCAACCTCAACTCTTTCTTGGTCCCTCACTCTTTACCACCACTCTCTTGACGACCAACTCAGACCTCTCTCACCAAGACCAACCCTTTGTGACCAACCGACTCAGACCCTCTACTGGCAACCAACTCAAAGTGCATCTCTCACCAACTCCTCGTGACCACTTCCGTTTTGCGCCTTTTATAGCGCCTCCAGCGATTACGCCCCCGGCGTTTTGGACACGCCCATCGGGGTGCTCACCTCGGCCCTGGTTGGTCGCGCGACCCTCGGGCTCCGCCTTGGATGACGACGGGCGGGCACGCCCCTCCTCCCCTCTGACGAGGTGGAGACACGCCTTTCTTCTCCGACTCAAAGCACAGGGTCAATGGCGGTTATTGGAGGGGAGGTGATTGGGAATCGAGGGCTCAGCAGTGACGAGAGGGGATGTAATATGGAAATGGAGGTTTTGGGGATGGGAAGGAAAGGGAATCTATTCTCTTTCACTGGTGCAATGGAGTATTTCAATTAATGGAAGACACAGCCTTACACTAATACACATAATAAGGATATAACTGTCAAAAAAGATATATCGTGTCCTGCATGTATGTTTTATGGACTAACTACGGAAACGCCCTTTGACCTTTATACAACCACAAACGGAGGGAGGAGGGGTGATATTTTACAACAACCTTTTACAACAACATTTTACCACAACAACAAAATAAAAAAACATTCTCATATCCACAACACTGCACCCTCCTCCCCTTAGGCACGTCCCGGGCCTATTACTTTTACCTTAGTGTGGCACGTAGGTGTAGTTCCCTCTACTTTTAACCTGACCCTGAGTGCGACAGTTTTAAAACATAATAAATGTGTCCCGCTGCTCCATTGCACCCTGCCTAACAGACTTACGCCCACAGTTAACCGAATTGCGGAATGGTCTTCAAACTATACACTGACGGTGGGAAGCATTATTTACAATTGACGCTATTTTTATTTACAAAACTAACCCAGGACCTGTAATTGTTCTTTCTGGGGGGGGAGACAGTCTGCTCTGCATCGACGCACCATGAACGCACCCAAAACCGCACCAATACACACCCAAGCACCAATCGGTGCAGTCACCATTGTTCAATGAATAAAAATAAATTCAACAACCCCTAACCCTGCAGGTGTCTCTTGCTCTTCGGCTCCCTCTGCTGGTGATTATTATTTGTCTTCCAGATGTTGTCATTTTCATTTTTCTTTGCTTACTGGCGGCCTATTTTCAATAAAGTGTGCCCAATGTGTCCTTTTTATTTGCTTTTATTTATAGCCCACAGGGCCGACTAGTGTGGTTCACCTGTGGGGCATCGGTGCCCTGTGGCCAAGGTCCGCCAGCAAGATTTCAGGCCCTCATGGCCGGTTCCAGCAGAGGGGCCATGCCCCAACCCATGGGGTCCATAAGTGGTGCTCGGCCACAGGCATGTGGTCCATAATGTGGTGCATCGATGCAGACAGCTGGTTCTGGGAATTTCGGGCGCACAATGGCCGACCCACGCACGCTCCCCTCGGCACCCAATGGCGCACAGGTCATGTGGGAGACAAAAGGGGAAAGACAATTGAGCGAGGGGTAAGGTCACAAGGGTACACGTCAATAAGGCAATGCAAGGCGAAATGCGTACGGAGGGCGAAGTGAGAAAGCTCGTCCCTACCGTACGTCACCCCCCTGTCACCTACACTACCCTTGCCCTTACCCCATATGTACAAAAATCTACACATTTACAAATTCGTCACTACTGTCACGTCTTCCCCATATTTCCCCTATACCAAATTCGTCTCCACAATCCCTCTACTTCAAAATTTGCCATCACCAATTCATCATCAATCCTCATAAGGAGGGAGAGATGGAATTACGCACAATGTCACACCCACGTCATGATGCGTCTCACAATCCAAACATTTGCACAGCAAAAATAATAAGACATGGCATGGTGCGGAGTACCTGTCACCTCAGGTGAGTGGATGCAGATGGTGCGAGGAGATCCTTCATCCTAACTATTTTCTAAATGACTTTAACACACTTTACACTACCCGGGGTCTTTCCCTGCCAATCCATTGGCCAACTTACACTATGGGTTCTAATAACCAATTCCCATTGCCCAAACTGTGGTGCTTCTCAATTTGGGGTCTCACTCCCCCGATTCATCTCCCGGTGCCCTCGCACAATTTCTGGGCTGCGACGTGTAACTCTCCTAGCAGGTCTACCCACCTGCACACCTCCACCACTGTAGTTGCCACCCGAGCTTACCTAGCTCCTCACCCTAACCTATCTAACTGGGGCAGGCCCCTCCTGGCTCTGTCACCCCACTCGGTGCCCTCTGGCACTGGGCTACCCGGGTCCGTCCTCCGGATCCTCGGGCCCCATCCACAACAACTACTACCGGCTCCCAGAGCCCACCTGCGGCCTCACCTGGCCGACATCCTCACAGTGGTAGAGCGCCCAACCAACTACACACACTAACAGGCTACACGCCCAGCCATTTCCACGACACTAATGCACCCATCCAAATACCATTCTTTCACCTCGCACCACATATGCCAATATCCAACCACAATTTACCTATACCCTCTACCTAACACTTGCACTACCCGCCCCGGGTATCCGTGATGGGGGTCCACTCTTCCCCCATTCACACCTTCGCACCATCCACTCCACTCCACAATTTCCACCATACTCACTCCACGACCATCCATTCCAATACTCCATACCATTTATTCCATACACCTGTCTTTCATTCACCTGTCGTTGCACACCTGTGCAATCCTACCTGGTGCCACCTGCACCCTCCTCCTCTTCCTGGACCAGTTGGTCAACACAACACACAATCACCACTACTCCCTCATACACTGCTCCACACACCTGTTCAGTTGCACACCTGTGCAATCACACCTGTTCAATCACACCTGTTCAATCACACCTGTTCAATCCTCACACACACGGCATCATCTCAGCTAACTACTCCCCTCTGAGACTTGCGCTTCCCAGTCGTCCCTTTAACTATTGCGCTCCCACGTCATTATAATCCACACTAATCTACCTGCGTCCCCACTACAGGTATCAGTCACTAACTAAACTTAACGTTACCTAATGTCATCTTCGCTAGATCCCTATCAATATCCTAACCCACCCGGGCTAGTTTTCACTGCCATACACCCAATAGACTATAGCTCCTTTGCCCCACTGTGAGGGATGGTGGATTTGCCATCCCACCACATCGGGGGTCTCTCACTACCAATTTCGCTCGTCCAAATCCAACAATTCAAAAATTTTCCATTTACTGCCAAATCTACCCATACCATCATCAAATTTTGCTTTTTTCTAATTTCGGGGCCAAAACACTATCCTCATCACCCGTCTACTTATTACATCCTCTCGGTGCGCAATTTCCTTCGAAAGCTCGGCTTCGTACAGCCGAGCCATGAACGCGGGTTCTTTTGTGCCAGCGGCTGGATACGTCCCGCATTCGGGGCAGGGGCGGGGGCTTACCCGGGCCGAGATCCCACGCACCACCTCGGCGTGGAGCCATCCAATGTCCCGATCTCGACCTGCCGGCACGTCTCAATAGAAAGTGGTCGCCATGACGACCCTTCCTATCGGGTGGCCCGCTCCGTCTAGTGGAGCCCGGACGCGGCCGTTCCACGCGAGGCCCAGCGTGGATCGCGCACGGCGGTCCTTTCGAACCCGCCGTGGCTCGGATCCCCGCTGGTTCTCGCGGCACGCGAAGCTGCCCGACGCGCACCGAGGGCCCGAGTCGGCTATAAGTCGTTCTAACCTCTAGCCTGGTTACCGTCGACGCTTCACCTGGATTCTTACAAGCATACGCTACCCCTTTCTTGCTCATACATGCAGCTGTTCCCATTCTCCTCGTACCTTTCCTTACACACCTCGGTACACTCATTCCGCTCGCCGACTTGGTCACACACCTGACCACCGAACACTTTGGCACACATTCGTTGGTCGCACACCTCACCAACACACCTCTTCGCGCCCCCTCCTCGGTCACTTCCTCTGTGACAATCACAGGTGTGCTCTCATTCGCACACCCAACCATGTGCCTCACTACCAACTCAAATGTGCCTTCCCACACACGCTCTACCATTCCAGGTGTGCATCCTTCCATTCCAGGTGTACATCCTCGCTCACCTGTCATAACCAACTCACGCTCCGTTTCACTCTCACTACTCTCACCTCCACTCTTGACAGCGCACTCACCCTTACTTTCGACGGCACACTCTTTCCTCATGCACCCGTCCGTTACACACCTTTCTCGCGCACACCCTCCCGTTACATCCTCTGTAACACTCACCACAGGCATGCATTCTCCCTTACTCGTGACAGCATGCGCTTTCCCCATGCACCCGTCCGTTACACACCTTTCTCGCGCATCCTCCCGCGCACACTTTTTCGTTACTTCCTCCGTAACACTGACCACACCGCGCTTCCCTGTGCTCCCTCGCACACGCGCTATGACCGACTCACTCCTGACGGCACACTCACTCCTCGGCGTGCACTTTTTCCTCACACACCCCATGGTCGGACATTCTCGCACACCTCTTTTTTTGCACACCAGACCTGTCGCACACTTCACCAACGGCCTTTCACGAACACCCGGATCCAAAGCAATCCCCAAGCCGACTGAAGCTTTCCTCACATCATATACATTGCCACTCACCTCCGTACTTCGTCTCCGCACCTCCTTTGCCACCTGCAAACTTTTTATTTGGTTAGTGAGCATCACATTATGAGTTGAGCACCGACCTTGCACATATTCCATCACCTCCTCCTGGATTTCTCTTTTAGTTTCTGTTCGTCCCTTCTTAATTTCACTCACCTCTTCTTCCACTTCCTCTAATTTTTGTTTAACCTCTTTTATTTCTCGGTGCGTCTCCTCAAGTTCGTCCTCTAGGGCTACCGTGACCGTCTCTATGTGCATCCTCACCTGCCGGTCCTTTGTCTCCATTATCTCTGTCACCTCGTCCACCCTCATTGTCAGTTCCTCCCGTACCATCTGACATTGCCTCTGCGTCGCTATTAATTCGTTTTTAATTTCTTTTTGTGTCGCCTTTAACCCTCCTAGTACCGCAGTGTTCCTTTGAACCTGCTCCACTAACTTCGTTTGTCCCTCCGTCAGCTGTTCCACCTCCTCCGTCAGATCTTCTATTCCCCCTTGTAACTTTGCCGTATTATTTCTCACCTCTTTCTCTATACGCTTTTCACCTCGCTTTACCTCCTCGCGTAGCCCCGAAACCTCCTCACTTACACCTCGTCGTATCTCCTCCATCTGGTTCCCCATCTGTTCGATTTCCCGGGCGGATTGCTCCCCTATTTCCCGCAATTTGTCTTCCATCCTATTTTCTAACCCCATTAACCCATTTTTCACCCCCTCTAACCCATTGTCTAACCCCTCAAATTTAGCTTCTAGCCGTTCCCCCATTTCTCCCATTTTGCCCCCCATTTCGCCCCCCAATCGCTCACTATCAGCCCTCGCTCCGTCCCTCATTACCCCCATTTGACCCTCCAATCGCTCACCCTGAGCATCCATCCGGTTCCCCATTACCCCCATTTGGCCCCCTATCCTGTTTTCCATCCCTTTGAAATTATCGTCTGTTTTTACCATAAAGGCCATCATCTGTTTCATAAACAGGTTCAAATCCATTGGCATCTCGGGTTCGACTACCGCGACCATGGGCGTGGCTAAATTTGGTGCCGCTGTAACCACGTGCGCGAGAGCGCCATTTTGTGCACCTGATACACCCTCAACCACCTCATTGCTCTCCTCTTCCCTTTCTTCCCCGAAGTCCTGGGTTACTTCTAACCCCTCTATCTCTCCCACCGGCATCCCGTCGCCTTGAACAGCCATGGCGCGATTTCAAAATTCGGGTTTTACTTTATAAAACAAAATAAATTTCGGTACTTTATAATTTTGAGCGCGTGAAGCGCGCTCTGGATCGATCTCACTCCCCGACACCAATTGTTACTGGTCGCGGACAGATGTTATAGACCGAGCGGTGGTGTAAGACCGCGACCTAACAAAACTCACCCGATTCACCCAGAACTTTGGCCGTATCGCACCGTAGCTGCTCAATGAGGGAAAAGACAAAAACGACGCAATGCAAGAGGAAAAAGGAATTAAAACGAGAAGACGTACAGACGAGTAATGGGGTTTATTATTTACACACACAAGCAAAAAGGAGCAATTAAGTTTATTTACAACACATAAGACGCAGGTGACACAGTGCAAATACTAGCTTATCTACAGGCTTAACTTATCCCAGGACAGAACAAACAAAAGACACTGACTCACGCAGGGAATTGAAGGAATCGCAGGATGTGGAGGGCTGGAGGGAGAGGGAGGTCCAAAGGGGGGTCATGCAGCACGATCGGCGCGTTTAGCAGCCGCCGTTCCTTTTCGGCCCTGCTCCAAACCGCCGCCCAGGCCCCAAGCGGCTGCCGGGTGTCGCTGCTGCTGCCGCCTCCACTTGCCTTGCCAGGCCTTGTCCCACTCGTCTAAACCCTCAACCTCAACTCTTTCTTGGTCCCTCACTCTTTACCACCACTCTCTTGACGACCAACTCAGACCTCTCTCACCAAGACCAACCCTTTGTGACCAACCGACTCAGACCCTCTACTGGCAACCAACTCAAAGTGCATCTCTCACCAACTCCTCGTGACCACTTCCGTTTTGCGCCTTTTATAGCGCCTCCAGCGATTACGCCCCCGGCGTTTTGGACACGCCCATCGGGGTGGGGTGCTCACCTCGGCCCTGGTTGGTCGCGCGACCCTCGGGCTCCGCCTTGGATGACGACGGGCGGGCACGCCCCTCCTCCCCTCTGACGAGGTGGAGACACGCCTTTCTTCTCCGACTCAAAGCACAGGGTCAATGGCGGTTATTGGAGGGGAGGTGATTGGGAATCGAGGGCTCAGCAGTGACGAGAGGGGATGTAATATGGAAATGGAGGTTTTGGGGATGGGAAGGAAAGGGAATCTATTCTCTTTCACTGGTGCAATGGAGTATTTCAATTAATGGAAGACACAGCCTTACACTAATACACATAATAAGGATATAACTGTCAAAAAAGATATATCGTGTCCTGCATGTATGTTTTATGGACTAACTACGGAAACGCCCTTTGACCTTTATACAACCACAAACGGAGGGAGGAGGGGTGATATTTTACGACAACCTTTTACAACAACATTTTACCACAACAACAAAATAAAAAAACATTCTCATATCCACAACAATATATATATATATATATATATATATATATATATATATATATATGTATATATATATATATATATATATATATATATATATATATATTGTTGCGGATATGAGGATTGCATTTTTTTTGATTGTGTTGTATTATATTGGAGATGGTGATGAACATTGTTGGATATGGCCCCTCCTGCCTCCAGAGTTGTATAAAGGTAAAAAGGGCGTCTCGGTAATTAGTCCAAAAGCATACACGTCAGCTAATCATAGAATACCCTTGTTCAGTAGCTTATATCTTATTATGTGTCTTAGAGTAAGGCTGTGTCTCCCATTAACTTAAATACTCCATTGCACCAAGTGAAAAAGATAGATTCCCTTCATTCCCATTCCCAAAAACCTCCATTTCCCCTTTCGTCAATTGCCATTCGCATTGCCAACCAACAATTGCCGCCATTGGCCATGAGGCAGGGTTGGGGAAGAAAGGCGGGTCCCCACCTCGTCATAGAGGGGAGGAGTGAGTCAGCCCCACTCAACCAACCACGAACAAGGGGTTGGACTTGGAGAGGGTGTGGAGAGAAACATCAAGGAGGTTCGCGAAGGTTGAGGGGCGGGGCCTATATAACCCACAGTGGGGCGTTCCCAAAAGGCAGATGAGCTGAAGAGAAGTGAGAGAAAGGCAGATGAGCTTTTACGGGATGAGCTACGACAAGAGCGGAGTGTGTGGTTTTTTTGGTCAGAGCTGGGTTGGTCGTCAGTGGTGGTCAGTGTTTGCGTAGTGTGGAGGGGTTGCGTTGAGTGGTCGGTGGTGAGGAAGAGTTGGACTAAGCAAGAGAGAAAGAGTCCTGGAGTTAGTGAGAGAGGGAGAGAGAACCCGTCACGCCAGACCCCCCACCAGCAGCGTTGGCTTGGCTCCACCAAGCAGCTCCGACCCGCTACCCCGCGCACACGACAGGATCGGTGGCATCGGCGGCCGTCGAGGTCCAGCCCGACGTCCCGTGCGGGATCAAACTCCAGCCAGCTCCGTGCCTTCCTCCAGCCACCCACCTCCTGTCATTCCTGCCTGCAATTTCCATCCATTTGCGTACGTGAGTTTGTTTTGTTCGTGCTGTCCTGGGTAGTAACAATAAGTCTGTATAAGCTAAAGATTTCACTGTGTCACCTGCGTCTCATGTCCCTATAAATAAACGTGACTGCTTTCTGTTTGCTTATGTGTGTACATAATAATAAACCCAGTTACTCTTCTGTACGTCTTCTTCCTCTTTGCATTCGGTCGCTTTAGAGTTTTCCATATTGAGCAGCTGTGGTGCGATACGGCCAAAGTTTGGGGCAAATCGGGTTTTAATCAGGGAAGCACTGTTCGGCCGCGGCAACACCACCGCTCGGTAAAATAACATCCTAATCCACGGACCGTAACAAATTGGTGTCGGGGAGTGAGATACGAGGCCTGAAGCGCGCTTAACGCGCTCAAAATTACAAGCAGCTGGAAATTGTTTTGATTTTAAAGGAAAACCCGAATTTTGAAATCGCGCCATGGCTGGTCAAGGCGATCGGATGCCGGTGGGTGAGCTAGAGGAGGGGTTAGGAGTAACCCAGGATCAGAGGGACGAAGTAGAGGAGAACATTGGCAATGTGGTTGAGGGGGTATCAGGTGCACAAAATGGCGTCCTCGCGCACATGGTTAATGCGGCACCAAATTTAGCCGCGCCCGTGGTCGCGGTAGCCGAGCCAGAGATGCCGGAGTACATGCGATTTGTTATGGCCCAAATCATGGCGGGAATGAAACGGGAGAATGACGGTCTTAAAAAATTGAGTGATAAAATGGAACAATGGGGAAACCAAATTGAAGCAACAACGAACGGAATGAGGGCCGATAGAGACGAAAGGGAGCAGAGGGACAGAGACCGCAGGTTGGGCGAAAGGGTCCCAGGGGTGCACGACGAGGGAACGCGGGTTGAGAAGCGCTGGTTGAGCGAAGCGGAGAAAAGCGCGGGTACAATGACGGGGGTAGAAATCGCGACACGGGGTTTGGAAAAGCCGGCGACCGATGAGGTAGAGGGAATTTTTTTAAAGCCAACGGTCGTCGAGGTGAGTAAAGAAAAAGTGGAAGTGGGCATTGAAATTGAAGAGACCGGGGACTTAGAAAACCACTCGCGGCGGGAGGAAAAGATGGAATATGTACAAAGTCCCTGCTCAAATCATTACGGTGTGCTCACTAACCAAATAAAGAGTTTGCAGGTTTTGGTGCAGGGAGGAAGAAGAACCCCGAAGGTGAGACGTGCTGTGTATTGTGCGGGGAGATTTTGTAAGAGGATGTTTGGCGACAAAAGAATTTTCGCGCGCTTGGGATCGATATGGCACTCGGGCGTTGGTAAAGGGTCCCGTGTGAGTGGAAATGGCACGCGGGTGAGGAAAAAGTGTGCGTCGGCGAGTGGGTGTGTTATAAAGTGTGGGAGTGAAACCGAGTGCGAGCGAGAATGCACGTCGGGGTGTACGGAGAGTAACCCGGAGAGTGAGTTGGTGGTGGAGCGGGTGCGAGAATGCACGCTTGGAATGGTCGAGGGTGTGCGAGGAAGCACACCTGGGTTGGTAGTAGCGCGAGTGTGGGAGAGCCCATGTGAGCGCGTTAGTGGGTGGATGCCAAAGTGCACGCCCATGGTGAGTGTTATGGAGGACGTAACGGAGGAGAGGTGTGGACCGAGGTGGGCGCAAGAGTGTGCGCGAGAGGTGTGGTGTGTAACAGGGAGAGCGTTGGTGGAATGTACGGACGGCGTTGGAACGCCAGGTTTTGTGAGGGTGAAAGGGGTAGCGTATGCGTGTGAGCATGCAGGTGAAGCATCGACGGTAACCGGGTTAGCGTTTAGGGCGACGGATAGCCAATGCGAGCACTCGGGGCGCGGTGTGTTTTGTTGGATGCGAGGCCCGGCGCGGATCGAAGCTGCGTCGTTTCTCTTCGAAGCGTCGTTGCCGATTCGGGCTTGGCCCCGCCCTGCACGGTCGAGTCCGGGCCTTGGCGGGCGAGGCGACCGGTCCGGTTCAAGGGCGAGTGGGAGGAAGCGGAACGGTGCCCCCTCGTGGGGACGGGGTTCCGACCGGGGGAGATTGAGCCATCGGGCCCGGGACCGCAAGGTGCCGCGCCGAGATGGTGCGTGGAATCTCGGGCCGACCAAACCACCTCCCTTGAACCGAAAGCTGGACGGATTAACCTGCAGGCAACCAAACCACCCAAATTCATTGCTCGGCTTTACGAAGCCGGGTTTTAATGATGTCATGGCGCACCGAGGCTAGGATATAGCGGACTGTGATGATGATGATGATGATAATAGTGATTTGATACGAAATTTAGAATAGTGAATAGGATTGGTAGAGTGATTGGAAATTTTTGATTGGTTGGAATTTGGTAAGCAAAATTTATAGTAAGAGATGCCCCATGTGAAGGGATGGCCAATCCACCATCCCTCACAGAGGGGGGCAAAGGAGCACTAGCTTATGGGGTTGATGGCAGTGAAAACTAGCCCGGGAGGGTTAGGATATATCGTGTGTAGGGATCTAGCGAAGATGACATTAGGTAACGTTAAGATTAGTTAGTGACAAGGACACCTGTAGTGGGGACGCAGGTAGTTTAGAGTGGATGATAATGACGTGGTATGTGCTTAGTTTAAAGGGAAGACGGGGAGCACTAAGTTAGCAGGGCAACAGGTAGTTCAGATGATGCCGTGTGAGTGTTGGAGGTGTATTCAAGTGTATTGAGCAGTGTGTGAGGAACAGGTGTGAAGGAACAGGTGTGATTGCACAGGTGTGCAACTGAACAGGTGTATGGAGCAGTGTATGAGTGAGTGAAGGTGATGGGTGTTGTGTTGACCAAATGGTCCAGGAAAAGGAGGAGGGTGCAGGTGGCACCAGGTGTGAGTGCACAGGTGTGCAACGACAGGTGTATGGAGAATAGTTGTGTGGAATACATGGTATGGAGTATATGGAGTGTTGGGGTGGATGGTCGTGGAGTGAGTATGGTGGAAACAATGGAGTGGAGTGGATGGTGCGAAGGTGTGAATGGGGGAAGAGTGGACCCCCATCACGAATACCCGGGGCGGGTAGTGTAAATGTTAGGTAAAGGGTATAGGTAAATTGTGGTTGGATATTGGCATCTGTGGTGCGGGTGGAAGAATGATGTTTGGATGGGTGCATTAGTGTTGTGGAAATGGCTGGGCGTGTAGCCTGTTAGTGTGTGTAGTTGGTTTGGGCACTCCACCACTGTGAGGATGTCGGCCAGGTGAGGCCGCAGGTGGGCTCTGGGAGCCGGTAGTTGTGGATGGGGCCTGAGGATCCGGAGGACGGACCCGGGTAGCCCAGTGCCAGAGGGCACCAATGGGTGACAGAGCCAGGAGGGGCCTTCCCCAATTAGATAGGTTAGGGTGAGGAGCTAGGTAAGCTCGGGTGGCAACTACAGTGGTGGAGGTGTGCAGGTGGGTAGACCTGCTGGGAGAGCTACACGTCACAGCCCAGAAATTGTGCAAGGGCACCGGGAGATGAATCGGGGGAGTGAGACCCGAAATTGAGAAGCACCACAGTTGGTCAATGGGAATTGGTTTTTAGAACCCATAGTGTAAGTTGGCCAATGGATTGGCAGGGAAAGACCCCGGGTAGTGTAACGTGTGTTGTCATTTAGAAAGTAGTTAGGATGAAGTCTCCTCGCACCATCTGCATCCACTCACCTGAGATGACATACCTCCACACCATGCCAGGTTGTTTAATTATTTTTATGTGCAAATGTTTTGGATTGTGAGACGCATCATGACGTGGGTGTGACATTGTGCTTTGTGTTCCATCTCTTCCTCCTTATGAGGATTGATGACGAATTGGGTGATGGCAAATTTTGAAGTAGAGGGATTGTGGTGACGAATTTGGTGTAAGGGAAATATGGGGAAGACGTGACAGTAGTGACGAATTTGTAAATGTGTAGATTTTGTAAATATGGGGTAAGGACAAGGGTAGTGTAGGTGACGGACGGACGGGGGGGGGGGGGGGGGGTGACGTACGGTAGGGACGAGCTTTCTCATTTCGCTCTCCGTACGCATTTCGCCTTGCATTGCCTTATTGATGTGTACCCTTGTGACCTTACCCCTCGCTCATTTGTCTTCCCCCTTTTGTCTCCCAAATGACCTGTGCGCCATTGGGCGCCAAGGGGAGCGTGCGTGAGTCGGCCATTGTGCGCCCGGAACTCTCAGAACCAGCTGTCTGCATCGATGCACCACATTATGGACCACATGTCTGTGGCCGAGCACCACTTATGGACCCCATGGGTTGGGGCATGGCCCCTCTGCTGGAACCGGCCATGAGGGCCCGAAATCTTGCTGGCGGACCTTGGCCACAGGGCACCGATGCCCCACAGGTGAACCACACTAGTCGGCCTGGTGGGCCATAAATAAATAAAAGGGACACGTTGGGTGCAAGTTTTAATACAAATAGGCCACCAGCAAAGGAAAATGACAACAACTGGAAGACAATAATAATAACCAGCAGAGGGAGCCGAAGAGCAAGAGACCACCTGCAGGGTTAGGGGTTGTTGGTTTATTTTTTATTATTGAACAGTGTTGAACAATGATGACTGCACCGATTGGTGCTTGGGGGTGTATTGGTGCGTTTTTGGGTGCTTTCATGGTGCGTCGATGCAGAGCAGACTGTCTTCCCCCAGAAAGAACAATTACAGGTCCTGGGTTAGTCTTGTAAATAAAAGTAGTGTCAATTGTAAATAATGCTCCCCACCGTCAGTGTGTAGTTTGAAGACCATTCCGCAATTCGGTTAACTGTGGGCGTAAGTCTGTTAGGCAGGGTGCAATGGAGCAGCGGGACACATTTATTTATGTTTTAAAACTGTCGCACTCAGGGTTAGGTTAAAAGTAGAGGGAACTACACCTACGTGTCACACTAAATAAAAAGTTGTAGGCCCGGGACGTGCCTAAGAGGAGGAGGGTGCAGTGTTGTGGATATGAGGATTGCATTTTTTTGATTGTGTTGTATTATATTGGAGATGGTGATGAACATTGTTGGATATGGCCCCTCCTGCCTCCAGAGTTGTATAAAGGTAAAAAGGGCGTCTCGGTAATTAGTCCAAAAGCATACACGTCAGCTAATCATAGAATACCCTTGTTCAGTAGCTTATATCTTATTATGTGTCTTAGAGTAAGGCTGTGTCTCCCATTAACTTAAATACTCCATTGCACCAAGTGAAAAAGATAGATTCCCTTCATTCCCATTCCCAAAAACCTCCATTTCCCCTTTCGTCAATTGCCATTCGCATTGCCAACCAACAATTGCCGCCATTGGCCACGAGGCAGGGTTGGGGAAGAAAGGCGGGTCCCCACCTCGTCATAGAGGGGAGGAGTGAGTCAGCCCCACTCAACCAACCACGAACAAGGGGTTGGACTTGGAGAGGGTGTGGAGAGAAACATCAAGGAGGTTCGTGAAGGTTGAGGGGCGGGGCCTATATAACCCACAGTGGGGCGTTCCCAAAAGGCAGATGAGCTGGAGAGAAGTGAGAGAAAGGCAGATGAGCTTTTACGGGATGAGCTATGACAAGAGCGGAGTGTGTGGTTTTTTTGGTCAGAGCTGGGTTGGTCGTCAGTGGTGGTCAGTGTTTGCGTAGAGTGGAGGGGTTGCGTTGAGTGGTCGGTGGTGAGGAAGGGTTGGACTAAGCAAGAGAGAAAGAGTCCTTGAGTTAGTGAGAGAGGGAGAGAGAACCCGTCACGCCAGACCCCCCACCAGCAGCGTTGGCTTGGCTCCACCAAGCAGCTCCGACCCGCTACCCCGCGCACACGACAGGATCGGTGGCATCGGCGGCCGTCGAGGTCCAGCCCGACGTCCCGTGCGGGATCAAACTCCAGCCAGCTCCGTGCCTTCCTCCAGCCACCCACCTCCTGTCATTCCTGCCTGCAATTTCCATCCATTTGCGTACGTGAGTTTGTTTTGTTCGTGCTGTCCTGGGTAGTAACAATAAGTCTGTATAAGCTAAAGATTTCACTGTGTCACCTGCGTCTCATGTCCCTATAAATAAACGTGACTGCTTTCTGTTTGCTTTTGTGTGTACATAATAATAAACCCAGTTACTCTTCTGTACGTCTTCTTCCTCTTTGCATTCGGTCGCTTTAGAGTTTTCCATATTGAGCAGCTGCGGTGCGATACGGCCAAAGTTTGGGGCAAATCGGGTTTTAATCAGGGAAGCACTGTTCGGCCGCGGCAACACCACCGCTCGGTAAAATAACATCCTAATCCGCGGACCGTAACAATATATACACATATATATTTGGAATGCAGTTTAAAAGTTAAATGTTTCTTTTGATGTTTATTTTGATGTTTTGATTTTGAAATATTTGAAAGTTTGAAGTTTTGAAATATTTGATGTTTTCTTATGATGTTTATTCTTGTATTTGGAAAACAAATGGAGTGTTTTGAATTTGAAAAACAGCTGTGTTTTTTATTTGTAACAGCTTTGCAAAAGTTTTCTTCGAGCTATTGCTGGCATTGCATGTACCATTATTTTAAAGTTTGCCTATCTCGGGTAAGGCGTCAATGGCAATAATGAGTTCTCATTCAAGGAACTTCAACACTGGAGGCCATTAGGTCCATCAAGCCTGTGCAATTTGTCATCATATAGTTATTTGTCAATGTTCTAACTTTTGGAATGCTATGCATTAAGCAAGGAAGCGGCACATACCATTTTTAATGTCTTTGGTATGACCTGGCCACGGTAGGGTTAAAACTGTCAACCTACCTGACTTGCAATGGATGCTCTAACCCTGCCACTGCATCAGGTTCATTTTTTGTGGGCCTCTTTTTTTTTTTTAAGCTCCTTATTAAGCATACAGCAGCTGTTGTGAAATTACTTCTCTGTTATATTGTACACCGCACCTTTCCTATGCCATCTCCAGGCGCTGCATAACGTCATTGCCTGGCACCGAAGGGGGCTCAGCAATGACGCACGCTGAAAGGGAGTACTCAGTTTTCACTCTGGTTGTTTTCTTTCTTGTTTGTTTGTTTGTTTGTTTGTTCGGGCGATATCTCAGCCATCCTTCGAGCTAGGAAGCTGAAATTTCGGCACAATAGTGAGCAAGTACTTTGTCAAAAACTATTTTTTGTTTTTTTTGATTTATCAATTAATTGAGTTATTTAATTATTAGCGATTTATTAAGTACTTATACATTTCCTTTATCTTCTTGCCATTATCTCAGGCACCTTTTGAGTTCGGAAGCTGATATTTCGACATGCCAATGACCAAGTGATTTGGCTGCAAAGGCTATTTTTGATATCTTACTATAATTCACCAAATGTCCATCCGTCTGTCTGTCTGTCTGTCTGTCTGTCCGTTTGAATGTACCGTAAAAACTGCTGAACCGATCGCAACAATATTTTGGGTGGATAATCCTGGGATCTCCAGGAGTAAAATAGGCTATTTAGTTTTCCCAATTTCAGCTTTAGTCTCCAGCATTCTCAGGTTTGGACTCCCACATAACATTCGCGTTCGCATAACGTTCATTGTGACGATGTTCTCATTGTGATGATGTTGTTTTCCCGGGTGCTGCACAAACGGCTGCACCGATCGCTGCACAGCTGCACCGATCGGACTTGGTGACCTCGGATAAAGACCTTTTATAAGGACACGGGTTGAATCCCTGCTTGAGGGAATTCCAACCCCCTCGCCGCCATCACGGCCGTCTCTCCAACTTACAATCCCACGAGATATGCGGAAAGGAGGACCCAAAACCAATGTAAACATCATTAAACATAATTCGTATGTAAACATCATTAAAAGTATATAATGACCTCGGCCAAAGTTCAAATGACATTTAATCTCCACATGAGAGAAATCCACATAGCTATTTGGGCGGTGTATACGCTAACAGATCGCTGTCTCCATCGATCTTGCCAAGGCCGTAACAGCTATCGGCTCAAAATCCTTTTAACTGTTGATTTGGTACAGTTACACGTATCGGGAATTTGGTACACGTATCGGGAGTACATACGACATAGCGATTGTAAATGTGACAGCTCTAAGACGTCTTTCGCTTCACATCGCAGTGACGGTGAGCACCAATATGGCGGCTGTACGATTAAAATCTGGCTTCAAACCCCCTCACCACCCAAAGCCTTCAACCAGACATATTAACACGCTCCTCCCCCTTCATTCCCGTTCTTCAAAGCAAAGCGGTAAAAATTGTTGTATCGCCATTACATATGACGAGCAACGGTACCCGCCCTAAGGGAGGGGCTTCAATTGGTAGGCGCGATTTATTTTAACATCCGTTAAATATCACACGCAAATCGTCAAAATCTAAACAGTATTTTTAGAATGTCAATAAAAAAAACCACATCACTGTGATTTGATGATTTTATGAATTATGGATGTTTATATGAATCGTTTAAAATAAAAAAGCCTTCAATTTCTGATATTTTACCTTTTCATTTGGGCCTCCCAATTGAAGCCCCGCCCATAGGGTGGGTACCGTTTCTTGTATTGATTAATCAATTAATCGATTAATTATTTAATTATTTGATTAATGACTATTTTTTTTTTGAGTTACAGAGTCGGATGAAATGGTGGTGGTTTATGTGTTCTTTGAGCCAATTGATTAATTATTAAAAATATATATTATGATTATTATTTATTTGTTTTCATTATAATGATTTATTTATTTTCTTTCTCATCTGGGCAATATCTCAGGCACCTTTTGAGCTAGGAAGCTGATATTTGGACATGACAATGACCAAGTGATTTGGCTGTAAAGGGTATTTTGGATTTATTGATTAATTAATTAATCGATTAATTATTTAATTATTTGATGAATGACAATTTTTTTAAAGCTACAGATTCAGATGAAATGGTGGTGGTTTATGTATTCTATTAGCCAATTGATTAACTATTTAATTTTTTATGATTATTATTTATTTATTTTCATTATTAATCATTTATTTATTTTCTTTCTCAACTGGGCAATATCTCAGGCACCTTTTGAGCTAGGAAACTAATATTTGGACATGACAGTGACCAGGTGATGTGGCTGTAAATAATATTTTTGATTTATTGATTAATCATTTAATCGATTAATTATTTCTTGATTAATCAATTAATTATTAAATTTTTGATTAATGACTTATTTAATTAAATTTCTAAAAGATACATCTTCGGATGAAGCTCTAGTGGTTTAGTTATGCTATTAGCCGATTGATTAAGAAAATATTTTATGATAATCTTTTATTGATTTTAATTATGCAATGAATCAATCAATTAGTGTCCACTTCTGCTTCCCAATGCAGTCTCTATGAGCTGCACTGCGGTATTGCGAGGCGCCCCGGCAATGCCGCGCTGTAGGATATTTAATTATTTGGCATGGGGCGGTGTACTTTGAATGTATCTGTACTTGTTTGGTGTTTAGTGCATGTGATTTGAAATGGGGCATGAATAATATGTGCCATGGGACTTTGAGTAATGTTGCAGCAGGTTGCACATGCCTATGTGTTTTCTTTCTGCGATATCGTGGATGATTAATTGCATCATCGTATGTGGCTTGCTCTACCATCCATGCTTGTTTCTTTATTCAGGACTTACAGAGTGGTGGACCACTTGAGATGGGAATGGCACTTATGGTGGCAGGGCAGCTTACACCTCCACATGCAGTATCCTCCATAATGCCCATTGTTATTGATAAGCTGGCTCATTCGAGGTGGGCAAGTAAGACATTCAATGTGATTGTGAACCATTATGGTATTGAGTATCGAGAATGCTAGTCTGCAAATTAATGCAAGATCATTTTTACGATTCATTCATTTGATTTAATGTTGAGTGAATATTTTTGCCCTGCTTATTATGTTAGGGATGGGTATTTTAACATCTGTGAATTAAAAACAAAGGTGTTTTACTCATGCACTAAAAAAAAGGAAACTAGAGAGCATCTGAAAATGCAAATTCCATCCACGTCTGTTTGTAATCAGACATCTTCTTCTTCTGCATGCTCAAAATAACGAAGGCAGTTAAAAAAAAAAACAAATTTGATGGTTTTATGCAGCCTTGACCTTGGAGTATTAGATATAAAAAATATCAACTTCTTGCTTTTTATTAGTGAACTAATTCTGTGACCAATATGCAAATTCTTTAAATTTCAGGTCAATGGGGTGAAAATTGGTGATTTTACACAACCTTGACCTTTGACCTTCTGATCTAAAATAACAATCAGCATGTAGCTTTTGATTGGTGAACCAATTCAGTGACCCAATATGCAAATTCTTAAAATTTCAGGTCAATCAGATGAAAACTGATGATTTTATGTGACGCTGACTTTTGACCTTTTGATCAAATTATTAATTTGCCTTCTCCTTATTCTCATAATAAAGCTTTGTTGAAAATTTGATGACAAAACTCAAATGGTAAATTGAAATTTCAGTTCAATTGGATGAAAATTGATGATTTTAGGTGATGCTGACCTTTTGACAAAATTATTAATTTGCCTTCTTCATATTCTCATAATAAAGCTAGGGCATGCCCGTACTATATATATATCTAAAAGTATATCCCCCCCCCTCTATTTACATGCAATGGTTTGGTCCAAAGCGAACGGCTTGCGAGTACGGTGACAATCCCCCCCCTCTATTTACATGAAATGGTTTGGTCCAAAGCGAACGGCTTGCGAGTACGGTGACAATACCCCCCCTCTATTTACATGAAATGGTTTGGTCCAAGGCGAACGGCTTGCGAGTACGGTGACAATCCCCCCCCTCTATTTACATGAAATGGTTTGGTCCAAAGCTAACGGCTTGCGGAGTTTGGTAAAGAAATCGCCATCGCGTGCACAAATGCGCAGGAAAGCGAATGAATCGCAAATTAGTTTTAATTAGTTTTAAAACATAGTTTAACGCCCGAGCGAGTTTAACGCAATCGCAAATCGCATCGCAAAGCGAAAGAATCGCAAATTAGTTTTAAAACATAGTTTAACGCCAACATAGCGCCAACATAGTTTGCCGACGGGAAATAAATGAATACGCTCTCAAATGTGCCGTCCGAGGCAGAGTCTGTTCGCCACGTTCGGCACACGTGATAGCTCGCTGCTCTCTGATTGGTTGAATCGTTTTTTGGACATAGCTCGGTAACTACTTCTCCGATTAATATGAAACCTTGAAAAGGCACATCCTCGGGTCCCCAGCAATATACCTGGCAAGTTTAAAGTATATCGGACCCGTGGTTGTCGAGAAACAGCGGTCACAGACAAACATACAAACATACAAACATACAAACATACACACAGAGATTACTGGAATTATAGATAGATAACGCTTTGGTGAAAATTTGATAACAATAGCTCAAATGGTAAAAAAAAAGTTACGGTCTGGACACACACACACACACACACACGCGCGCGCACACACACACACACACACACACACACACACACACACACACACACACACACACACACACACACACACACACACACACACACACACACACACACACACACGCGCGCGCGCACACACCCATCTCCTGCTATGCAGTGGATGTGCTAATAACTGTAAAACCATATGTGCACATACCGTACTGTGATAGTCTTTGGCCACATTGGCATATTTTGATAAATAAAAGGTGTTGCAATAATCATGTTTCTTTAAAGAAACAAAAATGAATTGTATTTTACTAGCGAGGTACCCCTGCTACACACGGATGGGGAGCCGAAAGCAATCAAACAATGAGGAAACGGTGAATGCTAAACCATGGAACCAATAAATTCCACATTCCTGTGCCACCTTCAGTCACATGTCAGACATGGACAGCAGGTTCGTGAAGGACATCCACAAAAAACTTACCCATTTGAATGGTTGTATACCCTGTCAATGGCGAATCTGCGACTGTAACTGAGGGGTAGTTTGGAGATGGACAGACAGACACTCCTGTTTTATAAAATAGATAATATTACTGCATGAAATCTAAATATTTGATATGATCACCTTTTTATGATTTTCGTACCTACATGTCAGATATCCATTATGGAATGTTTTCCTGAAATTTCTGGAGAAATTCCATTGGGTGGTTGTTCCATCCATCCTCAATGTTTCCAATAATTCGTCTTTTGATTTTAATGGTTTTTCGTCATCCAAATCAGAATAAGAAATCAGTAAAAGCAATTACATCCAAATCAGAATCCATCATGTTTTAGCTCTTTCACGAGCCTCGATCTTGTATACAAAAAAAAACAAAAAACAAAAAAAACACAAATGTCAGATCGGCATTTTACCTTTTCGTTGAATATATGCTGGTGAATGTGCCGTTGATCACGTTTCTGCGTTGAGCATGATGACGGTCAGGAAGAAGAAGAAGCCTTACTACCAACAACGTCCACTTCCGGAAATGTTTGATTAATTTATTTGTTCAAATGTCTGGTAATTGTTTTGTATTTATTTATGTGAATGCATACTTGTCTATAACTATCATTAATCAAAAAGCCTTAGGCATGATAGAGCGATTTTTAAAAAATCCAACAAAAACGAACTCTTTTTTTTGCCTAAAACGCTCCCAGCTCCCACGATCGGGATCGGTGGCACTGATGAAGCTCTGAAAGTTTGACGAAGATCCTTTCAGCCATCTCTGAGAAAAATGGTGACATGGACCAACGGCTCTCTTAAATCGTAGATCTAGGTTTATTTGGAAAGGAAGAAAAAGGAAAAAAAAATCACTAAAATCAATAGGCGAATTATGGGAAACATTGCAGAATGCATGAAACAACCACCCAATTAAATTTCTTCAGAAATTGCAGGAAAGCATTCCAAAACGGATATCTTATGTTTTGCATGAAAAGGAGATCACATTAAGTATTGTATTTTCATGCATTAACATGGTAAAATACAATTGATTTTTGTTTCTTTAATAAACCATGATCATTACGAGAACGGCACTTGGTAGAGCACATACCTCCGCAAGACTGAACAGTTTACAGTTTGTATCCCATGGATAGGTCGGATCACAATCCGGATCTACACCAAAATGGAATAAATTCAGCCTTGTGACACAGTCAACATGTCCACCAGGTTTTGTCCAAATCCGTCCATAATATTTTGAGATATCCTGCTCACAGACAAACAGGGGTAAAAACCTTACCACCATTCATCTTCGGTGGCAGAGGTAATAACACCTTTTATTTATCAAACTATGAGAATGTGACAATAAAAACGTTTTTTTCAAGGTGGCTTTAGATATTTTTTTTGCTCAGTACGTTATATGATGTCACTTTTATAAAAAGTGGATATTGCTTTAAATCTAATGCTCTTTAACAAGTAAGATGTTGGGAGTTGTCTATTATATAAATTGAAGTTGCATTTTGTCACTTTAATCCTTCTGACCTGTTAGGGAGTTTGTCCGGCAGAAGGCTGTGGCGGCCTTGACGTTTTTGACCTTTCGCTCCTGCTCTGACAAAAGTTTGGACAATGAAAACTCTGACAACTGTCATCCTAGTAACAGTTACCAGCGCGATGTATTTCTTCGTGCTTTTGGTGATCGGGACCCCAGCGTCATGGCGGCATCACTCCCAGCCCTTCTGCACCTGGCCAAAGTGGGTATTTGATCATGGACGAGTTTGAAATAATAAAAAAAGGAATTTGCAGGCACAACTTTTTATTCTTGTGTTCAAAGTAATGTTTTATTAATACCATGCTTTGGACTGTAAATGTTTTCAATTTTTCAAGCAGGCCAAATTTTGTTAATTGGCAAAAAATATACATATACTAGTGGGGTCACCTGTGGAATTCCACGGGCATGGACGTGTGTGACATTTCGACATATTGAGTTAGATGCTGCACATTCAGTTTCACAATACACACACACACACACGTATATGTATATATATATATATATATATATAGTTACAGACGTGGCTTAGATGTTATTTACCGAGCGGTTTGGTATGACCACGTCTGCACAAGTTACCCGATTATACCCGAACGTTGACTAATCGCGCTACGCTAGGTCAATGAAGGAAAAGACACACAGCTGGGATTCAAATGACACGACACCAGGGTTCAGTTCTCAAGACCTCCGGAGGAGGTTATATTGTTACGGAAGGTTAGATTACAACTACAAGAGGGACAGCATAGTAAGATAAGCACTTAGACACACTCTTATATTATTCCCAACAGACGACAGATAAACGGGACAAAAGGCTGACTCACACGGGGATTGATTGCAAGGAAAGCGGGTATCGATGGCTCAAGGTGCACTCTTGGCTCAAGGACAGAATCGGCTCGGTCCGGTCCAGAGATGCAGCATGCAGGGAGGTCTCACAGCGCTCGAGGTAGTGACTTGCTCTTCTTCAAGCTGGGGGCGCATCTCACGTCACGTCCGGTGAGTCGCTTCGTATATCCGGCGGGGAGTGACACGCCCTCGGCTCGTTAGCTCCGCCCCAGATGGAATCGGCACGTCGCTTCTCATTGGGTGCGTGCGGGGGGGTTACCGGCTCCGCCCTTGACGAGGAGCTGACAAGGAGCCCCTTCGTGGTAACCCCGTGGAGCGCATGGTCCGGAGCGCATTGTCAATGGCGGCTAACCGAGCCGGTGTGATGACGCACACTCCCCCGCGCAGCGTCGTTGTTGTTGTAATTGTTGTTGTAGTTGTAGTTGTAGCTGTAGTTGTTGTTGTTGTTTGGGGAAGAAGATGGAAGGAGGTATGGGAAAGGTCCTAAACTCACTACTGGTGCCATATAATCACATTCTGGTGCAACGAAGAGTCAGAATTAATGGAAAGGAGTCCTTAACTGACATAGACTAAGAATAACTAGCAAGATGTCCGAAAGTTGTCTACGTGAGATGCGGTGGACCTGGGCACGACATTTAATGGGGGAAAAAGGGGAAGGTCGGCTCTACTGATTGTTGTTTACAGACAATGGGACTAGGGAATGGGGGATTGGGGATAGTTGGGGAGTATTGGGGAAATAGGGGAATATTTACAAGCGGATATGGAGGCCAAATTCCATATTCGCAACATTGCACCCTTCTCTACCCTCGGGGCGTCCCGACCCGATAAATTTTTACCTACTTTAGTGTGGCACGCAATGTAGTTCCCTCTACTATTAACTCTACCCTGAGTGCGACAGTTTTACAGATATTCACAAATGAGTAAATATGTCCCCCTGCGACGTTGCACCCTTCTCCTCACAGAAACACACCCACAGGCTAACCGAATCCGGAAAGAATCCTCAAACTAAACATACAGCCGGTAGGGAGCATTATTTACACAAGACTACGCTGATATTTACACTACGATCCAGGACCTGTTTTTGGAGGAACACATGCAGATGTTATGCATAGAGAGAGCACGCATGCTAGCATCGATACACCAACCCACGAGTGCTCTGTGGCCTACGGCCTTTAATAATGTGCAGAGCACCCCTTCCAAGCATCAAGCACCACCCCATCACACAGTGAGCACCATCCGGTGCACCAATAAAGTGTCTATAAATCATTGTGTGGTGTCGCAGCCGGCCGATGTTCTGCCGCTGGTCTTGCCTTCGTGTGGTGCACTTGGCCTTCTTGCCTCTTTCAAAAAATAAAGAAAGGCGCCAACCGCGTCCATTTCTATATTGTGGCCTTCAGTGGTGTCAACTAAAAGTGGTTCACCTGCATGGCATAGGTGCCACGTTGACCCAGAGGTCCATCAATGGGTGGTGCTTGGCCGCATAAGAACTGCGGTCCATTGTGGGTGGCCACAAACATTGCGGTCCATATGGTGTATCGATCCAAGCAGCAAGCAGCGAAAGTGCAGGCCCACAACTGCGAAGCCAGCACCTCTCTCTCCTCTCTCTCTACCCCAAAGCCAGATCCTCGGAGGTGGGAGACAAAAGAAAAGACAAGTGAGTAAGGTGGTAAGGGCGCAAAAGTGCACGCAATATAAGATGATGCACACTGGGGGCACATGGGAACCAGGTGAGACAGGTACGTTCCTACCGTACGCTCCCCCCCCCCCCCCACCAGGTAACCTACATGGCCCCTCCCTTACCCCTTACTGTATCCACAAAACACAACACTACCCATAAACATCTACTTTACAAATCAACAAACATCCCTACTGTCTTCCCCGTTCCTCCCATAAACCAAATTCGTCTTCTCTCCCTCCTAACCAATCAAATTTGCTATTTCCAACTTTCCTCAAAATTTGCCATCTCCAACTCAACATCATAATTTGCCATCACCAATTCATCATCAGTCCCTCCTAGGGAGGGAGAGATGGAATCACCCCAATGTCTCATCCACGTCGTGATGCGTCTCACAAATCCACACAACAATTCTCATTTCCTGCAACAAAACAAAGAAAACACAGGTGTGGAGTCATCATCATCACCACAGGTAAGTGGCTGCGTATGGTGCGACAGGTTCATCAATCCTAACTATTTCCTAAATGACTTTAACAACTTTACACTACCCGGGGTCTTTCTCCGGCCAAACCATTGGCCCTCTTACACTTATGGGTTCTAAAAACCAATTCCCATTGGCCAAACTGTGGTGCTTTTCAATTTGGGGTCTCACTCCCCCGATTCATCTCCCGGTGCCCTCGCACAATTTCTGGGCCGCGACGTGTACCTCTCCCAGCGGGTCTACCCACCTGCACACCTCCACCACTGCAGTTGCCTCCGAGCTTACCTGCTCCTCACCCTAACCTAACTACCTGGGGAAGGCCCTCTGGCGCTCTCCCCACTCGGTGCCCTCTCTGGCACTGGGCTACCCGATCCACACCCGGGATCCTCAGGCACCCACTCACAACTACCGGCTCCCAGAGCCCACCTGCGGCCTCACCTGGCCGACATCCTCACAGTGGTGGAGTGCCCAACCAACTACACACACTAACAGGCTACACGCCCAGCCATTTCCACGACACTAATGCACCCATTCACAACACCATTCTGCAACCGCACCACAAATGCCAATATCCAACCACAATTTACCTGTACCCTCTACCTAACACTTACACTACCCGCCCCGGGTACTCGTGAAAGGGGTCCACTCTTCCCCCATCCACACCTTCGCACCATGCACACCACTCCGTACCACTTACTCCAACTCTCTCCACACACCTGTACCTGCACACCGGTGCTCTCACACCTGGTGCCACCTGCACCCTTCTCTCCCCAAGCGCATTCGCGCTGATCCACAACACTCATTACTCACACACGGCTCCACATACCTGTCCAGTTGCACACCTGTGCAATCACACCTGTTCAATCCTCACACACACGGCATCATCTCAGCTAACTACTCCCTTCTGAAACTTGCGCTTCCCAGTCGTCCCTTTAAACTATTGCGCTCCCACGTCATTATCATCCACACTAATCTACCTGCGTCCCCACTACAGGTATCAGTCACTAACTAACCTTAACGTCACCTAATGTCATCTCCGCTAGATCCCTACACACCATATCCTAACCCACCCGGGCTAGTTTTCACTGCCATACACCCCATAAGCTATTGCTCCTTTGCCCCCACCATGCGAAGGGTGGTGGATTTGCCATCCCACCACATCGGGGGTCTCTCACTACCAATTTTGCACATCAAATTTCAACAAATCAAAAATTTGCCAATCACTACCCATCATCTGCCAATCACTACTGCCAATCCCTTGCCAATCATCAAATTTTGTTTTTCTCCAATTTTGGGTCCAAAACACTAACCTCATCACCCAGTCTACTCAATAATGCCTCTCGGTGCGCCAATTCCTGTCCAAAGCCCGGCTTCGTAAAGCCAAGCAATGGATGCTGGTTGTTTTGTGCCGGCGGCAGGATGCGTCCGGCACTCGGTGCAGGGACGGGGGCTTACCCGTGCCGAGATCCCACGCACCACCTCGGCGTGGAGCCATCCAATGCCCCGATCTAGACCTGCCGGCACGTCTCACCAAAAAGTGGTCGCCATGACGACCCTTTCTATCGGGCTGCCCGCTCCGCCTAGTGGAGCACGGACGCGGCCGTTCAAAGCGAGGCCCAGCACGCACCGAGGGCCCGCTTCGGCTAAAAGTCGACCTAACCTCTAACCTGGTTACCGTCGATGCTTCACCTGGATTCTTACACCCCGCAGCCCGTTCCTTGCTCACACATCCAGCCGTGCCCATGCTCCTCGTACCTTTCCTTACACACCCAGGTACACTCATTCCACTCACAGCCTTGGTCACACACCTGACCACCGAACACTTTGGCACACATTCGTTGGTCGCACACCTCACCAAAACACCTCTTCGCACCCCCTCCTCGGTCACCTCCTCTGTGACAATCACAGGTGTGCCCTCATTCGCACACCCAACCATGTGCCTCACCACCAACTCCAGCGTGCATTCCCACTCACGCTCTACCATTCCAGGTGTGCATCCTTCCATCCCAGGTGTACATCCTCGCTCACCTGTCACAACTAACTCACGCTCCATGTCACTCTCACTACTTTCACCTCCATTCCTGACAACGCACTCACCCTTACTCTCGACAGCGCACTCTTTCCCCAGGCACCCGTCCGTCACACACCTTTCTCGCGCACACTCTCCCGTTACACCCTCTGTAACACTCACCACAGGTGTGCATTCTTCCTTGCCTTTGACAGCGCACTCTTTCCTCGTGCACCTGTCCGTCACACACCTTTCTCTCGCACACTCTCCCGTTACACCCTCTGTAACACTCACCACAGGTGGACACTCTTCCTTACTTCTGACAGCGCACTCTTTCCTCATGCACCTGTCCGTCACACACCTTTCTCGCGCACACTCTTGCGCACACTCTCCCGTCACACCCTCTGTAACACTCACCACACCGCGCTTCCACGTGCTCCCTCGCACACACGCTACGACCGACTCACTCTCGCCAGCACCCTCACTCCTTGGCACGCACTTTTTCCTCACACACCCCAGAGTCGGACTTTCTCGCACACCTCCTCTTTCGCACACCAGACCTGTCGCACACTTCACCAACGGCCTCTCACGAACACCCGGGTCTATCTCGACCCCCAAGCTTCTTAAATCCCCTGGCGCATCATACGCACGACCATATTGGTCACCACTTACACCGGGTCCTCTTCCTCTTCGCTTATCCTCCATCACCTGCGAATCCCTCATCCGGTTAATGAGCACATCATCACGATCCAAACACAGACTTTGGACCAATTCTTTTATCTCCTCTTTTATCTCTTTCTTATCCCCTCTCCGTCGCTTCTTAATTTCGCTCATCCCTTCTTCCACTTCTTCTAATTTGTGCTTCACCTCTTTTATTCCCCGGTACGTCTCCTCAAGCTCATCCTCTAAGGCTACCTTGACCGTTTCCAGGTGCGTCCTCACCTGCCGGTCCTTCGTCTCCATTACCTCTATCACCTCGTCCAACCTCGTTGTCAGTCCCTCACGTACCATCTGACATTCCCTCTTCGTCGCTACCAAGTCATCTTTTAGTTCTTTCTGTGTCGCTTTTAAACCTCCTAATACCGCAGTGTTCCTTTGAACCTGCTCCACTAACTCCGTCTGTCCCACCGTCAGCTGCTCCACCTCCTGCGTCAGGTCCTCTATCCCCCCTTGTAACTTTACAGTCCCCTTTCTCACCTCCTTCTCCATGTGCTCCTTACAGTGCCTCACCTCCTCGCGCACTCCTCCGACCTCCTCACTCACTCCTCTCCTGATCTCCTCTCCCATCACTTGCATCTCCTGCCCAGATGCCACCCTCATCTGCTCCATTTCCTCCCTGTGAGCATCCAGTTTGGTTTCTACCCCCATTCTGACCCCCTCTATCTGCTGCCCCATTTGGTTAACTTCCCTTTCCGCTTGGTCCCTCATGTCCCTCAATTTGCCTTCCATACTGTTTTCTAACCCCTCTAACCCATTTTTCACTCCCTCTATCTGATTCTCCTGGGCAGCCATTCTATTTTCTACCCCCTCTAACCCCTTTTGCATCCCTTCCATTTGATTCTCTTGAGCGGCCATTCTGTTTTCTACCCCCATTAACCCATGTTTCACTCCCTCTATCTGATTCTCTTGAGCGGCCATTCTGTTTTCTACCCCCATTAACCCATTTCTCACCTCTTTTATCCCGTTGTCTAACCCCTCAAAATTATTGTCTAACTTCTCACTGGTACCCCTCGCTTCGTCCCTCATTACCCCCATTTCGTTTCCCATTACCCCCAATTGCTCACTCTGAGCCCTCATTTGCTCACTATTCTGGGCCATAAGGGCCTTCATTTGTATTAAAAACAAGTTCAAATCCACCGGTGGCGCTGCCACGGTCGCGGGCGCGGTGACCAGCGAGGCGCCATTTTGTGCGTTTGCTACCCTCGCTGCTTCGCTCTCCTCCTGTCCCTCATGTCCCTCAATTTGGTCCTGGACTGACCCTGCCTCACTCTCCCCTACCGGACCCCAGCTGTCTTGATCCGCCATAGCGCGACTTTCAAAATTCGGGTTTTTATTTTCGTATAACAAAATCAAATTTCGCCGTTATAATTTCGCGCGGGAAACGCGCTCCGAATCGATTCTAATTGTTACAAATTTGGGCCTAATAAATTTAGTCCCGGGTTCGAATTCCACTCCTCGACACCAATTGTTACAGACGTGGCTTAGATGTTATTTACCGAGCGGTTTGGTATGACCACGTCTGCACAAGTTACCCGATTATACCCGAACATTGACTAATCGCGCTACGCTAGGTCAATGAAGGAAAAGACACACAGCTGGGATTCAAATGACACGACACCAGGGTTCAGTTCTCAAGACCTCCGGAGGAGGTTATATTGTTACGGAAGGTTAGATTACAACTACAAGAGGGACAGCATAGTAAGATAAGCACTTAGACACACTCTTATATTATTCCCAACAGACGACAGATAAACGGGACAAAAGGCTGACTCACACGGGGATTGATTGCAAGGAAAGCGGGTATCGATGGCTCAAGGTGCACTCTTGGCTCAAGGACAGAATCGGCTCGGTCCGGTCCAGAGATGCAGCATGCAGGGAGGTCTCACAGCGCTCGAGGTAGTGACTTGCTCTTCTTCAAGCTGGGGGCGCATCTCACGTCACGTCCGGTGAGTCGCTTCGTATATCCGGTGGGGAGTGACACGCCCTCGGCTCGTTAGCTCCGCCCCAGATGGAATCGGCACGTCGCTTCTCATTGGGTGCGTGCGGGGGGGTTACCGGCTCCGCCCTTGACGAGGAGCTGACAAGGAGCCCCTTCGTGGTAACCCCGTGGAGCGCATGGTCCGGAGCGCATTGTCAATGGCGGCTAACCGAGCCGGTGTGATGACGCACACTCCCCCGCGCAGCGTCGTTGTTGTTGTAATTGTTGTTGTAGTTGTAGTTGTAGCTGTAGTTGTTGTTGTTGTTTGGGAAAGAAGATGGAAGGAGGTATGGGAAAGGTCCTAAACTCACTACTGGTGCCATATAATCACATTCTGGTGCAACGAAGAGTCAGAATTAATGGAAAGGAGTCCTTAACTGACATAGACTAAGAATAACTAGCAAGATGTCCGAAAGTTGTCTACGTGAGATGCGGTGGACCTGGGCACGACATTTAATGGGGGAAAAAGGGGATAGTCTAGTAGGAAGACTAGGTCCCCCTGCACCCCCCGGAGATATACTTCTAATTAGTGTTTCTAGATTGGAAAAAATGTGTAGAAAATGACTAGCTATGGCCCCAAGCTGAAAAAATGTCCCACATACCATTTTTATGCAAATTACTGCTGCCATTATCAAAAAAACGATTTTTGACATATCTCAGCCAATATTGCAGATAATTGAAAAATGAAGGTGTCTAGACCCATGTTTTGAAGGGCATAGATCATGATAGAACTATTCATAACATGATTACATGTGTCTATGGTATACTAGTATGCATATTAATGCTGTAATTACAAAATAATCAGTTTTACAAATGATAAGGATACGTTAATACTGCAGATAACTTAACATGGTACATAAGGGGTCTAAACCCAGGTATTTTCAAGGTTAAATGTCAACAAGATGCTCCTGAGTCTTGCATAGGGGCGGGACATTGGCAGTAACATTGGTACCACTCAACTTTTCTTCCCACCATTGACTTTGTATTGCGAGAGATTTTCACTTGCTTATTTAAAGGTTTCTCACCCAGCCCACGTAAAATCTACCAACTCCTGCTGTTAACTCCCAAACATATTTTTTTATGTTATCCAATCACAGTGCAGAAATGACAGACTAGAGATCCAAATTAGTGCTGCTATAGCTGCCATTTTACATTTCCATCCATGTAACATGCGCGCTCGCGCGCTCGTATCAATTGGTAATGTCGCGCGCTCGTATCAATTGGTAACGTTGATGTTATTGAATACCTCAGTTGAAAGTTCAGTCTTCCATTCCATCTGTGTGTTGTTCTTGGTATTCATCCTCCAATCTAGCCAGGTAAGATGCTAACTATAATGTTACTCACACTCTTGACTTCAGTTTCTGCATGAAATCATAAACAGGCAGAATAACAGCTGAGCCGGGTTCGAGAGCAGCAAGGACCGAATGCTACCTACCATCAATAGGTCACAACAGCGTAGCCTGAATGTCGACACACCAAAAACTCTCCCACCCTTGCACTTTACTCGCGTTGGCCCGAAGTTCCCTGAAGGCTCATCATTCACACCGCCAGCAGAGAATGACACAGTCTATGCCACTATGATGCAAGAGTACTACATCTGGCTTTTCATCAGATACATCGGAAGCTGTGGCCTGCAGCCTGTGCCTGGGCTAGGGGGTTTCACCTCTGCAACTGGTTCTCCCCCACCCAGCAAATCAACAGTCGACTACTGCACGCCTATCCACCAACCGATCACAGACAACGCAGTTGTTCGTGAGCTACTGAAGCGTTCCGAGGCAGCAACTGCTGAGGTGGGTCAGAGATGGGTCCTGAATACATTTGATCTGGGTGTCTGCATGAAAGCCCTTCCCATCATCTGGCGCTGGCCAAATGAATTTGCTAGTCATGTAGTAACGATTGGACCCTTCCACACATCCATGAACTACATCGGGATGCTCACTGGACACAAGATGCGTGGTTCTGGATATGCAGAGATTCTCTTTGAGGCACAACTAGTAACAAGTGGATCTCTCAAAGGTGTTCTCAGTGGAAAGGCCTACGCAAAGTCCCTCTTTTGCCTCAAAACAGTGTGTGAGGCAATGGAGAGGCTGTTGATGGAGAGATTCACTGAGGAGGAGAACATCATGATCTCTGACCCTGCTGTGCTTCTCAGAATGACCCAGTCTTGCAACCGAGAGCACCTCGATGAAGCCCTCAAAGACCCCTCAACTCTACTCCTCATCAAAAAGTACCATGCCTTTGAGGAAAAGGTGCGCAAGGGCCACCTGGGGATTCGATGAAAATGATGATGACTGACTCAGTGTAGAATCACTAATGCTAATGATGTTTATCTAAAACAAGCAAGAGAAGAGTGGTCACATTGAGTGCTAGGACTATTTTGACAGTTGTAATATTTAGAAAAATAAAACTTTGTGTTAACGTCTGTGTAGACGGACCTTAATATGAGTCTATTATTTCGTAAAACTGTGATTATTTTGTAAATAAAGCACTAATTAGCATACTAGTATACCATAGACACATGTAATCATGTTATGAATAGTTCTATCATGATCTATGCCCTTCAAAACATGGGTCTAGACACCTTCATTTTTCAATTATCTGCAATATTGGCTGAGATATGTCAAAAATCGTTTTTTTGATAATGGCAGCAGTAATTTGCATAAAAATGGTATGTGGGACATTTTTTCAGCTTGGGGCCATAGCTAGTCATTTTCTACACATTTTTTCCAATCTAGAAACACTGATTAGAAGTATATCTCCGGGGGGTGCAGGGGGACCTAGTCTTCCTACTAGACTAGGAAGGTCGGCTCTACTGATTGTTGTTTACAGACAATGGGACTAGGGAATGGGGGATTGGGGATAGTTGGGGAGTATTGGGGAAATAGGGGAATATTTACAAGCGGATATGGAGGCCAAATTCCATATTCGCAACAATATATATGTATATGTATATATATATATATATATATATGTATATGTATATATATATATATATATATATATATATATATATATATATATATATATATATATATATATATATATATATATATATATATGTATATATATATATATATATATATATATATATTTATATATATATATGTATATGTATATATATATATATATATATATACATATATATATATATACATACATACATACATACATATTACATACACACACACACACACACACACACACACACACACACACACACACACACACACACACATTGTTACGAATTTGGTAGAGCAAAATGTAGAGCAGAGTAGATCTGAGTAGGTAACATGCTTCGAGATGCCGTGATAAGGAACACTTCCTGTAATAAGTCCATGTTTAGGCGTTTTGTCAGTTAAGGTGTATAATTGTGAATCTACCAGGAGATTTGTGTGTTAGTTAGTCGAGGGGTTAATCAGTAAAGCCCTTGTATGTCTCACCTAGTAGTCAAACCTTTGTCCATTATGGCACTGCAGACCACATAAACATTAGTTATGACCTTTAGTACAACACTAAATGATGCCTTTCCCCCCTGACATGACTTAGGAAGAAATCAGGCTGGAACACCCCCACAATTGGCCACCACCATTTACACCTCCGATAGGCCGATCCGCCTCGCATAGCACGTGCTATGACCGAGGAGCAGGAGTGGGGAGAGTTGGAGTGACGCAGAGGGCGTGACCTGGACGAGCCGGCGAGTCCTGGGAGGCTCTGATTGGCAGAGCAGTGCGCCAATGTGACGTCATCGGCCGGAGATATTAGCGAGGGTCGGACGCCATTTTCGGCAGTTCGGATGAGCCCAGAGTTGAGTAAGGAGTTCGTGTGCACCCGAGTTCAGATGAGATAAGAGCCCCGACCTGAGTTGGAGTCCCGGTGCGAGCGAGTCGAGTTCAGTACGAGTTGAGTGAGCAGTGCAGAAGAGTTGGTTCGAAGGAGTTCGATTTGAGAGAGGCAGTCTGGAGAGCTGGATCCCGAGTGGAGATCCTGAGTTGAGTTGAGTTGAGAGTGAGCCTTGTCAAGCAGTTGGATTCCTGGCAGCGCAGTTCAGAGACCCCGACCCGAGTTGCGCTGAGGTGTAGCCTGGGTGGAGCTCGCTGTCCTGCTGTGGGACCTCTTGGTGCTTCGGAGTTTGGAGCGGGACCTCGGGTGCGGCGGCGAGGGCATTGGCTCGGGCCTAGCGGGGCGTGCGAGGCTGACGGAGGATTCGTCCAGGCCGGGAAGAAGACGACGAGACAGATAAGCCCGAGCTCCGCGTACATTGTGAACAAAAGACGTGTCTATTTTCGTATTCATATTCCCCCATTTTGTATTTGAGGTCTGGTGTGCGGGATCCCGATTAGGATATTTGTTACCGGCGCGTGCTTTTCCTGTCCTGCCTTTTTCATTTGAATAAAACCTTGTATTATTTTCCTTTCCCATTCAAATCTGTGCCGCTTCAGTTAATTTCCTCTCAAAGGACCGGAGCTACGCCGGCGTGCTGCAGTTAAGTGCTTTCGCCGCAGCCTCCATTTCCCTTCTTCCTCCCGCGCGGCCATAGCCGAATCCGTGTTTGGGTAGTTGCCTCCAATAGACCATTTAGGCTATCCGCAACTCTGATGTTAATTGGAGTTGCATGACAATATTATACACGTGCACACAAACACATCTCCTTTTTTCATTTCTGTTCCTCACAATTCTGTCTCTCTCTTATTCACAGACACACACACACACATACACACACACACACACACACACACACACACACACACACACACACACACATACATCCACACACACACACACACACACACACACACACACACACACACACATCCACACACACACACACACACACACACACACACACACACACACATACACACACAAACACACATATATACACACACATATGTACACACATACATACACCCACACACTCATATGTGTGTCGGAGATATTAGCGAGGGTCAGACGCCATTTTCGGCAGTTCGGATGAGCCCGGAGTTGAGTCAGGAGTTCGTGTGCACCCGAGTTCAGATGAGATCAGAGCCCCGACCTGAGTTGGAGTCCCGGTGCGAGCCAGTCGAGTGGATGGAGCGAGTCGAGATGACTTTGTAATGGAGAAAACATAAATGTGTGTGTGTATATATATATATATATATATATATATGTATGTATATATATATATATATATGTATATATATATATATATATATATATATATATATATATATATATATATATATATATATATATATATATATATATATATATATATATATATATATGATGGATCCGTTGATTTAGGACTCAAGACTCATGATTGAGAGGAAGAACAACTGAAATATTTATTTGATTCGTCAACACACAAGCTTGGTGGAAAGCAAAATGCTTAAAACGGAGGCCCACAAGGACCAGGATTTCAACAAGATGCTCTGAAATAATTCGGTCAAGCTTTCATTTTATAAAGGGAATATTGGGGTGTTGTTTTAGCTCTCGAGACAAAGGAAAGACAGAGTAGTCTCCAAGGTCATTTAAGGGTCAAACAACATGTTGACGATTTTCCAGAGTCCTGGTTTTTGGGGGAAGAGTTCAGCAGGTCGTAAAAAATGTCAAGCATGAAAGTGATCTAACAGTTTCAACGGGGACTGGAAAAGATAGGTTGGTCTTCACAGAGGGATTATATCATCAGGGTCTGGACTTACAAAGCATATAACTTTTTATAACAAGTTTCCAAAGGAATATTTCGACAGTAAGAGAACATGCCATCACAGTAACTTAATTCTTTAACAGGAAATATAATGGATAAGGTTTACAAAGCAACATATACAAATTAGTTATTTTTGGTAATTGAGCAACATCTTTAGCCTAATACTGGGATAACAGGTTTCCAAAGAACATGAAAGTATTATGAGTATACAGAAATCAATCAAAAACAGAACATATTCTTGTTTATACTTGGTAATAGGTCAAACAATAATAGAACACAAGGGGGGAGGGTCTGAACCCCCACATACTGCCCTTTTGGATCTAAGATACAAATGTTATCTACGAGCCAATCAGAGGCCTTTATTAGGAAGACAGTCAATGAAAAACCAAAACCGAACCGAAAGACCACGCGAATGCGGCCCCAGTGGGCATGCCCCGTACCCAAAGCACCTCGCATAGCACCCAGCAGGACGATTCGCGTGTGTGTGTGTGCGTGTTAAGTGTGCTGGCCATAGAGACATGGCTATCCAATGGCGTGTCGGATCCACAACGAAGACGACTGGTCCCACAGGGGTCCACACTCGAGAAGGTCTCCCGACCCACCCTTTGGCCACGGAGGTGCAGCCGGGACCCTCCTCTAGCGAGAGCTCGCCCAAGTGTTCACAGGCGCAGTCCTTATGAATCTTCGGCGCTCAATCTATCTCCATGTTCATAAAGCCTTAAATGTGCGTTCTGCCGGGGAGTACATTTCAACGTCAGTATCAAGTGGCTTAGACCTGCAGCCTAGACAGCCAGCGGTCAGAGCCTTACATTCCATAAAAAAAAGAGAGAAACTTCCTTTAAGTAGTCGTTTGCGTCTGCATGCGACATGTTGGGATCCAGGATAATCGGCTTCCTGGCAGGCTGGCCCAGCAATGCATCTGGGTCCGGAGCCGAGTCAAAATCCAGGGCTGGGACAGCAAGGGTTGAACTGCTGTGAGCTCGTGAGACATAAGTGACAAGAGAATTACGAGACTGGGTCCGTGAAAAGCAAGTCCACATCCGGATCCAAATTCAATTTTTCCAGTATAATCAAAATCATTTTTAAAATCGTTATTGGCAACATTAAAATGGAAGAACATTCTTCAGACGCGGAGATCTCATCATTGCTGCTCAGTGACTCGTTCGGGTCATCGTTCCAGGGTCCGCAGTCACGTCGACAGCCGGAGGTTCATTTGGGTTCATCCTGTGGAACATTTGCTCACACATGCAAGGACTAAATCCTTGATTAGTATTCCTAGCCCCCCTGCCCACCAATTGGCATTTAGTTACCTCATCTCTATTTATAGCTGCATTTTCTGCGTCATGTCTGGAAATTCAAATGTTGTTTTTGCTTTCCCCAATTTCCGAAAATACCTTCCTTTCTGGACAATAATTCAATTGATGTGATTCCAGCGTGCGTGGTGGAGTTCTGCTCACCTGGTCTGCAGAGCCGTGATTCAATCTGCACCAGCCCCAACCTGTGTTGTAGCAACCTAGCACAATTTGTTAAATAAAAGCCACAACTTTCCATTCGTCGTCACTCTCTTCCCAGTGCAGGCCAACCACCCTTACAACCCTTTGTCCTTCCTTCTTCACACTCCTTCCCGAACCTTGCCTCCAGACACAACTCACATGAGTCTCGAAGGCCAACTCTGCCATCCTCATGCAGACATCAGTATCTCACTTCCCCCGTTACCTTTTGGCATCCCAATGCTCTTAAACAAACGGCTTTAACAACACCTGTTACAGTGAATATATTTCCCTGCTCCCTCCCCTTGCTCAGGAGCCATCATTTTGATAAAATCATTTGAGAACACGTCCCAATGGCAATCCATCCTGCTCAGCCTTGCGTGCTACTAACATAACACTGGATTCCAACCTCCTTCTGTGAAACTGCAACCCCCAACCACACGGGGTGCCAGCCACCCAGATCCCTAGCAACGTGTCCCAACCCCAACACAAGACCTCCACCACGAACAACACCGTCAGGTTGTGATCGACATCCCACATTACTGCAATCGACATCCCACTCATGTCCCCGACAACCTCGGTCTTGGGGGGAGACGGTCGCAGTGCGTGGCATTCCCCTCACGTCACCTACGCCGCCCTCGTTCCCCAGTCCACACGACAGCAGCCCTGTCACACGACAACATCTACACAGAAAGACCCATCAAAAGTGCCCGCTCCATCAAAATCCATCAAACCCATCCATCCAAAAATCCATCAGACCCATCAAAAATTTTCTCAGGGCACACACCTGCCTCTTTGAAATCCATGTTTCAGAAATATAACTCCATGGCCTGCTAGGCGACCAGACAGACACAGGGACACACATCGGTGAGTTATCGCCGGCATTCTCAACCAACTCCCTATTCCTGCCCTAATTTTGGTGGTATGTGTTGACAATCTGTGCATCCTATCCTTTTGACAATCTGTGCATCCTATCCATGGGTTGGCGGCCCTTCCTGTCCGCCCTTGCGTTGCCCCGAGCAACGTCAGTGTCCGCCCTTTGGTGGCCTCCAAATTATTTATCTCTTTATCTATTTATCTCTCCAAATTCTTCCAAATTCTTTATCACCGAACCTGCGAATGTGAGGACACCTCGCATTTTCCAAATTCCCTACAAGAATTCCCTACAAGGTTGTTTCAGCCTCTGGCCCAATGGCTGTCCATGGCATGTCTACAATGTCTACAAAGGCATGTCTACAATGGATCCCAATATCCCAATATAAATTGTTTCAACTCGACTTTCAATGACAACGACTTTTTTCGCCAACACACAACCATTAACCTCCCCCTATTATTTATTTATTTTCGTAAATAAACAAATAATAAAAATAACCTGGTCTATTTATAAAAATAGTGGAAATACATATTGAAAATAAAAATAGTTCTCATATGTCCTACCGTCTGGTCAATTTTCCTCACCCACTGTGACTTACTCAAAATATCCACCAATATCCACCGCAATTTACCTCCTATGCAAATCAAAGCACCCCGGACAACCCACAACCAATATCAACCACTGTAGCCACCTTCCCGACTCCAGGCAGCCACACACAGCCACATACATCTCCACCCACGTCACACAAGACAACAGACAACAAGTGTGTCCACCACACAGAAACCTTTGGCAATGCAACAACCGAACTCCCAGACAACCAACAACAAAACATCCAATCCATCTCCATGGCTCACCAAGCAGCCCATTGTCCCTGTTTATCTCTTTTTCCCATCTACACTGTTTACAGCGAGTCCCATTCATTTTTATTTTTTTTAAAGTCACATCACATTAACCACATGGACCCAGAGCATATGTAATAACCACTCAAACTTAATCCAGCTTCACATACCGATTTCCCCAAAAAACTCGTGAAACTTCACCCCCATTCTGGAAAAACCCTGGACTCAATCCTGACACCCTAAATAACTTCAGACCCATCTCCAACCTACCCTTTCTGTCAAAAGTTTTGGAACGCTATGTAGCCATTCAACTCAAACATCACAACTCTGCCAATAACCTGTATGAAACATTCCAACCACAGTACTGAAACTGCTCTCCTCAAAATCACCAATGACCTTCTCTCTCCTCTGACGCCGGCAACCTCAACATTCTCATCCTCCTCGACCTCAACACCGCCTTTGATATCATCAATCACACCATCCTCCTCACCCTGCTTAGACCAGCTTGCGCCTATTAAACCCAAATCAGTTTCTTCCACCCATTCTGCTCCCTGGTTTACGCCTGAACTCCGCCTGATGAAAACTCGTGCTCGCCAACTTGAAAGACTCCGCAATAAAACAGGTCTCACAATTCACTCCCAAGCCTACAAGGACCACCTACAGTACTACAAAGATGCCCTCTACTCCGCCTACTACTCTCAAATTATCCACTCTGGCTCCGGAATCCCAAAAGCACTCTTCTCTACAATAAACAAACTAAATAAACAAACAAACTCTACAACGTGAACAAACAACCTCAAATACAACTACGAACAAACTCCTCAGCGCCCTGAACACCACCAGTCCTTCACAGTAGAAAACTGCATCTCCTTCCTTTCATTCTTCCAAAGCAAAATTGACAGCATCTACACAAGCTTAATCACCACAATTCGCTCCCCCTCAAGGTTCAGTTTTTGGCCCCTCCTCTTCATCCTGTACCTATCCCCCCTCGGTCACTTAATCCGTCGTGCACCATGGCCAATACACCATGGTCTCCAATTCCACTGCTTCACCGATGACATCCAGCTTTTCATCTCCACCAAATCCATCTCCTGACAAACTGCATTACTGAAATAAAATCCTGGCTTCAAATCGACTTCCTCAAACTTAACTATGCTAAATCTGAATTAATCTTCATTTACCCAAAACCGCTTACCAAATCCACCCATAACTTTGCCCCCAACATCGACGGTTTCCCAGTATCCACATCCACTCACAACCGGAATCTTGGCACCATCTTTGACCAAACCCTCTCCTTCAACAAATACACCAAACAGAACACAAAGACAGCCTTCTCTAAGGTTCACCCTCGATAAATATAATCATCAATAATCACCAAACCTCAATAATCCAATACGGTCAGAACTCCGCTGCCCGTCTACTCACCCATTCCCGGGCCCGTGACCACATCACCCCCGCCATTATAATTTTCACTGGCTCCCCATTCCCCAGAGAATCCAGTACAAAATCCTCCTCTTGACCTACAAAGCCCTCCATAACCTGGCCCCATCCTACCTGACTGACCTCCTCTCCAGACATACTCTTCACACACATGAAAGCTTCACGCCATCGTGGCCACACCCACTGCATCATCTAAGCCGACTACTCCCTTCTGAAACTCACGCTTCCCAGTCGCCCCTCATACCATTGAGTCTCTCAACCTTTTGGAAGGTTTCCTGCATTATTGGGAGACGTGCTCTACCATGCAGCACCTCCTCTTCCTGGTGCACACCTTCCGCACAATGCTCGCTCAGCACATTTCATCAACACATCTCGCGCCCACTCCTCTGTGACAACTCCTCCGCACACCCAATCACGTGCTCTACTACCAACTCAAGCGTGCATTCTTTCATTCCAGGTGTACATCCTCTTGCACCTGCCACAACCAACTCGTGCTCCGTGTCACCATCACTACTCTGTCTCTACATCACTACTACATCACATCACTACTCTGTCTCCCTGTCTTTTTGCCCCCGACACATTCCCAAGATGCATTACGCACCCCATCCACACATCATTCGCCCGGCGTGAACCACATCACATACCGACAGTTGAAACCTCGACCGTTTTCATCCCTCGGATGAGCGTTCGGTTGAAAACGCGACATTTCTGCTCAAATTATTGAACACAGAATCTTGTTGAATTTCCAATACTCTCCCTGCAGCGCCCGTGAGGCAGCTTGTCCCACATTATCTGCCCCCAGACCCATATGCATTTTGATAACTTAACCTTACCAGCATCGCTCGCCAGCAAACCCAAAAGGTCTTCATCCGGCGCATCGATCAACACAAATGCATCGATGCATCTTCCAGCCGCCACTCCGCATCACATCTTGCAACTGCTATTCTATATTTCATCTGCTCTAGACAACCTCAGCTACCTCAATCAGAGATCTCTCTGAATCTCATCATTCACACTGTACCTCACTTACTGTATGAACAAGACTTCCTGTTATTCCATCTTAAACAATGTATTCCTTATTACAATGCATGGCATACAGGCGCCCACCATTCTGACATGGTGTCCAGCACACCGCATAAAACACACACGAACGTCTCCCTTGCTCACCGACACTCAGCAAAGTCGCAATGACCCACAACCCATCTGGGCACACATCCTCCGAGCAACCTCATATAGTCTAGTAGGAAGACTAGGTCCCCCTGCACCCCCCGGAGATATACTTCTAATCAGTGTTTCTAGATTGGAAAAAATGTGTAGAAAATGACTAGCTATGGCCCCAAGCTGAAAAAATGTCCCACATACCATTTTTATGCAAATTACTGCTGCCATTATCAAAAAAACGATTTTTGACATATCTCAGCCAATATTGCAGATAATTGAAAAATGAAGGTGTCTAGACCCATGTTTTGAAGGGCATAGATCATGATAGAACTATTCATAACATGATTACATGTGTCTATGGTATACTAGTATGCATATTAATGCTGTAATTACAAAATAATCAGTTTTACAAATGATAAGGATACGTTAATACTGCAGATAACTTAACATGGTACATAAGGGGTCTAAACCCAGGTATTTTCAAGGTTAAATGTCAACAAGATGCTCCTGAGTCTTGCATAGGGGCGGGACATTGGCAGTAACATTGGTACCACTCAACTTTTCTTCCCACCATTGACTTTGTATTGCGAGAGATTTTCACTTGCTTATTTAAAGGTTTCTCACCCAGCCCACGTAAAATCTACCAACTCCTGCTGTTAACTCCCAAACATATTTTTTTATGTTATCCAATCACAGTGCAGAAATGACAGACTAGAGATCCAAATTAGTGCTGCTATAGCTGCCATTTTACATTTCCATCCATGTAACATGCGCGCTCGCGCGCTCGTATCAATTGGTAATGTCGCGCGCTCGTATCAATTGGTAACGTTGATGTTATTGAATACCTCAGTTGAAAGTTCAGTCTTCCATTCCATCTGTGTGTTGTTCTTGGTATTCATCCTCCAATCTAGCCAGGTAAGATGCTAACTATAATGTTACTCACACTCTTGACTTCAGTTTCTGCATGAAATCATAAACAGGCAGAATAACAGCTGAGCCAGCTAGCACCATGTTAGCTAACGTTAAAGCTAGCCTCATCTATGTACAGTATGTTCCTAATGTCGGTGTAACTTAAACTTTTGTTAATGCCAAACATGAGACATATCTGTTGACTTCTGTATATGAATTGAACCAGAAAGAGGCACGACAGCTGAGCTAGCTACAGTAACTTAGCACAATGTTTCATTGGCCTAGATAGCTAACGTTAGTGTGGAAGAATTTAGATGTTTTAGCTATTAGCACTTTTGATGCCACTAAACATGGTTTAGTCAGCTAAAAAGTACCCTAGTGTAGAACATGACTCAGAACCTCTGTTACCTCACTGAAAACTCAGAGCCTCCTTTCACAGGCACTTTTAACATCATTCGTGATTTCTTATTTGTCATGTAACAGTGATGGTAGACATCGACAGCAAGCATGCCCAAAAGAAAACGGAGTGTAGAACCTGCAGCCCAAAGCTCTCCTCCTACATGCATCCTTCATGTACCATCCATGTCTGATCATGGGGATTTCACGCCCCTCCGTAAAATTAAAGGATCTGCTTCAGAAAAACTGCAACTGCTTCAAAAGATCCGGGATAGACGTCTCAACCAACCGCATGACTCCCCATGTCGTATGCAATCAGTATGTGATCAGATCCCGGCAACTCTTCCTGATGACCTAGAAAGAGTAGGATATCACAGCAAGTGTTATAAGCACTTTGTCCGCCACTTTCATCGTCTGGGAGATGATACAGAACCAGGGCCATCAACCTCATCATGGCATCACTCTCCTCGTAAACCAGGAGGTTCTGCTGAACCCATCTTCCCGCCAGAGTGTATATTTTGTGAGAAAGTTGAGACCAAAGATGCTCATCGCAATACTGAGAGGCCTACAACCTTCCCATCCTTTAAAAACAAAGAAAATGCATGGGAGCAAATCGAAACACGGGCTGAGAAAATGGGTCTCTATCGACTCCATCGAAAGGTGAAAAACAAAGACCTCTTTGCATGTGAGGCCAAACACCATCCGTCATGTTTTAAAGCTTTCCGCACAGCATTCTACAACTATGAGCGTGCGATTCACAGAGCCGAAGCACCAAAGGAGCAGGCTTGCATGTCAGCCGCCCATGAAAAGGCATTCAACTCAGTACTGGAACACATTCAAACCCAGGTCATCCAGCAGAATAAAGTTCTACAGCTTTCTTCCTTGCGCTTGCTCTATGTCGAGGAACTGAAACTGAATGGATATGAGAACTCAAATTATCGGTCAGAGAAACTACTGAAACGCCTACAGAATGACCCAATCAAGGAGCATATCCACTTCACGAAGGTTGATCATGACAAATGTGATGTCATTTCTTTCTGGCTTGTGCACAGCTCAAACATAACAGTTTCCAATGCTCTCGCACGAGCATTCACACTCGGAAGCACAAACAAGAACCAAAATGTTGCCCTCCAACTTCGCCAGGGTATTCTACAGGCTTTCAGAGAGTGTAAAGACCAACCATGGCCACCAACAGCTGAAGACATGGAGCTCAATCCTGAAGACATCCTACCTCCAGACCTTGTCCGCTTTCTCAGCGTGCTAATGACTGGCAAGGAGGGCATCGAGACAGAAAAGGTGAAGCGTCTGGTCTTCTCCATTGGACAAGATCTGTGCCGTGCAGTGTCAGATGGAAAATGGAAGTTACCAAAGCACATTCTCCTCTGTGTGACTGTAAGGCACCTGTTCCGAAGCAAACAGCTCACCACAATACTACACAGGCTTGGACACTCTGAGAGCTACGATTTCGCCTTGGAGTTGGAAACTGCTCTCGCCAAGGTCCTGGATGAAGTCTCAACTTATCGTACACCACAAATTGTGACAGGAGAGGGCAACCTTGTATTCCACTGTGAGTGGGACAACTTGAATATGATGCCAGTGCCTCCTAGCCTTGGGACACCAGATGGGTTCTTCTGCAAAACCAACAAAGCCTCCATTCTGCACTACCTTTTAGAGGACACCACACCACAAGATCTGCAATACCCCAAGGATGCCCTGTTCATCCAGGATGGAATGGCGCTGCTGCATACCCTTGCCAACCTTCCCCCAACATGTGGTGAGATATGCTTGCAGGTGCTTGATCAGATGGTGGCCAAGCAGCACTTTCTGTTCTCCACTGACAGTTACCATCCTGAGTCAATCAAAGCGCAGGAAAGGCTGAGGCGGGGCAGCTCAGAGAAGATCATTCTGGCTGGACCAGCAACCAGGAAGCCATATGACTTCAAAATGTTCCTTGCAAATGACGACAACAAAAAGCAGATGTGCCAGCTTCTTCTAAAAGTGTGGAGTGGACAAGAGGCAGCTACCAGGCTGGAGAGAACAGAGATGGCTGTGCTGATCGTGGAGGGGAAGGCCCACCAACTTGCCTCAACGAATGGCAAGGTAAAATTGAAAGCCCTTCGTGAATGGCGATTCAATTTGTAATTTTTCCTGAAAAAAAGGTGATTACCTGTGATGTTTGTCTAGATCTGAAACTGGCAGTGACTGGTGATTGAAATGCGGTGCCTTTTTGTGTTTCAGGTCGAGGTACGTGAACTCCCCACGATCTACAGCAACCAGGAAGAGACTGATACCAGGGTGGTTCTGTACCTCCATCATGCTGCTACCATCGGATACAAGAACGCTGTAGTCAGAACACTGGACACAGACATCCTCCTGATCCTGCTCCACCATGCCCACAACATCAAGCTGACGGTGTACCTGGATACAGGGTCAGGGAAGCATCGCCAACTTGTCAACGTCTCTGAGCTGGCAGAATCCCTGGGAGAGGACTACTGTGCCACTCTCCTGGGGTACTATGTGTTCAGCGGAGAAGACTGCACCAGTGCCTTCAAAGGGAAGGGAAAAGTCGGGCCCTTGAAAAAGCTGGAGAAGAATCCCAGGTTTCACAGGGCATTCGGTGAACTGGGTGACAACTGGGATGCCAACCCTGAGGTGGAGAGGCAGTTAGAAAAATTCACCTGTGTGATGTACGGCCAGAGTCGCGAGTCATCAGTGGACATTGTCCGTGCCAAGCTGCTACGAAAAATGGTGGGAGAGGACAAGACCCTCACATCCAAGTCCAAGGTTGATCTGGCTCGCCTTCCTCCATGCCAGTCTGCCCTGAAGCCGCACATCCAGCGTGTGAACCACCGCGTAGCATTGTACAAAAGAGCCGATCAACCTATCATCGAAAAGCCAAAACCTTATGAGGAGCAAGGATGGATAAGGACTGATGAAGGACTGTTGAAACCAATGTGGTCCAGTGGTCCCATCCTACCAACCTCACTGGTGGATCTTCTGAACACAGGAGAGCACGAAGAGGAGGAGGAAGAGGAAGGAGAAGAAGAGTTTGACTCTGACGATTTCGATGAAAATGATGATGACTGACTCAGTGTAGAATCACTAATGCTAATGATGTTTATCTAAAACAAGCAAGAGAAGAGTGGTCACATTGAGTGCTAGGACTATTTTGACAGTTGTAATATTTAGAAAAATAAAACTTTGTGTTAACGTCTGTGTAGACGGACCTTAATATGAGTCTATTATTTCGTAAAACTGTGATTATTTTGTAAATAAAGCACTAATTAGCATACTAGTATACCATAGACACATGTAATCATGTTATGAATAGTTCTATCATGATCTATGCCCTTCAAAACATGGGTCTAGACACCTTCATTTTTCAATTATCTGCAATATTGGCTGAGATATGTCAAAAATCGTTTTTTTGATAATGGCAGCAGTAATTTGCATAAAAATGGTATGTGGGACATTTTATCAGCTTGGGGCCATAGCTAGTCATTTTCTACACATCTTTTCCAATCTAGAAACACTGATTAGAAGTATATCTCCGGGGGGTGCAGGGGGACCTAGTCTTCCTACTAGACTAATAGCAGTATTCTCCCCCTGTGCGGGACACATCCCCTCTGAGAGTAGGCAAGTTATCACCGGCACTCTGAGCAAATCCCATGCTCCGAACCCAATTTGACAAACTCAAAACCCCGGCAGGGCTCGCATTTCCCAATTCCCATCCAATGAAACGGAAATCACGGAAGTAAGTTACCAAAATACCTCCCCTCCAGATCAAAGGTGTGTATTTCGCACCTCTGACAGCATTCCACACCAACAGAACTTTAATTAAACGAACGTCGCCAGGATCCTCGGATAGACGCTAAAATCGACACACACGTCAATGACGAATGCACAATACACACGACAAAAATCCGATTTAAATTCAGAGATCGCCGATCGACCTGGCACAACCAACTCAACGCGACGACGCCACGCCGCCCCCCGTCCCGGCGCGCATCCTCGTGCCTCCACACGAATCCCAACACTCCCGCCTCGCGGTTTCCTGCGAGGGCCGTTGCCGCGGCAACCAGCCTGCATGCCGCTCTATTCGCGTTCACGGCGGGGTTTACCTCGCGTCAGGACGTGAGTTTTTCCAAAAGAGTTTGACAGCTGTCAAAACGGTCAGCTGTCAAACAGTGAGCTGTCAAACAGTGAGCTGTCAAAATAGTCAGCTGTCAAAAAACAGGATCTCTGACCCTTGACCTCTGACAGGATATCAGACCCCCAGACCCAAATGCACTCAATGACCTCATCATCATCATCATCAAAACGTGACATAACATCATCCTAAAGGTGAGCTGCCTCAGGGATATACCAATACACGAGTCGCCAATACACAATATAATCGTTGATTGCATCAACCATTCACGGTCCTTCCACCGTGCGGGGCACATCCTTACCCAATGACACACACAATGAACGTGAATGCACCCTTCTATGACAGACATCCGCAAATACATCTACTCATTCATTCATTCATATACCAGTGTGTGAGTCTCCCAGACGTCGCGCGAACACCGGATCGACTCCAACCATGCGCCCTCAACTGAAACCCCCAGACAAAACTCCCATGTCTCCCGATGCAACGTATTTGAATCATACCACGTGACTAACAAACCGGCTCGCATTTCATGCGTTTCCTTATATCCGACCAATTTGACACTAACCACGTACATTACAGCACACCTTGTGCAACAATCCACATTCATTTATATATCTCACTTCATTCAAAGGAAAAAGAGGGATTTTTTGGGACAAGGGGAAGAAAGGGGTGAGAAGGTTTAGGCAGGGGAAGGGGGGCTCAGGGGGGGGCTCGCTGCGCAGGGGGGGTGTTGCCTGAAGCCCCGGGACAGAGCTTTAGGGCTTGGAGGGTAGGGGATCGATCTACCTAACCCTTCCACAGGTCTTGATTTTCAACGAGCGACATTGGTCGCTCCCTGGCTCACTTATCTATCTTATTCCTTACTCCTTATTCCCACCTTATCCTGCACCTGCAATTAGTTTGCCTGCTTCCTCAGGCCATCGAGAGCCAAGAGGCTCGCCGGCCTTCTCTTGGTCTCGCAGCGGCATAGCAATGCCTTTTAAACATAAAATGCTGGGATATTTCTGAGAGGCTCACACTGCCTTCACAGATTCTAACCTAACTCCGAGAGAGGTCCGCCCGCCCCATCTCAACTCTCTAACATAACTCCTGAAGAGGTTCGACCACCTCATCTCAACTTTCTGTGTGCTAACCGTATCTTACCTGTCCAGGTAACCGCCAGGTAACCTTACTCCTTATTCCCGAGAGATCTCTCCCGCATATAGCCGCCTAATCAGAGATCTCTCCCGCATATATATGCTCCCTTTATATGCTAACCGTACCTTACTCTGCCGGCGTCCTGATGATGCTTCTAACCTCACTTAGGAAACCAATTTATTCCTTATCCTCGTGCCCCCTGCTGGGGCATCTTACTCCCCGTCCCGTAACGTTACCCTGACGAATCCTATAAACGGCCAGTTGCTCCGGAGCCCAAAAACGGCTCGTTCTTAAATTTTGTTCGAGGATCAGGCTCGAGCAGGAAACGAGCAAACGACACCGAGCGACAGATTGAGTTCCAATTTAGCCTAAAATCCCGGTCTATAACAAAATAAACCCAAGGCTCACCTCACCCAGACCGTTCAAACCAGCTGGTGTTTTTTCCCACTCACTCGCGCCTGGAGCCGCGTCCCGAGTCTGCCCGAGCTGACTCCTGCCTGGCTCGCCATTTGATGGATCCGTTGATTTAGGACTCAAGACTCATGATTGAGAGAAAGAACAACTGAAATATTTATTTGATTCGTCAACACACAAGCTTGGTGGAAAGCAAAATGCTTAAAACGGAGGCCCACAAGGACCAGGATTTCAACAAGATGCTCTGAAAAAATTCGGTCAAGCTTTCATTTTATAAAGGGAATATTGGGGTGTTGTTTTAGCTCTCGAGACAAAGGAAAGACAGAGTAGTCTCCAAGGTCATTTAAGGGTCAAACAACATGTTGACGATTTTCCAGAGTCCTGGTTTTTGGGGGAGAGTTCAGCAGGTCGTAAAAAATGTCAAGCATGAAAGTGATCTAACAGTTTCAACGGGGACTGGAAAAGATAGGTTGGTCTTCACAGAGGGATTATATCATCAGGGTCTGGACTTACAAAGCATATAACGTTTTATAACAAGTTTCCAAAGGAATATTTCGACAGTAAGAGAACATGCCATCACAGTAACTTAATTCTTTAACAGGAAATATAATGGATAAGGTTTACAAAGCAACATATACAAATTAGTTATTTTTGGTAATTGAGCAACATATTTAGCCTAATACTGGGATAACAGGTTTCCAAAGAACATGAAAGTATTATGAGTATACAGAAATCAATCAAAAACAGAACATATTCTTGTTTAT
>NC_136261.1:312142097-312187097 GCF_964187855.1 Myxine glutinosa
TATCTTGATAAAGTCAAAACTTTACATGGGGTGTACTTACTTTTTCACATGACTGTATATATATATATATTTATATATATATATATATACAGTGGAACCTTGACGTACGAGTTTAATTCGTTCTGTGACCGAGCTCGTAACTCAATTTGCTCGTTTCTCAAATCAAATTTCCCCATTAAAATGCATTGAAATGCTATTAATCCGTTCCAGCCCGCCAAAAACCACACCAATTTTTTTTTAAATATGCAGTATATATAAAAATATCTCGCGCTTTATATTTCACCTGTATGCAGCATACAAGTTGGCTGGATGGCCTGGACTGGAGGTACGCACACTTGACTCTAAACTGTCCAGCCTGGGTTTGAATCCCGACCCAGCTATAACCTGTCATGTCGGTGTTTCACAGGCAGGGTGATTCATCAATGTGTGTACCGCTAAACTGTGCACCCCGTTTGCGTCCCATTAGTTGTTGGATGTTAAGAATCTCACCGTGTCTTCCACAAAGAGAAGGCGAGCTATCGCCGGCACTCTGAACAAGTTGTGGCCTGGCATGCTCTTCTCCTCTGCCGTTATATACGTCCTCCTCGGCATCTTTTTCCAGAAGAGCCCTGTCTCGTCACAGTTGAAGATTTGCTGGGGGATGTATCGTTCGGCTTCTATCAGTTCGGCAAAAGTTATAATAAAATCTTCAGCTGCCTTCACATCTGCCTCACCAAGTCGACAACACGCACACCTCGCTCATGTTTTTCGACGATTGCGTGTTTTATATCCAAGCACATCATCCTCTTCTTCTTCTCAGTACTGCCCTTGGCACTCAATTACTTAGGACCCATGGTTAAAACTAAGAAATTTTCCAAAATAACCAACATGCGAAAACAAAACAGCAGCGATATACGGCAGATATGCTTGCACGGCAAGATAACCACGTGACCGGAACCCACCTGGTGGCGGCTGGCGTAAGCTCCAAAATAACCAACATGCAAAAACAAAACAGCAGCGATATACGGCAGATATGCTTGCACGGCAAGATAACCACGTGACCGGAACCCACCTGGTGGCGGCTGGCGTAAGCTCCAAAATAACCAACATGCAAAAACAAAACAACAGCGATATACGGCAGATATGCTTGCACGGCAAGATAACCACGTGACCGGAACCCACCTGGTGGCGGCTGGCGTAAGCTCCAAAATAACCAACATGCAAAAACAAAACAGCAGCGATATACGGCAGATATGCTTGCACGGCAAGATAACCACGTGACCGGAACCCACCTGGTGGCGGCTGGCGTAAGCTCCAAAATAACCAACATGCAAAAACAAAACAGCAGCGATATACGGCAGATATGCTTGCACGGCAAGATAACCACGTGACCGGAACCCACCTGGTGGCGGCTGGCGTAAGCTCCAAAATAACCAACATGCAAAAACAAAACAGCAGCGATATACGGCAGATATGCTTGCACGGCAAGATAACCACGTGACCGGAACCCACCTGGTGGCGGCTGGCGTAAGCTCGTAACTCAGATCTCGGCTCGCATCTCAAAGCAATAAACTGCCCGAGCGACGGCTCGTATCTCGGAAAACTCGTAAGTTGGTGCACTCGTAAGTCAAGGTTCCACTGTATATATATATATATATATTTATATATATATATATATATATATATATATATATATATATATATATATATATATATATATATATATATATATATATATATATATGTATACACACACACACACACACACACACACATCCCACATGTATATATCCCACATCCCACATGTGTGTACATGTTTAAAGTGTACGTGCCCTTCCCCCCTCCCCCCACCCTTCTGCTGGTAACTAATAAAATAAAAACGAAGAAATATCTCTCGGTAATTTCCTGAAACTCGGTAAAATTCGATGAAATTCGCTTGGTGAATTCACTCGGTTTCTCGGTGAAAATGTTCCTTTGGGCGGTCTATAATCGCTCCGAACGAAATATCTCAGCAATTTCCCGTCTGTTAATTTATTTATTTTACATATGTGAATGACACGTCCATGCACACGTGAAATGAACACGTGAACCTTTACTTCCGGATAATAATGTTGAATGAAATAAGAACGAAGAAATATATGTCGGCATCATTGTTGACGTTTTTGTGACGACTGTCATCAAACGGAAAAGTAATATATCTTAACGGAAAAGAAAAAGCGAATTTTTAATATATGTCGACATGTTGCCGTCTGTGTCATGTTGGGTGCTGTCATGTCCCATGAGGCTCTAATTGGAGATGAAATCCGATTTGGCCCATTACTCGGTTGTTTTTGGATTTTCCCCACAGAGAGACCCAGACTGGTGCAGGACTCTAGTACCTGCATTAGTTGGTGTGTTGCGCCAAGTAATTGAAGGTCGTCTTCATGGTGATTTCAGCTTTCATGGTGTGCCATCACCATGGTTACAGATCGACTTGCTTCGTTTGTTTTCTCTGCTTGGAAAAGGAGATCATGGGTAAGGTTCTTCTTCTATTGGCATATTAATAGGATGCTCACCGTGGCATTTAAAATGGAAATCATAAACGGAATAGTTATTGCGTTAGCGATCATTTTACCAATGCTTTCTAAAGTTCTAGTGCTCTTTGTCGAAATCAACCGACTGTGGAAGTGTAACTCAGTGTAACATATTGATTGGCCCTGGTAACTTATTAATTAACCTGGTAACAAAGCAGATACATTTTAAATGCAAACTCTGTAAAAAACGAGTTTGTAAATTAGTGTCAGAATGTGCTTGAACATGGTAATCTCTTGAAACACCTGGTCAAGGCCCCAGCACCCCCCTACTGTGTAAATGGAAATCACAGCAGGAGGGGAGCGAGCTGATGCCAGGACTCGGTACAATGCATGACCTCGGGGCATTAGCGGACAGAGGATTAAGTCCAGTTTGGCGATATAAACGAGCAGCAAACGTTGGGTAAGGAGGACTTGTCACGAGGAGCGCTGACCGACGGGAGTGTCGGAGAAACATCGGCTGAACGAGAGGGACCAGCGAAAAGAGTTAACCTGATCCATTATATTATGCGGTATCATTTTGGTAACTGGAATGAAGTGAATACAGTTAATAAACTAGACCTTTTGTAAACCTGTGTCCGGTCATTGGAGTCCTGAGTCCCCCACTACATATTCCCTGACAATCTGGAGGCACCGCTGACATCAATTGTACACACAAACAAGTCTTCTTTAAAAGGTGAGTGTGTCTTGTTTGGTCCAATATGATTTACGAACTTGGAAGTTATGGGTACATACATGGGGGAGCAGGTGGTCTGGGGCTTCTTTGCGCACCGATGCCGCGATATAGGTGGCGTGAGCCATCACGAATGGGATTTCGATAAACGACTGTAGCAATTTATTCGTTTTTTTTTCTAAATGATTTCTGTAAATACGTATTTTTGCGCTGGTTATTAAAGGGCCTTACTGTGACCTGGAAGCAAACGGAGCAAGTGTGCACCTTGCGACCGCTTGCTTCCAGGACGTGTAAGGCCGGTACACTCGTTTACCCACCCGCACACGTATAAAGTACTACTTTTTTTTTGCACTTGTTCGAAGCACTCGACTTGCTCGTCGAGCGAGCAACTTGCTCGGCGCTCTAATTCTGTATTATTTAGTTAACCAGTTTGTGTGAAACCTCAACCTAAATATAAAAATTGATCTGCTTGATGTTAGTTTAAGGGCTGTTCCAAATTTATCCTGATTATGGTATTGCGACAAAAAGGCTTATATCTTGGGAACGACTGGTCGGATTTAGACAAATTAAAACTCGTTCGATCAACAAATAAATTCATGACAGACAATCCCACCTCATGCCGGTCCAGAATTACTGTGAAAGATGGAGATTGGATAAATAAATAAAAAAAAAAAAAAAAAAAACACTCCCTCACTGTCCCTCATTGTCCCTCATGTCCATTCTGACACGGAACCAGTGTTGTTGTTTTTTTTTGTTTTTTTTTTTGACGAAATTTGCCAGATAAATAGCATGAGTGGCACGACGAAATGATTGGATTTTGGTGAAGACCCAGGTCACCGGGTGACGTTTCGTTGCTAGCTGTTCAGCTAGCAAAATTTATCCTGACCGATTCAGTTCAAACTTTGAACAATCGGATCCGGGCTGTTGTCAACGACTCGTCAACAACCTCAACCTAAATTTGTGGGTAACAACCACCCTCTGGTCGAGGCTCATAGAAGGGGTGATGCTTACTGATTCGGCACGCTTAAAATAGGTGTTAATGGTGGGATGTCAGAGGTTTTGGCGTGGGCTTAATAGTCACACTGTTTGGAAAATAATGCTCGATGCAACATGATCCTAAAAAGAACCCATCCCTACATCGAAGGATCAGGAAGGGAAGGAATGGAAAATTTGAAGTATTAAAGTTACGGAACTCAAAATGTCTGGGTTTGGATGGAGTCATTAAAGGATTGAGTCATTCATTGGTTTGATGATGGTCCTAATATTTTGATAAATGTTTGATAATGGTCCTGGTAATTTTAGTCCTAGGAATAATATATGCTAGTGGTTTGTCTGAAGGTTTTAATGAGATCGGATTTTTATCTATCTATAATTCCAGTAATCTCGGTGTGTGTGTCGGTCTGTCTGTATGCGACCGCTGTTTCTCAACAACTACCGGTCCGATATACTTGAAACTTGCCAGGTATATTGGTGGGGACCCGAGGATGTGCCTTTTCAAGGTTTGAAATTAATCGGACGGGTGGGTCCCAGGGTGTGGTCGCCGTGCTCACGGGCCGTTCGCTTTGGCTCTGCGGATGGACCGAACCATTGCATGTAAATAGAAGGGGGGTTCTGTGGTCGTTCGCTTTGGCTCTGCGGATGGACCGAACCATTGCATGTAAATAGAAGGGGGGTTCTGTGGTCGTTCGCTTTGGCTTTGCGAATGGACCAAACCATTGCATGTAAATAGAAGGGGGGGTTCTGTGGTCGTTACTGCCACGTGGTTTCAAAGTTTTGTTGTTGTTGTTTGCACGCATGTTTTTTGCAAGCACGTACGGGCAAGCACGTACGTGCGGGCACGCCCTAGTATATATAAATAGAGGTAATATTGAGTTACGGAATTAATTACTTTCAACAATGCAAAGGGTGACAAGATATGAGATTTAATGGGATAAATATAAAAGATATTTGTTTTTGTAAAAAAAAAAAAAAAAAAAAAAAAAAAGTAACCATTAGCTGAGGAGTCACAGAGGCCAAACTTTAACCTTTGACAGCAGACAAATTGTGTTCTGACAGCAAAAGACTTCCAAATAAAATATGGCAGAATAGTTGTTGATAGTTTAGGCACATATCAGAATGCTTGTTGATTTAAAATTTCAAAGTCAAATTTTTACACCTTCAAGTACTGATGAAATCTCCATTTTTCACATGTAGTTTTGTGGAAAAACGGATGAAGGTGAATAATTTAGGATTATTAAAAAAAAAATTTTGATGGGTCTAACTGTGGAAAGTGTTATTAAATCATAGGTAGAGGTAACAAGGAAACTAGGTGTTACTAGGAAACGAAAGTATTCAGGTGTTACCAGGAAATAAAAGTAGACAGACAAGCAAAATGAGTATAAAGACGTTGACCAACCAAGATGTTGCATATCTTTGTTGAAGTTCTGACGTTGTTTATTTCAATTATGGTCGGAATTATTGGGATTGCTATTAAATGAGAATTTTAATAGGATTTAATGGGATTTTAATGGGATAAATTGTGAACATTTAAATGTTGGGTTTTGCTGACGTTTCCACAACGTCACCACAACGTTTCACTTTCGTTGTTGCAACGTTTTGCTCCAACGTTTTGTGAACATTTAAATGTTGGGTTTTGCTGACGTTTCCACAACGTCGCCACAACGTTTCACTTTCGTTGTTGCAACGTTTTGCTCCAACGTTTTGTGAACATTTAAATGTTGGGTTTTGCTGACGTTTCCACAACGTCGCCACAACGTTTCACTTTCGTTGTTGCAACGTTTTGCTCCAACGTTTTGTGAACATTTAAATGTTGGGTTTTGCTGACGTTTCCACAACGTCGCCACAACGTTTCACTTTCGTTGTTGCAACGTTTTGCTCCAACGTTTTGTGAACATTCAAATGTTGGGTTGTGCTAACGTTTCCACAACGTCGCCACAACGTTTCACTTTCGTTGTTGCAACGTTTTGCTCCAACGTTTTGTGAACATTCAAATGTTGGGTTGTGCTAACGTTTCCACAACGTCGCCACAACGTTTCACTTTCGTTGTTGCAACGTTTTGCTCCAACGTTTTGTGAACATTTAAATGTTGGGTTTTGCTAACGTTTCCACAACGTCGCTACAACGTTTCACTTTCGTTGTTGCAACGTTTTGCTCCAACGTTTTGGGGACACTCAAATGTTAAATAAACCGGATAAGAATTCACGAGTTATTTAATTATGAGCGATTAATGAAGTACTCATTTAATTAATTACATTTCTTATTAAATTACAGTAATTACATTACAGTAATTACCTGAGGTAATTACAGTAATTACAGTTCCGGTAATTACAGTAATTACAGTAATCATTACAGTAATTGCAGTAATCTTATTACAGTAATTACATTACATTAACTCAGGCACCTTTTGAGTAAGGAAGCTGATATTTGGACATGACACTGACCAAGGGATGTGGCTGTCAAGGAAAATATTAATTTATTGATTAATCATTTAATAAATTAACTCGTTGATTTATAAATGACTTATTTAATCAAAAGTCCTCAGAAATACATCTTCGGATGAAATACTTACAGATTGGTTATGCTATGAGCCAATTGATTAAGGAAAATATTTTGTGATGGCCATATTGGCAATTTCGTGGCCATATTCATGGCAACTCAGTTAGTGCCACTGCACCTTTAAAATGCATCCCTGCGTTCATTTTTTCGATCGATTGAGTTGAAATTTTGAACAATCGGATCTGGACTGTCGTTATTAACGACTCTAGCACGCACCCGTCCAATCAGGATGGAGCGGTATGGTCCCCGGATTATCACTGCCCGCAGTTTTAATTAATTTTACTTTTTCTCTTGGGCATATAATTTTGAAGACATGCATGTCATGATAGAGGAAATGTTTGTTCTGTTAAACGGAATAAATGTTGTTTATTTGTGTGGGTGTGTATTTTTGTGTATTTGGATATATTTTCACGACTAATTCCAGTTATCGTCCTGCAAAAGGTCTGCTCGTTCTTTTCCTTTGAGTCGTAAATTCCTGTTGAACTCTCATTAGAAAGCGGAATTAAGTACGCTGTGTGATGATGGAGATCCTTGATGACGAATCAGGAATAGTGAATGAGCAGACAAATATCACGGATGGTACACCAGATAGGGAAAATGTAGATGAAACCCCTTTTGCTCAGGTGCTGTGTAGCGCTGCACAAAGATCCATATGAGCGGGGCCTGGGTGCTGTGTAATTAGTACACAAAGAACCAATTACTAGGGTGCTGAATAAACACAAAGATCCATTTTTGGAGCTGGTTCTCCCGGTGCTGTGATTTATTCAAAGAACCAAAATCTTGTAAGAATTAAGATATGATTTGTCGACATCATAAATACTTTAATATATGTAATGATTTTTGTAACGATCATCCTGCAAAAGGTCTGCTCGTTCTTTTCCTTTGAGTCGTAAAATCCTGTTGAATTCTCATTAGAATGCGGAATTAAGTACGCTGTGTGATGATGGAGATCCTTGATGACGAATCAGGAATAGTGAATGAGCAAACAAATATCACGGATGCTGCGGCTGGAGCAGGGGAAGCGATTTTTGAATTGTTCAGTGATTATTCGATATTGTTATGACTTATTGTCAATAGGTATACTAAGTGGCCATGAGGTAGCCTGTTGCTATGTACAGTTTTATTCTATTGTTGATTATACCACATAGCTGTGGTAATAAAGGAAATGTTCGTTTTAAATAGATGATTATGATAGGACCATGACTATAAAATCATGATGATTATTATGAATGATATCATAGGGTTCAAATGCAGAATGATTGCATGAACTTGGGAAAGAACTTTCAAGCCCTATGGGATAAATTGGGTGGTACAAGCGATGGAGTTTCAAAATTTAGCATGATTGAAGGAATTTTACAGTCTTATTTCAGGAGTTTTACGAAATTTATATTGCCAAGAGATTTTGGATACTATTAAAAAAAAATGATGAGATATTTTTCCCAATGAACTTTAATATCTGCCATCCATTTTGGCTGTCTCACGAATGAAGGATGAGTTGCCTTTAGTGGTTGCAAAGAAAATTTGTGGAGACCAGGCAAAATGGGGAAATATGTCAGATATGACCCTAGGACAGGACGGTGATTCATCAATTAACATGAGGTACGAACCAGAGGTGACGGTCAATGGATGGACCTGTCCTGACATCATTGGGGAAAGGGCTTATGCAAGGAGTCATCCAGAATGATTAATTTAATTTATTGATGAATATTGATGAATTAATTGAGATTGAATCTAATTGATTGAATTTAATAGAACTAGGGCATGCCCGTACTATATATATGCCCGTACTATATATCTATCTAAAATTATATCCCCCCCCTCTATTTACATGAAATGGTTTGGTCCATTCGCAACGCCAAAGCGAACGGCGAACGGCTTGCGAGTACAGTGACAATCCCCCCCCTCTATTTACATGAATGGTTTGGTCCATTCGCAACGACCACAGAACCCCCCCCTCTATTTACATGAAATGGTTCGGTCCAAAGCGAACGGCTTCCGGAGTTTGGTAAAGAAATCGCCATCGCGTACACAAACGCGCAGGAAAGCGAATGAATCGCAAATTCGTTTTTATTAGTTTTAAAACATCGTTTAACGCCAACATAGCGCCAACATAGTTTGCAAACGTGAAATAAATGAATACGCTCTCAAATGTGCCATCCGAGGCAGAGTGTGTCCGCCACGTTCGGCACACGTGATAGCTCGCTGCTCTCTGATTGGTTGAAGCGTTTTTTGGACATATCTCGGTAAGTAATTGTCCGATTAATATGAAACCTTGAAAAGGCACATCCTCGGGTCCCCAGCAATATACCTGGCAAGTTTCAAGTATATCGGACCCGTGGTTGTCGAGAAACAGCGGTCACAGACAAACAAACACACAGACAGACACACACACACACAGAGATTACTGGAATTATAGATAGATAAATTTAACTGAATAAATTGAATTGAATATATTGATTGTTTGATTGATGAAAATGCGGTCTCAAGAAAGAAGCTTTGATATCTTTGCGTGATATTAACAATGTGGAGACAACCTGGGAATATTGAGCAAGGTGGTGAGTTTATATACAGATATATATGTGCGGTTACCATTGTGTGATTTCCCCGTCAACAGAGCGGACACCTGAGGATTCACCCATTTCATACTGACCCTCCGGCTCATCTGCAAATACTGATCTGTGAGATTGGATTGTGCAAAAGCCACGGCTGAGGGAGATTCTCTGGAAATCACCGTGCGAACAGGTGGAGAGACCCTTCCTGGAGGTACGAGTGAAGCTTTAGAGGAACAAACTACAACACATCCAACGCTACTTTGATAAAAGGCAGTATGGGAAATGGAGCCTGCAAGAATACACAAGGACAACCAGAGATTCCACAAAAAGGTACTTGTACACATCATATGTACGACCGTTATGGTGCAGAAGCTATAAGGCAGGTCGAGAATTGGTATTTGTGGACAAAGGGACATGATGAGGAGTTTCCAAGAGATGGTACATTTGAGCGAAGTCGATTGGAAAGATTGGAACAAAGATTGAAAGCCAGGAAGAGACAGAATCTAACGGTAGACTGGCTTGCATTCCATCTTTGGGATGGTGAATCCAGACAACGGGAACAGCAAGAACGGATAACGGAACTAGAACTTAAAATAAAAAGGATACAGGATACAGTGGAGGAGACAAATGCACAACTGCCCTCGAAATTAGGAATGAAAGTCACAGTTGTCCCATCTGATTTCCAGTTGTCTCCCCAAAAAGGACGGTACAGAGAATTTTTTCGTGTTTCAGGAGATAACGAGAGATTGCAGTGGCAACTCAGGGATGTAGAGATGCAGCCCAGCAATACAAGTGCACAGGTGCACAGATCAGACAACGACAGAAACCGGTGTTTCGAGTGTGGAAAGATGGGACATTGGAGAAGAAGATGTCCGTATGTCAACAGGAAGACAAGGTCATGGGGCAAACCAAGATCAAGGGTACCAGTGCTTACCGGTACCTCAGACAATGATTAGGCCTTCATTGCTGCAAATCCCAAATGATGATTGGCCTCAACAGATTCGATTACTGGACAAACATGAATAACTGTCGATGATTCTTGTGTCTGAAAAGTTTTCAGAGCAAGAATGATTCATTTTTTCTTTTTGCTTGTTAACAAATTAATAATTAATTGATCAAATGCCAAAATTGGATCTTCTATTTTGGGCACAGCAATTTTAAATTTACAAAGTTTGGAACAATTGCGTTGCAATTTTTTGGCAAACCAAGTAACAAGAGTCACATGATGATCAGGTGGGAATTTCGGACTATTGTTCCGCACGATTGATAGGTCAATGGTCGACTGACATGCAAATGGGTGTGTAGTCAAAATTTGGATAGATTATTGTGAAGGCAGAAAGGGTAATTTCAATGTGACATCATAAGGGTTTTCTAAGAATGGACTTTTGGTTTATTTGTCTATAAGCATTTTGAATTTGATTGACAAATTTTATGAAATTGAAATAAAATTGACACCCATCTGATCTGTAAATAATGGTTCCAACGCAAACAAATATGCATAATGCATGTGTGTGTGTGTTTTTGTGTATCAATCTTACAAGATTGTTGACACCGACAGTGTGCCTGTCTGGAAATGGATAGTTATATGTGGATGGGATTGGGATATGTGGATGGGATTGAATATCCAGAGAATCCGTAAAATAAAATAGAAATATAATTTGATTATGAACATTATCTCTTTTGTCAAGGGAAATGGAATATAAAAATTTGATGTGCTGGCTGCTGGGTTATGAGCAGCCATTAATTAATAGTAAAATTGTGAGTAATTTTGGGATTCCATTTTTGATAGAATGTATATGAGAATAACATCTATTTATGGATATGAGCTTCATAAAAGGAAATGAGGAAGTACAAAATCATCCAAATTTGGGAGAGGTCTTACACTGACTTCCCAGAATACTCTGCTCATGGATTTTATATATATAAACTTGAATTTTATCAGCATATAAATTGTGCTGTATGTATGGATGTGTTTTAGGCATAGATGATATGGGAAAATAGTAAAGAAAATTTTGCTGGTTTGAACTATTGTGGGTTTTCAGTTCTGGAGTTTAAACAAAGTCACTGGTTAACAGATGAGAAAGGATAGTAAATAAATTATTCTCTGCTGGGCAAATTAAGTACGATATTACTAAGACTTATGAGAGCTATTGTTCCGCCTTACAGCAGTGGAAAATTATTGGAAAAAATTAGATCCAACATAATGAATCTATAAAAGAATGTGATAGGGATAATATCCTCAATTTGTACTAATTATTTGATTGTGGGTAAAGGAATTAAGTCATCGTAGTGGATTGTTAACAGCAGCCTGAAAATGTCCTGAGAGTGTGCATCCATGTAATCAGAAATCCCAGATTTGTTTTTACAAACAACATTTTGGTAGAGGTCTTGTGTGGAACACTTCCTTGGTAGATAAAAACGGTACTGCATGCTGGCAGCCACTTTTGCGGCCAGTTAGGCCAAACAAATTGAGAGGAAATTGTAGTTAAATACGTAAGTTACACATGGCTATTTGTAAAAAAGGTAATTTGTTGAGATGGGAAACATTTTTTCGAAGGTTTATTAAGGTGTTATAATATGACATGTGGCAAGGCAAACTATTGGATGGGAAAATTAGATCTGGCTATAGAATAAATTTATTGACCCCTTGAAGTTAATCCTTCAAATCATTGTTTCACTGGCATTTTTGTTCAAATTGGAAATAGTTTGGTAGAGCTTTGGTTAAAACCTTTGGTTGCGGTATCTTGGAACGAATTGATAAACCATAGGAGATTGATAAGAATAGAAACAAATATGGACCCAAAATAGAAAGTTGGATTCATGCCTCTCATTGCAAGCAAGCACATGGGGCTAAGGTGGACGATCCCACAGAAAATGAGGCTGCACCTAGCAGCCCAGCAGAACATTCAGTGGTAGAAAAATGATAGTCGTGATTTACAGTCATTTGAATTACATTTTAACACCCCTTGCATTGATAAACATTACATTTTCAACATGCGATATTCCTACTTGGAATAGTGACATTTATTTGCCTACATGACATACAATTACCTGCTGATATTAATACAGCATGAGTGAAAAAAAAAAAAAATGTATCACAACTACACTCATGATCAGGGGATTGAGTTCAACCCCGGGAGATAGGGGGATCAGGGTAAGACAAATAATCTGATTATGTTACATATTAAGGGATTTTCTTTATTTACCTTTTAGGAAGCTTGTTAGTTTGGTATATAATGTTAAATGTCATCGACATATAACTATGTCATAGGTATGAATATATACAAGGAGTAGCAGACTTGTTTGTTGGTTTAGTAGTTATATTGGCAATTGTTTTAGTGGTGGCTTGCTTGAAAGCCTTAGTGACGGTGTGTTTGAATAAGGTAACCAACAACACGATGATAACGCATGAAGTGACAAATGAGGAAAGAAATGTGGAACCAGAAAAGGAAGACTTTTATGGCGACATAAACAGTAGAATTAAGATAATTGCATAACGACAATGTTATGAGTTGTGTCAATTACAATATCAATGAACTCATATCACCACGAGTGACACACTGTTAGGAAAAAAGAGGGAAAAGAAAAAGTGGAGAGGAATTATGGTAATAATACATTATGCTTAATTTGTTGGTTTGGGAAAATTGTTGTTGGGAATTAGGTATTCCCGTTTGTGATTGTAATCATATACAATGCTATTCTTAGTTTAGTAATAAAATACATACCTGATTGAATATTATTTGTGTGACGCATATAAATGAATATAACTTTTGTGTTAAGGAAAAACAACAAATTGTTGAATGTGAAACTGTCGGAAGATATACATGATTATGCTGTTTCATGGTAAGATGTACCCTATCTGATTCAGTGTGTGTGGAAAGCAGATTCAGATGTGACTGAGCATAAGGATAAGACGAGATCACATTTTGAAGGGAGTGCTAACGGAATTGGGAAGAAGTTCGAGAAAGAAAATTTGTGGCTAAAAATGAAGTTAATCATGGCATACACCCTCTTTCTCAAAGAATGATGAAGACATTCTCCCGTGTAACTTGGAGATGAATGCTTACCTTCACCAAGGAAATTTATGTGACCATTTGCCTGGATCACACTGCAACATATGAAAGAAAGGCGATCACTTACTCTTGTTCGAAGGCTTCGAACATTCATCACATCAGAAGTTGCAGGACAACGACATTTTACCTGCAACCTCTGTGAAATGCGGGGACATATGTTATTACTTCACCAACGCCCGGGGAACCAGCATGGAGCTGCAAAAAAAAAAACGGCTGTGCCCTTGTCACAACAGCTGTGCACGATTCTGCTGGTTGCTCCTGGTAAGGACCATGAATGACCTGAACACCATGGTCCCAACATCATTGTGGATGCATCCGGCATCCCTGTTCCACATCTTGCTGGCCAATCAACGTCACACCAATACTGGCTGCCCACTCATAATGAGGGAGGAGGCAAGTCGACTACAACTGGGCGAAGGCCTTGTTCAAGGAATCATTATGGTTCACAGCAAAAAGTGGCAAGAATGCTACATGGAGAGAAGGGTCAGTCTATGACTCCGCAGTGTTACCACAACAGCGAAATCCTACACGAAGTAGTGCAGGAGCTATGGAGACATTAGGAGAAAATGTTTCATACCTGGATTCAAACACAAGTGATCAGCCCTTCCTTTTAAACAAAGTCAACATGTGTGTGGAGGCAAACGTTTTTCCAGATGGTGCAGATGCTTTACAAAACTTGAAAATGAAGTGAAATTGTTGTATCTTGGTGATGGTGAAGTGTTGTTTTGAAAATATATTTGTGATGCAAATGCAATAGATTGAACAATATGGAAGAAGTCAATGACCAACGAAATGTTTTGTGATTCTTGCAGGATGACGGTGTATGCCTAAGGGAATTTGATGTTTACTAGTAGTGATTGATTGTTTACTTATATTGATGTTTAGATTAATGGTTAATATAAACAAAAACAAAAAGATGAGGGAATTGTGGAAGTGTAACTCAGTGTAACATATTGATTGGCCCTGGTAACTTATTAATTAACCTGGTAACAAAGCAGATACATTTTAAATGCAAACTCTGTAAAAAACGAGTTTGTAAATGAGTGTCAGAATGTGCTTGAACATGGTAATCTCTTGAAACACCTGGTCAAGGCCCCAGCACCCCCCTACTGTGTAAATGGAAATCACAGCAGGAGGGGAGCGAGCTGATGCCAGGACTCGGTACAATGCATGACCTCGGGGCATTAGCGGACAGAGGATTAAGTCCAGTTTGGCGATATAAACGAGCAGCAAACGTTGGGTAAGGAGGACTTGTCACGAGGAGCGCTGACCGACGGGAGTGTCGGAGAAACATCGGCTGAACGAGAGGGACCAGCGAAAAGAGTTAACCTGATCCATTATATTATGCGGTATCATTTTGGTAACTGGAATGAAGTGAATACAGTTAATAAACTAGACCTTTTGTAAACCTGTGTCCGGTCATTGGAGTCCTGAGTCCCCCACTACATATTCCCTGACACGACCAACCAAATTAAATATGTATTAAATTTATTGACCCATTCTCTACAACCAAAGCTATATATTTTTCTTTCTTTTTTCCTTCAAGACTACATTTGAGAACCGAATCTCTCGACCCCATTTGATGTTTATTTACAGAGTGTACAGTTAAATGTAACACTGAGAGATGCTGCTGGTGTGTGCAATGTTGTGTGTGCACCAGGACAAGTCAACAGATTTACGAGGTGTTGGGCGAGTGTATGGAGAGGGCCCGCAGTAAGCAAATGTCTGCTTGGGGTATGCCACACCTTTTCTTTCCAGGATTAGAACCCTGTATTTCTTTCGCAACAATTTTGAGAACTTTAATTTCAAGTGAAGATGTGATGTGCGTATTTCCGTGTATTAATTTTGATGACCTTTTCATGTGCTGCCAAAATGGAAAACATTGCAGAGAGAAACTCTGAAAGCAGGGCTTTGAATGAATCCTGCTTTCTAATGGAAATAGGTTCACGATCCACGAATACGATCTTTTTCAGCATGTAAATCAAATTGGCTAATTTCCCCTTTTTTACCTCCTCTATCGAAGGTGGTCGGAGGTTATGTTTTCACCTGTGTTTGCCTATCTGTCTGTGAGCACGATATCTCACTTTTTTATGGATGGATTTGGACGAAATTTGGTGGACCGGTTGGGTGTGTGATCAAGTCAAATTGATTCGATTTTGGCAGATGCGGCTCTGATAACTTTTTATTTTTTATGTGGTTCCTCATAATTGAACGAAATACAACATGCATGTTAAGGCCATTTTCCCTGCCAGAGCGGGAGTTAGCCTTGCGGTCCCCATGACAATCTTCTCCATTTTGCCCTATTTTCTGCATCTCCCCTTGTTTAACCCCCTTGCCCGCATTTCTTCTTCCACCACCTTCAGCCAAGTCTTTATCGGTCTTCCCCGTCCTCTACTTCCTTCTACATTCATTTCCATCATTCTTCTCAACCAGTCACTTTCATCCTTCCTCAACACATGACCAAACCATCTCAAACTGTTTCTCTTCACAGCATCCATCACAGGCTCTATTCCCATCATCTCTTCGCAATTCATCATTTGTCTTCCTCTCTCTCAACGATACTCCACACCCACCGAACCATTCGCGTTTCCACCCTTTCCAGCCTTTGTTGCTGCTCTACGTTCATTACCCATGTCTCGCTCCCATAAATCATAACATTTCTCACACATGCAGCATACACCTTTCCCTTCAGCTTCAACGACACTCCCCTCCTCATCAGCATGCCACTCATTTCCCGAAACTTCTTCCATGCACATCTCACTCGAGCAATCTTGCCGAGTCTGATGCACCTTCTCCATTCAGCATGTCTCCTAGGTAGCAATATGTTTTCACACCTTCCAGCTTCACGCCGTCTCCAAGATCCAACTCAACATTTCCTCCATCTGCAGCTCCCTCTGTGCACACCTTACATTTGAATGTAGCTGCCACATTTTATTTTATTTTTTTTGTATACAAGATCGAGGCTCGTGAAAGAGCGAACATTAATCACACAAAATGACAAACCGACACACAAAACACAAAAAACAAGGGGAGCGGCAGACAAGATGGGGAGAGGGGGGGAAGGACACAAACACAACATTTGAGAGCAGGGACATCGGGAGGACTTGGGGGGAGGTGGGAGAGGAATAAAACATATGAACACTGCAAGGACTCTGGGGTGAATTACCGGGGGTAGAAAAGATCAAGGTTTTCGATGGGGGAAGATAAGAGATGGTGGTGAACAGCTGTTTTAAAGACCTGGAGGGAGGCGTGGGATTGAAGGGAGTGGGGGAGTTTGTTCCAGAGGCGGAAGAAAAGGGGAATGAAAGAGTGAAGGTGAGCAGAGAGCCTAGACTTTGGCAGTTTAACCATAAGAGGGTTGCAGGCAGATCTTGTGCGACCTGAAGGAATATTGGGGGGACAGAGCACAGAGAGAGCTGGGGGAGCAAGGCCGGAGAGGAGTCGGTAGAAGACAGAAAGACCACCAACCTGCCTGCGGTGAGTGAGTGAAAGGCCCTCAGAGTTAACTTCATCACAGGAGATTCCAATGATTCTGAAAGCTTTGGCTTCAACAGCGTGAACCCGAGCTAGGTGTGAGGCAGGAGCACCAGCACAGAGGGGGGAATAGTATTCCATTGAGCTGCGCGGATGAAAGCCTTGTATGTGGTGAGGAGCTCAGGTGTGCCAAGGAAGGACTTCGCACGACGGAGGAAGCCCAGTCGGCGACTGGCTTTGGAGGCCAGCTTGGAAATGTGGTTTTCCCAAGAAAGATCATGGCAGATAGTGAGACCCAAAAGCTTGAGCGACAGAACTTCTTGGAGAGGATTGTTGAGAAAGTAGATGGGAGGGTTGTCCAGTCGGTCCTTTCGGAGAGACATTGTAAGAGTGTGAGATTTGTCAGGATTGAAAGACATGTTCCACTTGTTTGACCAGTCTGTGATTTTGTCCAGGTCTGCAGAGAATGAGGAGGCTGCAGACTGCCGATCTGAGGGATGAGGAATGGAGCGGCAGATAGTGGTCATCAGCAAAGAGATAGAGAGGATTTTCCAGAGAGTCAGAGAGGTCATTGATGAAGACCAGAAATAGCACAGGGCCCAGAACACTACCTTGGGGAACTCCAGCCAGAACAAGAAGGGAAGCTGAGAGAAATCCATTCAGGGCCACACGTTGCCTACGACCAGAGAGGAAATCCGCAAGCCATGAGTGGAGATTTCCCTGAATACCATAGGAGGTGAGTTTGGTGAGCAGAGCTGGGTGCCAGACCGTATCGAAGGCACGTGATATGTCAAGTGAGACAGCTCTGATTTCCTGTTTGGCATTGAGGACCTCCATCCATTGTTGAGACAGCAGAAGCAACATGTCTAGAGTAGAATGACCTGGTCTGAATCCAAATTGATGATCAGAGATCAAGCCATTGGCGAAGAGGAACGATTTGATATCTGAAGCAATGATGGATTCCATGACTTTGCTGATAATTGGGAGCAGGCTGATTGTTCTGTAGTTGCAAGGATCTGTTTTTGCACCTTTTTTGTGTAAAGCGGTAATGTTTGCTGATTTCCAAGATGCTGGCAGATGATCTTGAGCAAAAGAGAGGGTGAAAAGAACAGAGAGAGGGTGAGATAGAGTGGCAGAGCAGGATTTTAGGACCCGAGGGCTGATGCCATCTGGTCCAGTTGCAGAATCAGAGTCGAGGTTTGATAAAAACTTCTCCACCTTGTCAGGAGAGAAGGACACAGAGTCCAGGAGCAGTTGGGTTCGACTGGGAAAGGTGGGAACAGAGAGAGATGGGTTTGGGACACAAGATTTTGAGGCAAACACAGAGTTGAGGCATTCGGCTTTGTCACGTGCTGTGTCAACTGTGTAGCCATTTGAGGTAAGGGAGGGGATGGAGGGGGAACAAACACCAGAAACGGATTTGACCAGACGCCACCAGGATTTGGAGGAAGGAGACAGGTTTGAGAGTTCAATCTTGAGTGTGGAGAGATAGTGCTTCCTGGCACTCCTGAGGGTAGAAACGCACTTGTATCGAGCTTGGTGGAAGGAACTGAGATTGCCTTCAGTTGGATTTGCATTCCAGGAGGCAAAGGCAAGTTGTTTCAGGGCAACTGCCTCACCACAAGATTCAGTGTACCATGGACGGGAGGAAGGGTAAGACAACTGAAGACGAGATGGGATAAATCTGTGCATGAGAGAGAGCAGTTTGCTTTGGAAGAATTCCCAGGAAGAATTGATGTCAGAGGCATTAGAGATGGGAGACCAGTCCAGTTGATTGATGGCTGCTTGCAGACCGTGCCAGTCGGCCTGAGTGAAATGCCAGACTCGTCGGCGCTGAGGAGGCTCTCTGAGAATGGCCAGTGAGATGTCCACTTTAACAAGCACATGATCAGAAGAACCGATTGGTGCAGAAGAAGAGCAGCAGACATTTGCAGGGAAGTTAGTCATAACCAAGTCCAGAAGAGAAGATACTCCATTGACTGAGATCCGGGTCGGGAAATTGACAGATTGTGTCAGTCCCAATGAGTCGCAGAAGTCCTTTGCTGAGGTGCCATGGCTGGTGAGAGATGAACCCACACCCAGCCAGCTGGCATGATGACAGTTGAAGTCGCCACATATGAGGAAGAGAGAGTTTGGATGAGTTGATAGAAGTTGGTCCATGTTGTCCGACAGAGAAATGTAAATGGAGTCATCACTGTTTGGAGGACGGTACAGAACACATATGAACAAAAGGTGGGAGTGGAGAGGAAGCCGTAGCCAGAGGTACTCCTGTGGGTGGGGTGGAGAGAGGGCAGTGCAGGGAGAGTGAGGAAGAGAGTTTTTGATAAAGATAGCCACCCCACCACCAGGACGAGGATCAGGTCTATCGTACCGGAGGAGGGAGTAACCAGGAAGAGATATTAAGGAATCAGAGACATCTTGAAGGAGGAAAGTTTCTGTTAAGCAGATCAAGTCTGGATTTTCAGAAGCAACCTGAATGGAGAGATCAATCAGGTTTGAGCGAAGGCCCCGGATGTTTGAGGTCCATACCGTTAGTGAGGAGAGAGGGGGAGCATCGGGTGCAGGACAGGGGAGGGGAGGGGTAGGGTCAGATGAAGGGTGAGAGGGGGATGTAGGAAGAGCAGTTGATAGTGTGTCAGAGATTACAGAAGAGTTACAAGAAAGGGAAGGATGAGGAGGACGAAAGGTTTGATGGTGATGGAATGAGGCACAGTGAGAGTTTGTTTGAGGGGGGGGCAGAGGAAAGTAGAAGGTTGGGGGAGGTGGAGGTATGACATAGGAGGGAGAGGAAGTGGGGAGGAGGCAGCTTTGAGAAGGAGGTGGGAGGAGGGAGAATTTGGGAGGGATGGTTGGGGGGGAGATTTGAGGGGGAGGGGCAAGGGGGGAGTTTAGAAAGTGGATGATTAATGAAACAACAACAACAACAACATGCATTTTAAAGGCCATTTTCCCTACTCGAGCGGGGGTTAGCCTTGTGGTCCCCATGACAATCTTCTCCATTTTGCCCTATTTTCTGCATCTCTCCTTGTTAACCACCTTGCCCGCATTTCTTCTTCCACCATCTTTAGCCAAGTCTTTCTCGGTCTTCCCCGTCCTGTACTTCCTTCTACATTCATTTCCATCACTCTTCTCAACCAGTCACTTTCATCCTTCCTCAACACATGACCAAACCATCTCAACCTGTTCCTCTTCACAGCATCAATCACAGGCTCTATTCCCATCATCTTTCGCAATTCATCATTTGCCTTCCTCTCTCTCAACGATACTCCGCACATCCGTCGAACCATTCGCATTTCCACCCTTTCCAACCTTCGTTGCTGCTCTACGTTCATTACCCATGTCTCGCTCCCATAAATCATAACACTTCTCGTTCAATCTATTGCATTTGCATCACAAATATATTTTCAAAACAACACTTCACCATCACCAAGATACAACAATTTCACTTCATTTTCAAGTTTTGTAAAGCATCTGCACCATCTGGAAAAACGTTTGCCTCCACACACATGTTGACTTTGTTTAAAAGGAAGGGCTGATCACTTGTGTTTGAATCCAGGTATGAAACATTTTCTCCTAATGTCTCCATAGCTCCTGCACTACTTCGTGTAGGATTTCGCTGTTGTGGTAACACTGCGGAGTCATAGACTGACCCTTCTCTCCATGTAGCATTCTTGCCACTTTTTGCTGTGAACCATAATGATTCCTTGAACAAGGCCTTCGCCCAGTTGTAGTCGACTTGCCTCCTCCCTCATTATGAGTGGGCAGCCAGTATTGGTGTGACGTTGATTGGCCAGCAAGATGTGGAACAGGGATGCCGGATGCATCCACAATGATGTTGGGACCATGGTGTTCAGGTCATTCATGGTCCTTACCAGGAGCATGTCTCCGAGGTAGCAAAATGTTTTCACACCTTCCAGCTTCACGCCGTCTCCAAGCTCCAACTCAACATTTCCTCCATCTGCAGCTCCCTCTGTGCAAACCTTACATTTGAATGTAGCTGCCACACTGGTTAATGACCCTCTCAGACCACTACATTTTTGATGAACCCACTCAGCGCACACTGTACATTGAATGGAGTTCACTCCGACATCCTTCCTACACACAGCACAGGGCCACTTCCCAGTTCTTTCCACCTCACCACATGATATACCACTTGCCATCACCTTCGCCTTTCCGATATTCGCCTTCAGACCTTTTGTCTCCATACATTCCTTCCACTTGTTCATCTTTTCCTTCAGTCCATCCATACTTTCCGCAATCAACACCAGATCATCTGCATACAACAACTCCCACGGTAAACCCTCCTTTACGTTCTGAGCCAGCACCTCCATCACAGCTACAAATAGTAGTGGACTTAGTACCGACCCCTGATGCACTCCCACCTTCACCTCAAACTCACCACTGTTCCCGTCCTTCTGCCTTACAGCTTTGCGCGCTATTTTGTACATTGCCATCACTACTCTGATCAACCATTCCTCCACTCCTAACTTCCTCAATGCCCATGTCAATACTTTGCGTGGAACCCTATCGAATACTTTCTCCAGATCAACAAACCCAAGAAACAACTTCTTCCTCTTCTCCATGTACTTCGTCTGCAACTGCCTCACAATGAAAAGCGTGTCTGTCGTTCCTCTTCCTGGCATAAATCCAAACTGCATTTCGTCGATTTTCACCTTCTTCCTTATCCTCCTCTCCAACACCCTTTCCAATACCTTCATTCCATGCTCCAATAACTTTATCGCTCGGTACGAGCCACACTCCAGAGGGTCACCTTTCCCCTTGTATAGAGGGACGAGGGTACTCAGTTCCCAATCCACTGGAATGCGGCCTTCTTTCACCACCAGATTACAGATCTCTGTCATTCTCTTCACACCCCAACTTCCTGCTGCCTTCAACATATCTCCCACAATTCCCATCGGCCCTCCCGCTTTTCTACTCTTCATTGCTTTTATCGCTTCCTCAAGTTCCTTCTCAGTTATCTCCTCTGCCGGTCCTAAAACTGGGTTACTCTCTATGTTGCCATCCCATTCATTCTCTGTATTCAACAGCATTTCCATATATCTTTTCCATCTTCCTTTAATTCCATCTGGGTCGACAACGATTTGTCCCACTTCATCCTTCAAGCAACTCACCCCCATCACATCACACCTCTCTTTCGCTATCTGCTTTGCAATCCTGAATACTGCTTTCTGACCCTCTTCCGAATCCAAGCGTTCTCCGAACATTTTCCTACATGCCTACTGCGCCTTTGCTACCTCTTTCTTTGCAGCCTTCCTGGCTGCCTTATAACTTTCATGCTCTGCTGTTTCTGCTCCCGTTCCCTTCGCCTTCTGCCACTCCTTGAACTTCTTCCTCTTCTCGTCAATCCTCTTTCCAACTTCATCATCCCACCACCATGTTTCCGAGTGCCTCGGTGGTCCTTTTGTCCATCCACATACCTCACCAACGGCTCCCAACAGACTAGCTTTCATTGACATCCAACCACTTTCAAGCTCAACCACATCATCCTCTACCCTACTCAGCCTCTCCTTTAATGCCTCCCTTACTGTCACCTCTTTCAACCTCTTTCAACCAACAGTGGAATACAAAACGTAAACTGTTCAGCCTGGCGGAGGTATGTGCTGTACCGAGTGCCATTCTAGTTCTTTCCTTCATTCATAGATAAGTTGATTTGCAGTATTAGACCAAGCTAGACCAACTACGGTAGTTAGTAAAACTGTCAATCAGTCATAACTCAATAATGGTGTTAATTCCTCCCTGACACCATCACAACACATGAATCGCTACGACCGATGGTACTTCCAGGGAGGGTCATGAATATTAAGGACCTGTTTTGTCCATATTATCTGACCTACTTTGTGGGATGACATTCCAGATAAATTAGGAGTGTAAATACAATATTTTTCATTAATGCAATTCAATAGACAAAATCGATTCTGAGCACGTTGAGGCCCGGTCTTCTGGGGGAAAAAAAAGGTATCGACTTGTCCACTGAAATATACGGTATATATATTTTCAGCTGTGCTGAGCGAGTGCATTCGTACGCTGTCTGTGCTTCCTCCTCACCTGGAACTGTGGACCCGAGCAAGTGACTTTGTTGGGGAGATGCTGCAGTCTTCGAACGCCAATCTGCAGTATATGGGTATGTGACAGTATGGTCCCCCTGAGCAAGGTGCACAAAATGTGTGTGCACTGGAAAGGAAGAGGGCAAGAGTGGAGGTTAAGGGAGGGAATTGAGAAAAGGAAGATGAGGGAAGGGAGGGAGGAGGTGGAGAGTGGAATGTATGGGGGGGAAGGAGGAGGGGCGTCAATCTGCTTTTTTGTGTACATAAGTAAATGGCTACTTTACCTTTTTATACCAAGACTTATTAAATTATGTGTATTTTAAAGGATAAACCTTTTTAACTCCGCCACCGAACGTGGATGGAGGTTATGTTTTCGCTTTTTAACCCTGTCTGTCTGTCTGTCTGTTTGTTTGTTTGTCTGCATGTGAATGTTATGGACGGATTCGGCCGAAATTTGGTGGACACGTTGGGTGTATGACAAAGACAAATTTATTCGATATTGGTTAAGGTCCGGTTCCAGATCTGGCCTATCAGTGGGATACAAAACATAAACTGTTCATCCTGGCGGAGGTATGCTGTGCACTGATTGCCGTTCTAGTTGTCAATGTTTTGATTTCAAACCAACAAAAATTAAATGTTACAAAAATGAAATCCACCAAATGCTATGTCTGCTTTATCGCAGCATTAACAGCATTGCTGCATGTATTAGCGATGATAACAAACTCCGTTTAGCATACCTTTAAATATATATTTATCTCTTCCACAAAAGCACATGCTGTTTACTTTCAAAGCGTTGTCAGAGTTTGAATACACGAGTGTCCTGTACACATCCCTGGGTTTCTTTAGACTAAATTTGCTTACAAGGGACAATGTGGCAATTATTGTATTTTGCTTGCAAGCATTGTTGTGACAATTATGTTGCACAGGTGTGCGCTGCTTGGCTGATATGGCACGGGTAGAGCCTGGCACCGTGCTGTGCCACCGGCCATCTGTGATGTGTGCCCTCGAGCAGCCAGACCCAGCCATCCGGAGGAGGGTGAGTTAAACTTGGTGTGTATATATATTGGTTTGGTCCAATCCATTGTTTTTGTTCCACAGAAAATTCACAAAAGTCGAGATGCTTTCATCCACTGACAGCTGTATTTTGGAAATACTTTTTATTATAAATGTGACAGATGTCCCTCCCTTAAAACTACTTTTCCAAAGATGTTTTGTTTCTGTCACCAAGAACAGGTCTGTCAAAAGCTTCTATCGAAGTATGTGTTTGATTTGTTACTATAAAAATCACTTACCAAAAATGGTTCTCAATTCTTTGTGACCTGTGTAACCATATCTTTATCCCCACGGTTTTTGAATAAAACGGAGACATTGTAATTGGTTGTCAGTCTGTCTGTCCCTCTGCTAGTCCATCACGCTATCTCCTCCTACCTCTGCTAGTCCGTCACGCTATCTCCTCCTACCTCTGCTAGTCTGTCATGCTATCTCCTACCTCTGCTAGTCCATCACGCTATCTCCTCCTACCTCTGCTAGTCCGTCACGCTATCTCCTCCTACCTCTGCTGGTCCGTCACGCTATCTCCTCCTACCTCTGCTAGTCCGTCACGCTATCTCCTCCTACCTCTGCTAGTCCGTCATGCTATCTCCTCCTACCTCTGCTAGTCCGTCACGCTATCTCCACCTACCGCTGCTAGTCCGTCACGCTATCTCCTCCTACCTCTGCTAGTTGCTAGTCCATCACGCTATCTGCTCCAACCTCTGCGAGTCTGTCATGCTATCTCCTCCTACCCCTGCTAGTCCATCACGCTATCTCCTCCTACCTCTGCTAGTCTGTCATGCTATCTCCTCCTCCCTCTGCTAGTCCGTCACACTATCTCCTCCTACCTCTGCTAGTCCGTCATGCTATCTCCTCCTACCTCTGCTAGTCTGTCATGCTATCTCCTCCTACCTCTGCTAGTCCGTCACGCTATCTCCTCCTACCTCTGCTAGTCCATCACGCGAACTCCTCCTACCTCTGCTAGTCCGTCATGCTATCTCCTCCTACCTCTGCTAGTCCATCACGCTATCTCCTCCTACCTCTGCTAGTCCGTCACGCTATCTCTCCTACCTCTTCTAGTCTGTCATGCTATCTCCTCGTACCCCTGCTAGTCCATCACACTGTCTCCTTCTACCCCTGCTAGTCCGTTACGCTATCTCCTCCCTCTGCTAGTCCGTCACGCTATCTCCTCCTACCTCTGCTAGTCCATCATGCGATCTCCTCCTACCTCTGCTAGTCCGTCACGCTATCTCCTCCTACCTCTGCTAGTCCGTCACGCTATCTCCTACCTCTGCTAGTCCATCATGCTATCTCCTCATACCTCTGCTCATCCCTCACGCTATCTCCTAAACACCATGCTCTACCGTAAAACAAATTCACCAAACTTGCTTGCTATGATCACTACAAAGCAAGAAGGTGCGGCAGCAGTGTAATGTTTGGCCCCACCCCTGGGTCAGGGTCAAAAGGTCAAATACCCAAAAATGCAATTATGGGTACAATTAAAAATATTTTTTTGATGAAACTTTGTATATGTAATCAACATTGGGCGCCGCATTAAATATGTACTGATTTTATTTCATTTTTATTTTTATTTGACCCCCGGTTCATGCCTCAGGAGGTGGGGATTTAATTAAGGTCAAATGGGTCAAAACAGACAATTTCTTTTAACTCAAAATTTGATGTTGGTTCGGTCATTTCTGGTGGAACCATTTTTTCCATCTTTCAACTTTCCTTAGGTTGGAAGCATGGGGATTTGCGACAGCATGCCATCGGCTTCCCTCTAATTCTCCTCTTTTCACTTCTCCGATTTTTAAGGAAAGTCTTGAGCATAATAATGAAACTGTTTCACTTGCACTTTTCAATGACATGGAGTGAACATGAAATCTGGGCCTGTGGTTTCTTTAGTTTTGTGACATTTTCCTGCATCAGAATGACAGCAAAATAAACTGGGAGCTTCATTTTGAAATGCTTCCAAATTTTGAAATGCTGCAACCTTTTTTTTATTTTTATTTTTACAACAGTACAACCAGACTCTATGGTGCAATGGTTAGCGTCCACTCAGAGTCTGGGAGGTCGGTGGCTCAAACCTCACCTGAGTCATACCAAAGATTTTAAAGATGGTGCGTGCTGCTCCCTTGCTTGATGCTCAGTATTTAAAAAGGATAGCGCACGGACAAACACACATGGGAAGGCAATGGCAAACCACCCAGTACAACCCTTGACAAGAAACTGCTCTGGCAGCACCAACACTCTGTAAATAGAGTATGGCACGTCAAAAAAGCTACATACAAGTCAACAAGCATTTTAGTAATGCATTTACTGTATCAGAACATGTAACATTAGTCTTTGTAAAATGTTGGATTTCATTGAACGGTTTTTCTTTTGTGTGAGATGTGACTAAAAAACATTTGTTTCAACATGTAATCAAACATTGCCTCGACTCAATAGAGGGTTCATGGTGTTTTCATGCTGATGGGAGTATAGTGAATGGAAGTTGGAGTTAGGGGGGAGGGGCCATGGCGTAAGTTATGTGCTTTTTTATTATTGGCTAATCTGAAATTTGGATTCCAGATAAGGTATTTTCATCGTCCACCATCCATCCATCTCCTATTTCAACTTTTCCAGCCAAACCGTTGGGTCAATCCACCTGAAATTTGGCAGCAAGGTTCTGCTTCTGACTAACAGGGATTTTAAAGCTTGTTCCAGTCATGTGACTGGAAGTGTGTCAAAATGGCAGACTTAGTAAATTCCTTCAAAAATATTCTTCTCCAGACTCACCAGTCAGAATGCTACCAAATTTGGTTTACAGCATTAGGACAGGGTCCTGATGTTAAATTGCGGAGGCCATGTCGATCACATGACCGGAGTGTGTCAAAATGGCGGACTTAGTAAATTCCTCCAAAAATCTTTTTCTCCAGACCCACCAGTCAGAATGCTACCAAATTTTGATTACAAGATTAGGCCATTGCCCAGATAAGCTACAGGTCCAGTGGTCCTATTTTACTTAAAAGGCTGGAAATTGCTGTTAAAGAAATACATAAATATTTTGTCGATTTTTATTTCTATTGTGACATTTTCAAATCAAAGTTAGAACAGAAAAACAGAGATTATAATGATCTCTAAATTAGTTCCTCGTCTGAATATTTTAAAAGTCTGCTGTTTGAAATTGCATGGATTGGCCTACTAATCATTGATTGCAATCCTCCCCTTTTCCCCCATCCCCAAGACTTTGGAGCTGCTGTGCCGTGTCGTTGGCCAAGAAAATGTTGAGGCAGTGTGTGGCCACTTGCTGTCTGCTTTACGTGACACACAGGATCCCTATGAGGCCCGGTCCCTGGCATCACGTACATTGGACCTCGCTTACAGATATCCTTTCAAACTACACTGACTGTATCTTTGGGTGTTGCAATTTTACCATAAATGAATATATAGCGGAGAGTATTAGTTGGCTTAGCGGTTAGGGTGCCGGCTTGGGATCCTCGGATCCTGGGTTCGAATCCCGGTCGATCGCTGAATTAACACCAGGGGGGTTGACTCAGTCTGGTCATCCTTCCGAGGTCGGCAAATTGAGTACCAGCTTGCTGGGATGAATGATCACGGTGTGTACCCCGATTTAGAATAGGTACACCATATCCCTGCGCATCGTAAGAGCGTGACCAAAGGTTGGCGTCAGGAAGGGCATCCGGCCATTAAAAAAAACATTGCCTCAAACAGGGAACCATGATTGGCATGAGGCCCGCAAGGCTAACCCCCGCTCTAGCGGGGAAAAATGGCCTTAAAACGATCATTCATTATAATGCAATAAATTGATTGGAAACAGAACAAAGAAGCTGCTTGCATTTGTTGAAAAGCAGTGTTCACAGCCTTTTGTATTGTACAATTGCAAAGCTGTTTGCAGTTAGTCCATTTACTGCAGCATCGGTGGGTGGTCAGCCAGGCTCTGGATTAGTGCTTTAAGAACCAGGCTTTGCTGTTATATGAGGCCCGGTTATACGAGAAAATGGCTTGTAATGGGCTGTACGATTAACATCCCTAATGCCAGCTTGTAACGTCACATAACCTCCAGCTTTGTAATGCTGAAGGCACTTGTTCCCCATTTTTATTACACAGATTGAGTCAGAATGATCAGAATGTACTCCACCTATGAACCAGCAGGTCAAGATTGTTACAATTTTCAAACACACCAGAGTTAGTTTGTGTTGTATAAATGAGTCACTTGCTCAATACGATTGCTCACTCTGGTTTGATGGACCAGCCTTGACTGCGGTACATTTTCACCGAATTCTGAGTGGTTGGTGGGAATTGTGACCGAGGTCTTGTCGATGAGAGAAGAAATAATTCCACCTGATGAACCTGGGCGCTTCCTTTGGCTTCTCGTTAAAGGTATGTTATGCATTCATGGCACTGAATCCAAGATGGATTCTTTTTTTTTTTAATTATTCATTTTGGTGTCATATAAGAGCCATGGCAGTATGATTAGGTTAAAAAATGTACAACAATCATGATAGAGCGTGATGTTGACACAGCGATGGAACGGAGGGGGTTAGCGTACGTTGTAATATGGATAAAAGGGAAGGAACCAACAAACAAGCATATTAAGTAGGGACATGCAGATGGAACAAGGGATCAAATGAGTTAAGAAGACCAGGTACATGCAAGCAGACAGGAAAAACTGACAAACTAACTAAATGTGGAAAAATACAAGTGGACAGGAGAGGAGAGTCATTAGGAATGGAAAAGGTCCAGAATAGCGATATAACATGAGATTGTGACAGCTGGTCATTTTAAAGGAGTGGACACAATAATGTGAGGCTCATGGAAGAGCTAGAACACAGAACGGATCCGTATGCAACAGAACAAAAGGAACAGCAGAAAGAGAGGGGGGACACCAACAGTAGGGCTGAGGGACAAAATATAGAGAGACTTGGACAAATGATGAATTCAGGGAGGATGAGGGGCAGGGAAGGATGCTTTGGGTGGGGAATATGGATACAGAAGCAAACCCTCCAGATGAAAAAACTGGAATTTTTGAAGGAGATGGGGTTGGAGGTAGATAGGTGTTAACAGGTGTAGAAAGGATCATGGTTTTGATTGGGTGGGGAATGATCTGTGATGATGGGGAACAGCTGTCTCAAAGATCTGGGGGGAAGGATGAGATTGAAGAGAATGTGGAAGTTGGCTCCACAGGTGGGAAGAAAGCAGAACGAATGAGTGGAGGTGAGCAGTGATTTTGGATTTTCGGAGCCTCACCAGAAGGAGGTTGCTGGGGGAGAAAGAGAAACAGAAAGAGAAACAGAAACACCAACACCACTGACCTGTCTGTGATGGGAAAGTGATAGGCCCATCTACTCAGCTTCATCACAAGAGATTCCAGCATGGAAGCATGAAATGAGACATTCCAGGTGTTACCCAGCTTTGTATTTTCTCCAAATCGGCAGAAACAGATGGGGCTGCAACCTGTATGTTGCAGCATGACATATGTATGAATGTTGTATGATATTGGCATGAGAGAATTTTGAGAAGAGTTGCATCATCTGCAAAGCGATTTACAGATTTTTCTGAAGGAAAAAGATGCATGGTGTTTTGTAGGAAAAACATCAAAGTGAAAATTGGAAAGATTCTCGGAATTAGGGCGATTAAAGCCAAAAAGCAGCAGACTGAAGAAGAAAGGGCAGGAGAGAATAGAAGAGGAAGATAAAGGAAAGTTGCAGTGACGTGAGGAGTGCACATGGTGATAAGTGCAAGTCCGGTTGTGGGATAGGAGCGTTTGCCCGAGATAGTAAAGGAGGGCGATCACAGCCCTCCCCCCCTCTTCCACCCATAAGATGACAAAAAGGTACTGCAATGGTTAAATCATCCGCAATGAGTCTTGGAGATCGGCAGTTCAAACACTGGCCAAGTCATACCAAAGACTTAAAAATGGTACGTGCTGCTTCCTTGCTTCATGCTCAGCATTTAAAAAGGCTCGAGCATGGACAAACAACCATTGTTTGGCAACCACTGTGCAGGCGTGATGGGCCTAATGGCCTCCTGCACTGAAATTCCTTGTAAGGGAACTGTTATTACAACAGTGGCATGATGCGAGAGCTCGAAACACGGAGATGACAGTAAAAGGCGTAGGTGGATAGCTGGCTTGCATGTACACATGCACGAACCATCCACTCTGAAGCAGATTTCCACTGGAAAAGATTAATTCAAGACCCCTATCCCACACAGGCAGACACAGCAGGACCAAGTTATAATGAAACGAGTTTCCTAACAAGGAACTTTTGACGCAGGAGGAGGTTGCTATTTTTACCAAGCTATGGTTCATTGTCCATACGCAATACTTTTTATGGCGTAGCCCTTACGGTAAAGCCGTCTAGAACAGTGTTTGTCTGTCTGTATGTCCCCTCAAACGTATACCAATCGGAGCTGATGATCTGGTCGCATGACACGGTGATGTTATTACGTCTGATGTCATTACGGCGGTACGGCGGCTGATTCTCCACACCAGCATTTTGATTCCAATTTCGTTCAGGCCGAACATATCGTCGAACCTGGCATATATCACAATCGCCATGCTCTACCTTTACGTTTTTCATTCAGTGTGAAAGACAAACAAACCAATTGTTAAAATGACCATCAAATAGCGAAAGCATCAGTGTTACGTCTCTTCCAACAAAACGGTACGTATAGTCCTTAAGCTTCATGCCTCACCTTCGGCCCGTTTTGAACAAATTAAGTCCAGGTTTCTGAATACAGTAGTGTATCGTTTCAGTAGTATCGTTTTCATAATAGTAATAATAATAATAATAATAATAATAATATAGTAAATATGATCATAACACTTTAATCCCAATGTCATGAATACAAAGTAAATGGATTGAAGCAGTGTATGGTTCATGAATCAATGATAAGCGGTCTATGGTACTAACAAACACGGAAGTAAGGAATTCGCCTCGGTTTTTTGATAGCATGTTATTAACCCAATCCTCGTGGGGTATATAGATTACAGTAGATCTTCCCTCAGTTCTGTAAGTAAAACTTACCTCACGGATGTCGGGATTCCTCCAAATTTCTTTGTTTAATGTTATAAACAGCATTAGCGACTGTTTAAAAAGCTAATCATATGTGTTTGTGGTTTGTAATATTTTACGAGCCTGGCTATGCTGCTGTTAGACTTTCGGTCTTGTTTTAATGCAAAGTGTTAAGCAAGGAAGTATCACATACCATTTTTAATGTCTTTGTTATATGACTTGACCAGGGTTTGAACTGCCGACCTCCCAGACTCGGAGCAGACACTGTAATCATTACACTACCGAGTCTGATCCAAAGTTGCTCGAAAGCTTTGATTTGCTATCTTGGCATTGAAACCACCAGCAGCATCACAGCTATTCCTGATACATTTTTGACCAGCAAAGTAATATAATATCGCTACAGAGTCAGAAAACGCCATTGGACCCAAAGCATCCGCAGCCACAAACACACACTGGCTTCCCACCACCAATCCACCATGCGCATTGAAGGAGCTGTGGCTCCCACGTCGATCGAAAGAATGGACGCGACAAAAAGCTTGAATTCATCTGAGCTGCTTTATTCGAATCAAACACTCAGGCACTCTGGGAAAAACGTTTTACGGTCAGCAATATATATCTATTCCGCCAGGGGGTTTGCCCAGGCCTGGCGCCAGGGGGCGTGGCCCCGCGTCCCGGCTGCGGCCTGGCAAGTTGAGGGCGAGCCTGCCCGGGCGTCCCGACCGAGGCCTGGCAAGTCGAGCGCGGGCCTGCCCGGGCGTCCTGGACGAGCCCGGCCTGGTGATCGCTCCGCGTCCTTGATAGGTGCAAGGCGATTGTGTAACCCCAGCGGCAGCCGCTACACACGTCCCCCCAGAATCGACTTGCACCGGCAGGGTCAACTTGAGGGGGGTCCTGATGACCCGGCCGAAGCGACCCCTGGCGGGTCGTGGGAGGGGGTCCGGTGAGGTGGTGGGCGGTCGAGTGGGGGGCACCGTGGACGGGGGGCGGCCTCGCCGCGGCGGGAGGGCCACCCGTGGTGGGTGGTCGACGTCCACGTGCGCCGGCTTGAGGCGGTCCACTGCAATCCGGTCTGACCTGCCGCCGATGTCGATGACGAACGACTTGTCGTCCCGTCGCAGCACCCGGAAGGGCCCGTCGTACGGCGGCTGGAGTGGCCGCCGATGTGCGTCGTGACGCACAAAAACATACTCCGCGGTGCGGAGTGCTGGGGGGACGTAGGACTGGGGGTCACCGTGGTGGGATGTCGGCACGGGGGCAAACCGTCGGGCGGCCTCCTGGAGGTCCGAGCGCTGGCGAGCTGCGGACCAGGGGCTGGTAGCGTCGGGCACGAATTCGCCCGGGACGCGTAGCACCTGGCCATAGACCAGCTCGGCGGTGGATGCCTGGAGGTCCTCCTTGGGGGCCGTGCGAAGGCCCAAAAGGACCCACGGCAGCCGGTCGGCCCAACCGCCGTCTTGAAGGCCGGCCATGAGCGCGGCCTTCATGGAGCGGTGGAATCGCTCGCACAACCCATTTGCTTGGGGGTGGTAGGCCGTAGTACGGTGGAGCTTGACCCCCAGGTTGCGGGCGACCGCGCCCCACAGCTCGGAGGTGAACTGTGGTCCGCGGTCTGACGAGATGTCCGCCGGTGCGCCGAAGCGGGCGACCCAGGTGGCGATGAAGGCCTGCGCCACGTCGGCGGTGGTGGTGGAGACGAGGGGAACGGCCTCCGGCCACCTGGTGGTCCTGTCCACCATGGTGAGCAGGTGTGTGAACCCTCGTGATGGGGGAAGGGGGCCCACCAGATCCACGTTGACGTGGTCGAAACGTCGTTCGGGCACGGTGAAAGGTGCCAGCGGGGCCTGGGTGTGTCGGTGGACCTTGGCCCGTTGGCAGGCGGTGCAGGCGCTGGTCCAATCGCGGACGTCCCGACGAAGGCCGTGCCAGACGAAACGCGCCGACACCAGCTTCTGGGAAGCTTTCCGGCCCGGGTGGGAAAGGCCGTGGAGGGAGGCGAAGATGCGGCGTTGCCAGGTGACGGGCACGATGGGGCGAGGCCGGCCTTGGGAGACGTCGCAGAGCAGGACAGTGTCCGCGCAGGGGATGTCGGCCAGGCGGAGGCCCGTGTCCGCCGCCCGGAGGGCTTGCACCGTGGTGTCGGTGGTTTGGTCCGCCGCCATAAGCGCAAAATCCACGCCCAGGTGGACCGCGTTCGCGCTGGCCCGGGAAAGACAGTCGGCCACGGCGTTGTTTTTGCCGGCGACGTGCCGGATGTCCGTGGTAAACTCCGACACGGCGGAGAGGTGGCGCTGTTGGCGGGCCGACCATGGCTCCGTGACCTTGGCCATTGCGTAAACCAACGGCTTGTGGTCGACGAACGCCGTGAAAGGTCGGCCCTCCAGGAGGTGGCGGAAATGGCGGACGGCCAGGTGTAGACCGAGGAGCTCCCGGTCAAACGTGCTGTATTTGAGCTCGTTCGGCCGGAGCTGCCGGCTGAAAAAAGCGAGTGGCTGCCAAACCCCGTTCACCCATTGCTCATGTACGGCGCCCACCGCGTAGTCGGAGGCATCCGTGGTGAGGGCGATGGGAGCGTTGAGCACCGGGTGAGCGAGCAGTGTTGCGTCGGCGAGGGCCCGCTTTGAGCTTTGGAAGGCCGCATCCATTGCTGCGGACCAGGCGATGTCGTGCTTGGCCGGCTTGCCCCGGAGGGCTTCGTAGAGGGGCCGCATGAGTTGAGCAGCGCGGGGCACGAAGCGGTGATAAAAATTCACCATTCCCAGGAATTCCTGCAGGGCCTTTATGGTGCGGGGACGCGGGAACGTGGTGATGGCCTCGACCTTGGTTGGCAGCGGCACGGCCCCGTTCTTGGTGATGTGGTGGCCCAAAAAATCAACGGCCGTCGTGCCGAAGTGGCATTTGGCCGGGTTGACGATGAGGCCGTGCTCGCTGAGGCGCCCGAACAGTGTTCGGAGGTGGAGGAGGTGCTCGGCCCGGGACGTGCTGGCGACGAGGATGTCGTCCAGGTAAACGAAAAGGAACGGCAGGTCACGCAGCACGCCGTCCATCAAGCGCTGGAACGCCTGAGCCGCGTTCTTGAGACCAAACGGCATCCGCAAGAACTCGAATAAGCCGAACGGCGTGATGACTGCCGTTTTAGGGACGTCGGCCGCCCTGACAGGTACCTGGTGATATCCCCGTATGAGATCAATTTTCGAAAAAATGACCCGTCCCGCCAGACGGGCGGAGAAGTCTTGGATATGCGGGATCGGGTACCTGTCGGGTGTTGTAGCGTCATTAAGACGGCGGTAGTCGCCACACGGGCGCCATCCACCCCCCGGCTTTGGCACGATGTGCAGTGGCGAGGCCCACGCGCTATCGGAGCGCCGCACGATGCCGAGGTGCTCCAACGCGTCGAATTCGGCCTTCGCAACGGCAAGCTTGGCTGGGTCGAGGCGGCGGGCCCTGGCGTAGACCGGCGGGCCCGTGGTTGGTATGTGGTGCTCGATCCCATGCCGTACTGCGACGGCCGAAAACGTCGGCCGCGTGAGGGCCGGGAACTCCGCGAGCAGGCGAGCAAACTCGTTCGCCGCCGGGACGGTGCATGCCAGCTCGGTCGGCGCGGAGCTGCTTAATGTGCATACCAGGGAGCTGAAGGTTTCAGCGTTGATTAAACGACGCCGTTGGACGTCCACCAGCAGTCCGTGTGCGCAGAGGAAGTCGGCGCCTAGCAGAGCCATGGGCACGTTGGCGGTTACAAACGTCCAAGCAAAGCGTTGGCCGCCGAAGCAGAGGGTGACGTTGCGCGGGCCGAAGGTGCGGATAGTCGATCCGTTGGCCGCAACCAAGGAGGGGCCGCAAACCGCGGATTGCCTGTCCTGGTCAGAGGCGGGCATGACGCTCAGTTGGGCGCCGGTGTCGCACAGGAAGCGCCGTCCGGACGCTTTGTCCGTGATGAACAGTAAGTTGCCCGTGTGACTGTGGCCGGCGCTCATGGCAGGTAATGAACGCCGGCCTGGCCGTTTCCCGACCCGCCGAAGGTGCACGGGGGTCGGCATGTCCGGGCCTTCTGTCCGAACCTGGCATGATAGGAACACCACGCTTGGTCGGGTGGAGGCTTCGGACGTCGTGCTGGACGTGGTCGGCTCGGTATAGCGGCCGCCAATTGCGTCGGCAGTTCGGCCGTCGAACGCGCCGGGTGCTCGGGCGCCATGGATGGTGCATCAGGCGGCGGCGGGTCCCATGTCGCCGCTGCGATGCGCTGTCCCGCGGCGGAGATTTTGTCGGCTTCTCTGGCAAGGGCCCGGGGATCTGTGATCGTCGTGCTTGCCAGGGCGAGGCGTACCGGGTCAGGCAGCTGACGGAGGAACAGCTCCCGGAACAGGAATGCCGGAGAGTGCTCGCCGAGCAGCGAAAGCATGTAGTCCATTCGCTCGGAAGGGCGCGTGTCGCCGAGCTCGGGCAAATCGAGCAGGCGCCGTGCGCGTTCCGCCGCTGGGAGGGCGAAAGCATCGAGTAGAAGCTTCTTAATCGCGCCGTATTTGTCAGCAGCCGGCGGGTGCTCGAGGAGGCTCAAGGCGCGGGCCGCGGTGGCGGAACCAAGCGCCGCCACAACATGGTGGAAGCGGGTGTCGTCCGCGGTGATGCCTCGCAGGGCGAACTGAGAGTCCGCCTGAGCGAACCAAACAGCCGCGTGAGCCTCCCAGAAGGTAGGCAGTTTAAGCGTCACTGCCGTGTCCATGTCGGTAGGTCACCAATGAAGGAGCTGTGGCTCCCACGTCGATCGAAAGAATGGACGCGACAAAAAGCTTGAATTCATCTGAGCTGCTTTATTCGAATCAAACACTCAGGCACTCTGGGAAAAACGTTTTACGGTCAGCAATATATATCTATTCCGCCAGGGGGTTTGCCCAGGCCTGGCGCCAGGGGGCGTGGCCCCGCGTCCCGGCTGCGGCCTGGCAAGTTGAGGGCGAGCCTGCCCGGGCGTCCCGACCGAGGCCTGGCAAGTCGAGCGCGGGCCTGCCCGGGCGTCCTGGACGAGCCCGGCCTGGTGATCGCTCCGCGTCCTTGATAGGTGCAAGGCGATTGTGTAACCCCAGCGGCAGCCGCTACAGCATGACAAAAAGAGAAGGAATACTTTGGGCGGCGATGAGAGTAAAGGAAATGGATTGAAGTCCTTTTTGTATCCTCTTTTTATTTGTTATGCTTCTGCCAACAAAGTCGGCTGTGGCATTATACCGCGATAACTTAAGAACGGCTGAAGAAATCCAAGTCAACCTTGGTACAAGTATGTATAATGATGCAAAGATGAACTGATTAAATTATGGGGTCAAGAGGTTAAAGGTCAAACGGCCCATTCGGTACACAATTCTGTTACTGCGCTAACTTGTGTAATTTTCACCAAACTTGGTATAAGTATATATTATGATGCACAGATGAACTGATTAGATTTTTGTCCCCCGTCGCACAGCGGAGCGAAAGGGGGACTATGGTTTTCCCCTCTGTCCGTGTGTCCGTCCGTGCGTGCGTACGTGCATGCGTAAGCGAAGGACCGCATTCGAATTTGGTGTGTGGGTGCAACCCACGTCAAAATCCAAGATGGCCGCCGCCATGTATGTCTGAACCTTGTGAGCGGAATATCTTGAAAAATAAGCGAAGTACCAACTTCTAATCTGGTGTGTGGGTGTATCTAGGCATAAGGAAGAATGCTATTGAAAATTGGGTCGCCACGTCAAAATCCAAGATGGCCGCCGCCATGTATGTCTGAACCTTGTGAGCGGAATATCTTGAAAAATAAGCGAAGTACCAACTTTTAATCTGGTGTGTGCGTGTATCTAGGCATAAGGAATAACGCTATTGAAAATTGGGTCGCCACGTCAAAATCCAAGATGGCCGCCGCCATGTATGTCTGAACCTTGTGAGCGGAATATCTTGAAAAATATGCGAAGTACCAATTTATAATCTGGTGTGTGCGTGTATCGAGGCATAAGGAAGAACGCTTTTGAAAATTGGGTCGCCACGTCAAAATCCAAGATGGCCGCCTCCATGTATGTCTGAACCTTGTGAGCAAAATATCATATCATAGCATGTTTTCTGCATCTTCCACTTTGTCAACTAACATCACTTCCCCGACGGGGGACCTAGGCGTAACTCTTGTTACACTTGTTGCATCAAAGGTCAGAGGTCATGTCAGGAAAAATGTGATACTTGAGAACAGCTGAAGGGATTTCATTCAAACTTGGTTCAAGTACGTATGTATCATGATGTAATAATGTGGGCAGAGGCAAATCGGTGAACGTCACGACGTCGAAGAATGCCATTCTAGTTTTTAGCTGCAGTCAAGTTTGCTTACTTTTGTCCAAGTTTAATTTTATTAAATATGAGCAAAGGCACCCGGCAATGCCGGGTCCCTCCTCCCACTCTACCCATCCCTCATCCCACTCAATGAAGTTACACTTTCAGCACATTCCTTAATCTTTTATTCACTCAATATAATTGTCAGAATGTTTCATCTCGGCTCTCCGCTCACCTTCACTCTTTCATTCCTCTTTTCTCCCGCCTCTGGAACAAACTACCTCACTCCCTTCAATCCCACTCCTCCCTCCAGGTCTTTAAAACAGCTGTTCACCACCATCTCTTATCTTCCCCCATCCAAAACCTTGATCTTTTCTACCCCCGCTAATTCACCCCAGATCCACCTTGTTTGAAATTCCAACTTCTTTCCTGGAAGTCCTGGCAGTGTCCATATGTTTTATACCTCTCCCACCGCCCCCTTCCCATGCCCCCCCCCCCCCAAAGCCCTCGTCCTCTCTCAGATCTCTCGATGTCTCCATGTCTCTCGGTCCCTGCTCTCAAATGTTGTGTTTGTGTCCTTCCCCCTCTCTCCCCATCTTGTCTACCGCTCCCTATGTTATATGTTTTATGTGTCGGTTTGTCTTTCTGTGTGATTAATGTTCGCTCTTTCACGAGCCTCGATCTTGTATACAAAAAAAAAAAAAAAAAAAAAAAAGAACAGTAGAAAAAGTTATGTTTATTGCTTTGGTTTGACAATATTGAGAAGGAGGAAGGGCAGCTTTGCTTAATGCTTAGTTATAAGATATATGCTTCGTTATAAGAATTGGTAATTTCTTACAATTTTCAGATTTCACTCCAAATTTCAACAATTTAGTCCATGAATTCTGATCCTCAAACCTGAAATCATATTTCAATCATATACTTTACTTAATTCGTGAGAGTAGATCGTGTTTCCAAGTCAAGGTTTTTTGAGTAATCCTAATTAAAATGGCGGCTAAGACCCCTGCGAAGTAAAGTTGGGCTGACCAAGGATAAGCCTTTGGTGAAGGTAAGCTGTTAATTATCTTCAAAAGGGATGTTGAAATTTACCCAAACACCCAGTTTTCATTTATGCTCTCCCTTGGAGTTCCTTTAGTATGATTGCAAAGTTTGGGACCGCTATGTTTCATGGTTCTGGAGTTATGGCGGAGACACACACACAGACTGTCACACACTCCAATTAATTAAATTTATAGATTTTCAATGAATATGAGTGCAGTCAAAATATTATGGTAATAATATCCTAAAACATTCACCCTTGCCTGATGAAAATGTGGTGATTCAAGAGGAAGAAGAGTCTGCTGAGAGTTTGAAATTTCACGCTCTTCAGGCTTTAATGGCTTCATCAACAGCCATCTCTTCGAGAACTTCGCAGCCGCTCTTACGAGCAATTACCTGGGTAAGGCTTCTGAATTTTTGCTTTTTGCTTCCCTCGTTTATTTTTGTAATGAAGCGGTTTATTATTATTTTACTCCTCCTGACTGTACTTGCATCTTTTTCAAATGTTTTGTGAGCCTGGTGTTGGCTTAACTGTTAAGGTGGCTGGCTTAAGATCCTACGGTCTTGAGTTCAAGCCTCTGTCATGCGTGCCGTTGAATTGACATCAGACAGGTCGACTCAGCCTGTCATCCCTCCGATGTCGACAAAATGAGTACCACCTAGCTGGTAAGGGGGCATTGCATCAGCGGCACAGCCGCGCCCCCAAATAATGATGCAGCCGAAGGCTGCATACGAATAAATAAATGTTTCGTGAACTGGCTTCACTGATTGAAAGTTTTGTTATGATGTTATAGTTTTCCAAAATCACAGTTTTGCTTACTTGATAAAAAAAAAAAAAAACACCTTTAGAGGCCATTTTTCCCCGCAAGACGGGGGTTGGCCTTTTTCGGGCACCGTGGTTGTTGTTGTTTTTGTTGGTCCCCTTTTTGAAGCAATATTTTACGGCCGGATGCCCTTCCTGCCGCCAACCCTGTTTGTCGCCTTTTTACGACAAACAGGGAATTACCAGTGAACTGGTACTCAATTTGCCGACCTCGGAAGGATGACAGGCTGAGTCAACCCCCCTGGCGTTAATTCAGCGATCGACCGGGATTCGAACCCAGGATCCTCGGATCCTAAGCTGGCGTCCTAGCCGCTAAGCCAACACCAGGGTTTTGCTTACTTGATAGTTTGTCTGTTTTTTCTGAAGCAAAAATTTTACCTACACCACCAAAGGTGGACAGACGTTGTGTTTACACCCCTGTTTTTCTGTCTGTTTGTGAGCTGAATATCTCAAAAAGTAATGGAAGGATTCCGCCAAAACTTGGTGAACATGTTTGGGTGATTCTTCACCACTGAGAAATGGGGTCAAAAACGATATATAGCACGGTATCACAAAACGTGGACTGATTTGGATGAAACCTGGTGGATGAGTTGGTTCGGTCACAATAACAAGCTGATTAGATTTTGATTCAGCTCTGGTTGCAGATCAGGCGTAACAGTGGGATACAAACCTAAACTGTGCAGTAAGGTGTTCCTAAAAAATGATTGTCAGAAAAAGATAACCTCCAACCTACCATTCGGTTCCATTAGCTTCACAAATTACCCTGCGTTGCTTGGGGAAATTCAGTGAAATATGTATTTTAATATTTCCTGCATGGCAAATTGGGCAATGTTGGCCTTGTAGTTTCCTTTGAATTACCAATCTTAGGCGTTGCAAAATGCGCTTGGACTGCTTTCCCTTTTAACATTTTAATTAATTATATTTCTTAAATACAACAAATCACTGAAATCTCAACAAGCGATCTACAAAAAACATATTACTCGATCACTGGGAAAATCCCAGGCAGTGGATAAGCAAGATACTCAATCGAGGCCTGAACACGGAGAAGTTATAATAAACCTGTTTAAAGCAATCTTTTTTAAATAACAGGTGCGAATGCAAAGACTATATGACAATGAAATTATATGTTGTTGACAAGAAATCACCACAACCTCAACATACGATCTTCACAATACATATTACTCGATCATTCCTGGGGGAAAAAACCCAGGCAGTGTGTCTATGAGCACAGGACCCGATCGAGGCCTAAAGGCCAATTATCTGGTTTTATCTGGGGTCAAATTTTTATCAAACATAACTCAATGAAAGAAGAGGCCATGCAATGTTTGGTTGCAATGGTTCCTGCAGGGTCCGAATGCATAAACAAACAAGAAAGAGCAATCAGAGATTGCAGACCCTTGCCAGGATGTGTTTTAATGGTTTTTAAGGCTTTTGTGTTAAAACAAATATGGCGGCCGAACCGCATGACCGATGACGTCATCATTTTTTTTCCCTCCACCAATTTATCCCTAGATGACGTTCAACAAATTTCATCATGATCGGATGAAGTTTTGTACTTGTCGAATTATGACGTCATAATGGAGGCATCGATGACATCATCATTAACATGTTATTCCTCATGGAGAGTTCTTTACAATGAGCCATGTCTCAATTTTTTTCTGTGCAGTGCTTTCGGAGATATAGAGGTGCAAAGTTTTTCGGTTTTTCCAAGATGGCACCCGTACCACGTGACGTCATAATTATAATTTAAAAGATTCTCCAGGTGGAGTTGCACCTATGGTAAAAAATTTCTGTCAATGGACCAACGGTTGCAGAGAAAATCATATTTAATTATGTGCGGACAAACAAAATAAAACAGACAGACAGACAAACGGATTCAAATGCAATACCCTCTCCTCTGGTGAGGGTAACAAACAAACTTTCTTCTTTATATATTAGATTATTATCATTGTAAGTCCAACACGATTGTGCAGAGGTAGCACATTTACCTTTTAACAGTCTATTTTGGGTTTGATTCTCCACCCAATTGTAAACTGATGGATTGGTGTTTCGCAGGCAGGGCGTTTCATCACAAAACTTCCATCCAAGGGACGGCGCACTAAGCTTTGTGTCCCGCCTGCTAGCACTAGTTTGTGGAGGTTAAATGTCTCATAGTGTCGTTTGTTGAAGAATAGGCAATTTATTGCCAGCACCCAAATTCTTATCCAAAATAAGTTCCAATCAAACATCAGGTCTGAACAGCCAGTTTATGAAAGACTTAAACTAATCTTGCATGCACTATGAGCATACACACTCTGGGAGATCATTTAGTAAGGAACAGATAAGTATATAATTCTCAGTGTGAAACATAAATTTAGCTCATATATGACAAATGGATATTTCAATTAGCTCAAGTATGATGAGACGCGCTGCTAACAGTAATAAATGTTCTCAAAAACATCGACTTGGATCCAATGAATATGTAATTTTTTATGAATGGCCTGTTAATTGGATGAATATGAAAGTGCTTGGGTATGACACCATGTTTTTGCCTAATTTTTTACAAAAAATAAATCTTGGAAATTAACTTTTGATATTGGTGTGAAACATCCATTGCTGTCTTTATGAAAATCGGAGTTTTATATTTTTTGGCTTTAAATGTGCAAATGCAGTTTTCATTTAAGCTACAGAAATGAATTAATGCACCAATACCCTTTGCTGCCTATTTTTATTGTCGTTTCAATTCTCTTGTGCCAAGAGTCTCAACCTTTTGAAGGAAGCAGAAAATGGATAGAGCATGTGATGATGTGGATTGGTTTAATGGTACATTTGATGAAAATGACTGATACCAATCCCTCTGTGTCTTGTGTCTTTTTTCCCTTAATTCAACTCAATGGAGCAAGTAAGATTTTTATGTGCAAAGATGGAGAAGTAAGTAGCGACATGGACAAGCTTGACACGTCATCAGCAACTGTGCCCAGTGGCACTAGTGTATTTGCCCTCAAAACCTATGGAACTGCGCTGACGGTTCCTCTTCTGCACATAATTGTACACGGCTCCCTCCCTATTCATTTCCATGTGCTGCATGACGTCATCGCCGGGCGCCGAAGGGGGCCCGGTGATGATGAGTGCCGGAAGGGAGTACTCGGTTTTCACTCCGTTTGTTTTCTTGTTTATTTTCTTGTTTGTCCGGGCAATATCTAAGCCATCCTTTGAGCTCGGAAGCTGAAGTTTGGGCACAATAGTGAAGTGCTATGGCAAAAACGGTATTTTTTATTGTTTGATCAATGAAATAATTGATTAATTAATTATTATCGATTTAGTAAGTACTAGTTTATATTCTTTCTTATCTGGGCAATATCTCAGACACCTTTTGAGCTAGGATGCTGATATTTGGACATAACGGTGACTAAGTGATTTGGCAATGAAGGGTATTTTTGATTTATTGATCAATCAATTAATCGATTAATTATTTAATTTTTTAATTAACTATCAATTAATTAATTTTCAAAAAGTTACAAATTCAGACAAAACAGTGGTGGTTTATGTATGCTATTAACCAATTGAAGGAAATTAATTATTACGATTATTATTTTTTAAATTGCACAATTAATCAATTATTGTACACCGCTCCTTCCAATGTTGGCAGTAGACAGGGTCAGGCCATGTGCACAAAAATAAATGAGGGTGGGGGGACATGACGTACGATGTTCAACTATACGTGCCACAGTGAAGTGGTTTACTGCCTCCTGCTGTAACCCCTGCTTTAGACAGGGAATTATTAGTCACAGCACAAAATATATTATTTTTGTAGCCCCCACCTCGAGTGGCCTTCTGGCTTTGTGGCAGGCAATATCCCATTTTAAAAAACCTCTCCAACTATCTCTCCCCACTACTCCACTCCTTCCCTCCCATTCCCCCGTGCTCTCCAAAGCTGCTCCTAAAGGGTGCTTCTATTAGGTCAAACATAAAATTAAAAAAAACAAACAAAAAAAAAAACCACCTTTAGAGGCCATTTTTCCCCACAAGCGGGGGTTGGCCTTTTTCGGGCACCGTGGTTGTTGTTTTTCGGTCCCCTTTTTGAAGCAATGTTTTACGGCCGGATGCCCTTCCTGCCGCCAACCCTGTTTGTCGCCTTTTACGACAAACAGGGAATTACCAGTGAACTGGTACTCAATTTGCCGACCTCGGAAGGATGACAGGCTGAGTCAACCCCCCTGGCGTTAATTCAGTGATCGACCGGGATTCGAACCCAGGATCCTAGGATCCTAAGCTGGCACCCTAGCCGCTAAGCCAACGCCAGTCAAACATAACGATTACAAAATAATCCAAGTGCTTCATACAAGTCGGTTTTCAAATTTGCGGACATTATTCTGCAAGTAAATTTGAGTAAAGCAAGTTCATTGGAGTTTATTGAGGAAATTAGAATGCAAGAGTTATTCCAAAATTAATGTCTTGTTTTACTTTCTCCAGCTTTCTATCCTTTAAAAAAACGACCTTTTCTACAGACATTCTGATACTGGATTTAGATTTCTGGAGACTCATTGTTGTGCAAAATTTCATTTCAAAATGTATTGTACACTTGCACAATCGTATATGGATGTGGGTACAGTGGCATTGTATTAAGGACACTGGACTGATATCGGAGAGGTTTCAAGTTTAATACGGCCAAATGCAGCAGTGTTAAGGGCAACCTTGTATTTTATTTTTATTTGTATACAAAGTCGAGGCTCGTATAAGAGCTAACGCATTAAACACAAAAAAAGACAAACGGACACATAAAACATAAAATGAAGGGAGCGGGAGACAAGAGGGGCAGAGAGAGGGAAACACACAAACACAACAGTAGAGAGCAGGGACATCGGGAGATCTATGGAAGGGAGAGAAATTATCGACCGAGATTATCGAGAAATTATCGAGAAATTAGAAATTATCGAGAAAGGTATCGACCGTTTAACACCACTTCGTGTGTTTACACCACTCAATTCGACCATCGTTGTTGGCTATCTGAGACAAAAGACAGTGCTTATTTGATGGGTTGTGACAACAGTTTGACTTCCCCTAACAATATGTACTTCCCACTCGATTTGCATCAAATGGCTTTGGAAATACAGTGAGGTTTCGATATATGCAAGGATTGTGTTCCTGAAAATGGCCGCAGACATTGAAACCATATACAGTATATCGAATCAAAACCGCATATATCAACAGCTGTTCAGCATTAACCGCATAACTCTGAATCTTTCCCGCATATATCGACGTTTTGGTGGAAATATGTTATCTGCATCATTCTGAATCCGCATTTTTTTTTTTGTGTACAAAGTCGAGGCTCCTGGAAGAGCTAGAACACAATGGATCAGAGGTGCAGGTGCAGCAGAAAGAGAAAGGGGAATGCCAACAGCAGGACCGAGAGAGAAAATAGACAAAATAGAGGCGGACAACAAGGGATGTGCTGGTAATGATGAGGGGTAAGAAAGAACGCAAGGGTTGGATAAGGTAGATACAGAAGCAAAATTTGAGGAGGGGAAGAGGACGGGGGGGGGGGGGGGGGGGAGTGACAGGTATAGAAAAGATCATGGTTTTGGATGAGGATGATCTGAGATGGTGGTGAACAGCTCTTTTGAGGACGTGGAGGGAAGAATGAGACTACAATGTGGAAGTTGTCACCACAGGCGTGATAATGGACACACACACACACCAAAACCTTACAGTACTGTTAGAATTGTCTTCCATTTCCGTTATTGAGAATGTAGAGCACTTTAGTGTGCTTGATTTGTAAAATCATATTCAATAATCGTATTTTCTCGTACTTTATTGTATAATAAGATATTTTGCTTAACCTCATCATTTATTTGAAAGTTTGACAAGTTTTATAATCTATGGAAGAAAACATAACAA
>NC_136261.1:312192097-312272023 GCF_964187855.1 Myxine glutinosa
TTCTCCTTGCTTCCCACGGTAATTAGCATGAGCGGACGAAGGGTTGATGCTCGAAATGTTAGCTTCTCCTGGCTTCCCATGGCAGTTTGCCTAGTTCGATCAACGTCCTGTTGATTTCATCCATTATCACAATTGCTGATTAATTAATTGATCAAAGCCTGCCATTAAAGGTACAGCTTATAAATGCACCGTTACAAAGCAGTTTCATTGAATCTAAATATTTTGATGGACCTTCATTGGCATTTTGAAGATTGCTTTGATCATTGGTTGAATAATTTTAAGGAAGCTTTTGTGAGGATCAGAAAAGGAAGGATTGAAGGTGAATTTAGAAATGAGTACAGGCACAATATACAAAGTTGTTTGGCAGAAGTACAATACCAAAGATTAATGGATCCGTTTAAAGCAAAAATGGATCATTAACTTCGAGAGAGAAAAGAAAATGGTCTCATTAAAGCAGGGGTGGGGAACCTTTTTCCTGTCAAGGGCCATTTCGATTTTTAGAACATCCTTCGAGGGCCATGCTAAATTATTGAATACATATATCGGACTCACCTAATGCGATGGCTGGAACTGTTTCTCTTTGGTGAGGCGTTTGGTGTCAGGTGGTAGTGATGATGATGCTACTCGCAGCTGGTTTTGCAGGTTTGGGTCAGTCAGTCTTGAGCGGAACCGAGTCTTTGCAAGAGTCCCAAACAGTGATGCAAACTTCAGTGCATGTCTCCTCAGAATGGGAAAATCCTCAGCACGTACATACAGTTTGTAGAACTCGAGCAAAGGGAGGTTGTTGTACCTAGCTTTGAGCTCGTCATTGCTTTGCAGCTCAATGATTTCGTGTTGTAGGTTGTCAGGCACATCAGCTGGTTCCACATTAAACGGCATGGCAAATATGTTCAGTTCCCTTTGTTTACTTTTCATGTCCTGGAACCTCTCTCCAAATGCCTGGAGGAGTTTTGCACACTCAGCAGCATATTCAGATGTCACAGCAGGCTTTTGTTCTTGCAGAGTGGGAAAGTGGATAGTGTTTCCCCTTTCCAGTTGCACTTGCCACAGCTTTAGTTTAGCTTCAAATGATTTCACATGTGATTGCAGAGAGCTGAGAAGCTGGTTGGGACCTTGGAGCTTGACGTTCAGCTCTGACAGGTACTTGGTAATGTCCACCATGAAGCCCAAATCACACAGCCACTTGCTATCACTGAGTTCCTTGACAGGTTTCCCCTTCATCTCCATGAACTGTTTCACTTCTTCTCAGTGAGTAAAACCGTGTGAGCATATTTGCGCGACTCAGCCACCGCACCTCACAGTGGTAAACCAGATCTCCGTACTCTGACTCTAGTTCACTCAGTAGCTCCTTGAACTGGCGGCTGTTCAGCCCTCTGCTTTTGATGACATTTATGGTGGAAACGACAGTTGTCATCACATTGTTGAGCTTCAGGGACTGTGCACACAGATTCTCTTGGTGTATGATACAGTGGCATACAACTAACTCACTTGGATCGAGACTGAGACGACTCATTTCTTTTTTGAACAATGCAGTCAATCCCTTTTGACCGCCAACCATGGCTGGGGCTCCATCCGTGGCCAGGCCACTTAACTTGTCAAACTGCAGTTCGAATTTGTTCATAGCCAAAACAACTTGCTCAAACAAATCCTCACCTTTGGTGGTGCCATGCATGGCTTGCAAAGACAGCAACTCCTCCCTCGTATCAAACTCAGCTGTAATCCCCCGCACAAAAATGGCTAGTTGGGCGGTGTTTGTTATGTCCGTTGTCTCATCGCAGGCCAGAGAGAAAAACTGGAAATCTCTTGCGGTGTCCTTCAGTGTTTTCTCAATATCTTGTGCCATGTCAGTAATCCGATCTGAGACAGTTCTTTGAGACAAACTGACACTTTGGAACAATTTTACTTTGTCCGGTGCGAGCAGCTCCGCAGCGGCAACAAGGCACTCCTTCACAAATTCTCCTTCTGAATGCGGCATCAGCTTCTTAGCGATTAGCTCACTCACCACAAAATTAGCATGCGTAGTGTTGTCTCGGTCAGATTGTGGTCTTATGAAGACTGCTTGTTGAGCACCAAAACTCCGCCGAAGAACGTTAACTTTATCCAAGCGCATTTGTCCTTTCAACTCGTCCAGTTTAGCATGTTTCGAGCTGTAATGACGCTCGAGGTTGGCCTTTTTCATCACCGAGAGCGCTTCCCGACAAACTAGGCATACTGGCTTGCCTTTTACTTCCACAAAGAAATAATCGTTTGCCCATTTCTCTTGGAAAGCGCGACATTCCGCATCTACCTTTCTTTTCTTGTTAGTCGCCATGTTTGCATATACTGAATGAAATGATGACATGAGATCACGCGATCACTTGACTGTACGGGAAGGTCGCATATCGCAGTTACGACTGTCCGGAACTCACTTGACTGTCCGGAAGGTCGCATATCGCAGTTACGATTAATCGCAAATTAGTTTTAATTTGATGGCAATTATTCTGTTCGCGCCAACATATTTTGCCAACGTCAAATAAATGAATAAGTTCTCAAATGTGCCGTCCGAGGCAGCGTCTGCTCGCCACGTTCGGCATTCGTTGACTGTGACAACACGTGAAAGCTCGCTCCTCTCTGATTGGTTGAATCGTTTTTGGCCATAACTTGGTTACCCTTTGTCCGATTAATTTAAAACCTTGAAAAGGAGAGATTACTGGAATTATAGATAGATGAATTGCCTCGCGGGCCGGATCAAACTGTCTCGCGGGCCGTATACGGCCCGGAGGCCGGAGGTTCCCCACCCCAGCATTAAAGTATCAATTGTACATTCTCTTGACACCAAATTTGTACCTCTTTGCTTCTCCAGCTCAGATGCGTCTGCTGATGTTCCTCAACCAGCCACACGTGTCTGGGGGCCAGAGGGTCGGACACGCTGTCCATCCCCTGCTCGGCCCACAGCCACTACCTCACTACCTACACCGCTCAGTGGTTCTGAATCTGGGTCTCGTCCATCATCTGTGCTCGGAGCAGTGAGCCATGAGGAGAGCAGGGAGAGGGAAAAAGATGAGGAAATACAGGAAGGGAGGAAGAAGCTGGCAGCTGCTCTTTTTGCTGGTGTTGGAAACATTCAGGTAGAAAAACGATACAAATGATACTTTGCTCAAGCACAGTGTGTGTATGAGGGTTTTTAATTGTTATGCAGTGTCTCAGACATAGTGCATTCAGAAAGTATTCAGACCCCTTCACTTTTTTCACATTTTGTTATGTTGCAGCTTTATGCTGAAATCGTTTAAATTCATTTTTCCCTCATCAATCTACACTCAATACCCCATAATGACAAAGAGAAAACAGGATTTTAGAAAGTTTTGCAAATTTATTAAAAAGAAAAAACTGAAATATCACATTCACATAAGTATTCAGACCCTTTGCTATAACACTTGAAATTTAGCTCAGGTGCCTCCCATTTCTCTTGATCATCTTGGAGATGTTTCTACACGTTGATTGGAGTCCACCTGTGGTAAATTCAATTGATTGGACATGATTTGGAAAGGCACACACCTGTCTATATAAGGTCTCACAGCTGACCGCATATCAGAGCAAAAACCAAGCCATGGGGTCGAAGGAACTGCCTGCAGAGCTCAGAGACAGGATTGTGTCGAGGTACAGATCTGGGGAAGCCCACAAAAAAATTTCTGTGGCATTGAAGGTTCCCAAGAGCACAGTGGCCTCCATAATTCTGAAATGAAAGAAGTTTGGAACAACCAGGACTCTTCCTAGAGCTGGCCGCCTGGCCAAACTGAGCAATCGGGGGAGAAGGGCCTTGGTAAGAGAGGTGACCAAGAACCCGATGGTCACTCTGGCTGAGCTCCAGAGATCCTATGTGGAGATGGGAAAAACTTCCAGAAGGACAACCATCACTGCAACACTACACCGATCTGGGCTTTATGGCAGAGTGGCCAGACGGAGGCCTCTCCTCAGTGAAAGACATGAAAGCCCACAGAATCTTGTTTCTCACAGTCTGAGAGTCCTTTAGGTGCTTTTTTGCACACTCCAAGTGGGCTTTCATGTGTCTTTCACTGAGGAGAGGCTTCCGTTTAGAACTTTATATGCACTGTATATAGGAGCTTGTGCATTTATTACATAAAAGCGAAGGACACTGTAGAACTTTATATCAATGACCAGAACATTTAAAGATGAGAAATAAACAAACAATATATGAGATACGTTTCATGGTAGACAAGATCACAGATGTACGCAACTCGAAGTTTCATATTTAAAAAAGAAGAAGATTGCTTTGCAGTAATTATGACAATGAAATATTGAAGGAGAGGGTAACAAAGACTTAATGATGTGTGTATAATTGGTTTTGAATCCAGGAACATGGATCATTATCAAGGACAAATCGAGATCTGTCCCCTGCGTCAGAATCCACAAAGGATGTCTCCAGCCATACGTAAGTAGCGAAGGGAAATGCTGGAGCAACTTGGGTGAATAATACAGTACAAGGAATATCACATGACTGGACATCACACAATTACTTTTTTATATACAGGATCGAACACTCGTCATGGAGCTCTCTCTCTCTCTCTCTCTCTCTCTCTCTCTCACACACATACACACACACACACACACACACACACACACACACACACACACACACACACACCAAAGCCACTGAGCTTTGGGGAAGTGCTGTCACTTCCTAGGATACTCTGCGTAGCAGCGACATCACAACATGGCGCCGCTTTTGTCACCACATTCAGTGGGGCATTTCTTTAGGAGGAATTTCCCTCTCCCCATGGATTCCAACCATTGGGGATTATCCATGCTCTGTCCTTCTCAATGCTGAACTCCAAGACAGGAAGCAGCACATACCATTTTTAAAGTCTTTCGTATGACTTGGCCAGGGTTTGAACAACCGACCTACCATACTCAGAGCGGACACGCTAACCATTACACCACAGAGGCTGGTCAATTATTTTACGACTTTAATTATATTACTACGGTGATTCAATTATATTACGGTCAATTATATTATGGTGATTTATACACCCTAGCTGTTTAAATCCTTTTTCTTGGACAGAAATTATTGATCGGTCACCAGTGATCATTGTCGTAGCTTGCTGTGAATGCTCCAACATGCTCTGCTCTTTATCAATGCTATAATCTCAAAGTAGATTTTTGAGATCAGTACAATTCTAGACATTGGGGAATTTCCTAGTTGATTTGCTGGGTTAATCACATGATCTGCGAAGTATGATTTGACACCTTTTACTGAACAATATTTGGGAGAAAATTTAAAAAAAGTCGACTCTGGTTCAGATTTAAGATGAACAAATCTTAAAGATGAACGCATTTGCCTTTTATCCTTTCCTGAGGATAAATTGATACAATGTATCTGTATCATCATTTAGACATACATTCAAAGTACACCACCCCCATGCCAAATAGATAAATATCCTCAAGTGTGGCATTGCCTTAGGCACCCGGCGACACCACCTTGCAGCTCATAGAGACTGCATTGGGAGGGAGAGGTGTAAAATAATTGATGAATTGCGTAATTACAATCAATAATGAAGTCGTAAAATAATTAATCAATTGGCTAATAGCATACCTCAACCACCAGTGTTTCATCCGAAGCTGTAACTTTTTGAAAATTAATTAAATAAGTCATTAATTGAAAAAAAATAAATTAATTGATGAATCAATAAATCAAAAATATCCTTTATAGCCACATCATTTGGTCACTGTCATGTCCAAATATCAGCTTCCTAGCTCAAAAGGTGCCTGAGATATTGCCCAGATGAGAAAGAAAATAAATAAATGATTAATAATGAAACTAAATAAATAATAAAACAATATAATATAAATAAATAATAAAAACTAAATAAATTATTAAATAATTAAATAATTTATCAATTGGCTAATATAATACCTAAACCACCACTGTTTCATCCGAATCTGTAACTTAAAAAAAATCAATCAATTAAGTCATTAATCAAATAATTAAATAAATAATCGATTAATTGATTAATCAATAAATCAAAAATAGCCTTTACAGCCAACTAACGTGGTCATTGTCATGTCCAAATATCAGCTTCCTTACTCAAAAGGTGCCTGAGATATTGCCCAGATGAGAATGGAAATAAATAAGTACTTAATTGAATGAATATGAATGAATGATCGTTTTAAGGCCATTTTCCCCGCTAGAGCCTTGTAAATTTAGAGCTAGAGCCTTGTAAAGAGGGGTAGCCTTGCGGGCCCCATGACAATCATGGTTCCCTGTTTGAGGCAATGTTTTCATGGCCGGATGCCCTTCCTGACGCCAACCCTTGGTCACGCTCTGACGATGCGCAGGGATACGGTGTACCTATTCTAAATTGGGGTACACACCGTGATCATTCATCCCAGCAAGCTGGTACTCAATTTGCCGACCTCGGAAGGATGACAGGCTGAGTCAACCCCCCTGGCGTTAATTCAGCGATCGACGGGGATTCGAACCCAGGATCCTAGGATCCCAAGCCGGCACTCTAACCGCTAAGCCAACACCAGGCAACACCATACTTAATTAATCGATAATAATTAAATAACTAATCAATTAATTGATTAATGAAAAAACAAAAAATATGTTTTTTGCGAAAACACTTTCTCACTATTGTGCGAACATTTCAGCTTCCGAGCTCAAAGGATGGCTGAGATATCGCCCGGACAAACAAACAAGAAAGGAAGAAACCAGAGTGAAAACTGAGTACTCCCTTTCAGCATGCGTCATTTCCGGGCCCGCTTCGGTGCCCGGCAATGACATTGTGCAGCGCCTGGAGATGGCATAGGAAAGGAGCGGTGTACAACAGATATGTTTTGCGGATCATTTGTCTTGATGGATATTCGTCATAACCGGGATCACCAAATAGTATATATCACTAGCAAGTTGCCCGTGCCCTCATGCAATTCCAAACGGGGTAAGGATGGAGGCGGTAAAATTGCAAACCGCGTCTTCTATCATCGAGCTGGGAGCAAACATTCCCATTTATCGCCACATCTGATGCAATTGAAATGCTCTAATGGTGGTGGCACTCTAATGGTGGTATTGTGTGTGTGTATGTGTGTGTGTGTGTGTGTGTGTGTGTGTGTGTGTGTGTGTGTGTGTGTGTGTGTGTGTGTGTGTGTGTGTGTGTGTGTGTGTGTGTGTGTGTGTGTGTTAGCGTGCACACGGTGCCCCTTTAAAAAATATATATTCATAGAATCAATCTGTCCCTGGTCTCATTTTATTCCTATACCAAAATAAGAAAGCCAGGCAAACTTTCAAGAAGATTGGAAACTATTTATGTGTCCCACCACTGCTTTGAATATTCACTGGCAAAAACAAATAAACGGCAATAAACGCTTACAGAAATAGGTGGTATACATACAAAGGACACATGTAGGGATTTATTTTGTTAGCAAACATCGACAGAAAATATTAATGCATGGCAGACATAGTTCAGACATTGATATAAAGTACATTTTATATTCCTTCACAAGTTCACACATGTATTCAACAATGTATTAATTGAACATAATGGCCAATTTGGCTAACATACACAAAACAGAAAGGCAACAAACTCATGAATCAGCTGCTTATGACTTTTGGTCCAACAATGTCTTTATTGTCCCTGACTTTTATCATCTGGTTCAGTTGTCCTTTTTCTCAGATTGGGCCTCATCTTTCTGTTCTCTTCAACAACTTGGAGAACATTCTGATAGTGCTCTTCACCGCGAGCAGCTGCCAAGAAGTCGGAGCTCAGCTTCACGCCTCGTTCTGCTGAATCATTCACTACATTGATTGCTCCAACATTGATCAAGGCATTCTTGTAGAATTCTGATTCAGGCCACTCGGAAACATCCAGGGACAGGAACCCTGCTTCCAGCTTCAGAACATGGAAGAAAAACCATGAATCTTCGGTGACAAAGTCAGCAAGTTTTGAGCCGAGATTGACTTCTGTTGGGAACCTTGGTTTGCCGAAGCCTGTTCCGAAACGATTCTCAGGAAGTTGGCGCGGTGTGTCAGGTCTTTTTTGGAGCAGTTGGTCTGCAAGTAGGCGACACTCATGAGCTGGGGTGTTACTGCTGAATAGTGCCAGTGGCATTAGCTCTCCGGTAAGGTACCACAGGTGTCGACTGAACGCCTTCACTGCGCTGCTGGCCACTATGGTGTTGAGTTCCTGATATCGTAGCAGCTTCTTGTACAGGAGGAGGTCATTCCAGGGTGCATCTACACTGATGGAGCATTGCATCCACCAAGTGGAATAGACGAGTGTTGCAAAGGTGACGAATTCTGTGAGCTTCTTTCCCTGGTGCTTGGCTGTTATTGTTCCAGATGGGAGATCCTGGATTTGTGTCTCAAACAGGCAGATTTTCAAACAGTAGATCAATTTCGCCATCCACCTAGCTCCGTGTAAGGCACCAGGACGCTGAAATGTTGTAGTAGGGTAGTCAGGATCGAGATAGACTGCACACAGCTGTATAAATTCTTTGTAGTCGTCCCGTTTCTGGTCAACTTGTGATGTCACGAGTTGCAAGGTTTCTGCACGCCATTCATCAATTAGATCTTTACCTTCCTCGGGAAATGACGCTAACTGTATTCGGTGCAGTGGCTGATCGCTCTCATGGGGAACCAAGTTCCAATTTTTCCTGAGACGAGTGAACAGCATGACATCTGGAGACTTGGATGTCTCGATCTTGAGATCCTCAAACACGTGCGTAAGAATGACTTCTCCTATGTGATGCCGACAACCAGACCACAAAAGTGGACGTTCTAGGGTTTCCTGTATCTGAATGCATGCTGCGGACACATGCCCTGTGTTGCTAGCGGTCGTATCAAACACCATGTTGCAAATGGAGTCTGTGCAGTTCCAACTGCACAGCAAATCAAAAGTGAGCTTTGAAATGATTTCTCCAGATTTTTTAAATCAGTTCCAGGTTTGTAAGCAGGCACACCAAGAACCTTGATGTCTGTCACATCTCCAACCGCCACAGTCAGCCGCTCCTCATTTTCATATTTATTTGTGAGCAAGGGAAGCAGCTTGCCATCCCAGTGAAGAGAAGCAAACTGTGGAACATCCCACTTCTCCTGGTAACTTTCAGCTATTTGCTTTCCGATTTCTCGTCTGGATTTATCAGCCACAGCATACGATGTATATACAGACTTGGCATTTAATATGGAATTTTTTTTTTTGCTTGACTTGGGTTTACTTTCTTAACTCAGTATATCAATCTGGTGAGTTTCTTTTACACTTTGGTGATTTATTTCTTTAAAGAACCATGTCACTGATTGGTCTGTCACAGCAAGAAGTCAACAACAGGATTATATCACAGGAGGCGTGGCAAAATGTACGGACAGGTGCATTTGATGATTGGCTTCACAGTCGGTTATACAAGGGTTGTTGCGTTCTGTATTAGTGGAAAACAACTGCTGCACATCTCCAAAAGTTATTGCCGCTTCCTCTGGAGATGGTCCGTCAACTCGACAATGCTGTTTGTCATGGAGTAGTGGCTTTACGAAATTCTGGCATGAAACAGCGTGCTATTGCTCGGCAGTATGGCATCACTCAAGTTCCGGTGTCAAAGATCCTGAAACGAAATGCTCAGAGGGGTGTCCCTACTCCAATACCGAGGCCAGGACGTCCCCGCAGAACCACAAGGAGGGATGATCGCCAGCTGCACCGGTTAGTCCGCAATGACCGTACCAAGTCAGCTAATCGGCTTAGGGCTGAGTGGCAGCAACTGACAAATGTGCCTGTATCCAGAAGGCGAGTCAACCAACGACTGGTTCAAGCAGGCTATCGTGCCAGGCGTCCCCTGAGAAAGCCACGCCTGACCAGACAACACCGCCAGCGCCGATCGCAGTGGGCCAGAGAGCACCGTCAATGGCAGCCAGGACACTGGAATCACGTGATCTTCAGTGACGAGTCTAGATTTCTGGTCTATCGTCAAGATGGCCGTGTCCGAGTGCGCAGACAAGTGCATGAAGCCTACAACAAAGATTGTATAGTGCCAAGAGTCCAAGCTGGAGGTGGTGGGGTGACCGTTTGGGCTGCTTTTCATGCAGGGGGCAAAACTGACCTGGTTGTTCTGAATGGAAACCTGAACCAGTTCAAGTACAGGGCCATTCTGGAAGAAACATTGCTTCCATTTGCTCGTGCAGCCTTTCGAGGAAACTTTGTCTTCCAAGATGACAATGCACGGCCTCATCGTGCTCGCATGATCCAACACTTTCTTGCTGACCGTGGTGTCGGGCATATGGAGTGGCCTGCCATGTCCCCGGATATGAATCCGATAGAGAACTTGTGGGCAGAATTAACGCGTCAAATCGACGACTTGGACCAGCAGCCGACCTCTGTGCGTGAATTGCAGCAGACTATTGTCACTGCATGGCAAGCGATTCCTGTCCAAGCCTTGGCAAATCTCGTGAACAGCATGCCTCAACGTGTACGTGCTCTCCTGAATGCTCGTGGGGGTTACACGAAGTACTGAACTGTAATTTTACTGTCCGTAATCCCAGTCGTAATTTAACTTTTGTTTTTGTTAAAAAAATTTTTGGCTAATGTGCAAAATAAAGAGATACTTCTGGAAAACGTACAGAAGTTTAACACAGTACTGTCCATGAATTGAGTTCGATATCAGTTTACATCACTTTCAAGGATCAATTTATTTGTTTCGAAATGTCAAATGTGGTTTTTGTTTCTTTTAAAGGTCACATTAACAAAATCTAGAATAATTTCAACATAATTCCAATGAATTTTTGGTTCCAAGACATCTTGAAAAGTAAGTTCACCCCCACAAAAAAAATATTCCATATTAAATGCCAAGTCTACTTTGGACACATCCCCTCCAGCTTCCTGGACGAATGCCTCAGTGAAAGCAGCCTGTTGTGATGGAGTCATCTTCATTCTGGTAGCAAGTGCAACCATTTTGGGGGATTTCATGATGTTATGAGGTATGAAAGCCTCTGTCCCAGAATGTACCACTCGTCTGTGCTTTCTTCTCGGAACAAAATATTGTTACTGCAAGACCTTTTCCCCAAGCTTCCTTTCTTGATTCCCTCTCTGTTCTCCCTCCCTTCTCTAAGTACAGTATTCCCGTCAGCGAATCGACAGGTGGTATTTGCTAGTTTTGAATGTGAATCGGAAGACAACCCTGTAGTTTAACAGTACTTTGTCTCTGAATTTGTCCCGATCACACATGCGCAGAGGAGTGAGATTGTGGCGGACACGAAAGCTCACTGGCGTGATGGCATCATTCCGCGCACCAAGTGGGCGGCGGCCACGCCCGAGGGGTAGGCGTGGCCGCGGGATATACACCAGGCGCGCAGCCCGGAGCGCTCCAGTGCTACAGTGGAGCTCTTGTAATAAAGACTCTTTGAACTAACCGCGTTGTCCGCTTCCTCCTTGCTATACAAGTAGCGCGTGTAGCACCGCGCTTCATTGGTGACCCTCCGACGTTCTGGTCAGCCGTCGCTGACCACCCGAACCCGCCACAGCAATGGCAACCAACGCAGTCCAAATCAAACTCCCCGAGTTCTGGGAGGCTCAAGCCGAAGTTTGGTTCCTGCAGGCAGAAGCCCAGTTCCGACTTCGAGGCATCACGGTGGACGAGACCATGTACTGCCACGTGGTCGCCTCCCTCGGGCCCGGCACGGCCGCTCGCGTCGTGTCGGTCCTGAGGAACCCACCGGCTGACGGCATGTACGAGGCGATCAAGCGTCTCCTCCTCGCCACGTTTGGCCTCACGGTGGACGCACGGGCCGACCGCCTCCTGGACCTCCCCGAGCTCGGTGACACGCGACCGTCGGTCCGCATGGACCATATGCTGTCGTTGATGGGCGACGAAACCCCGAACGCTCTATTCCGGGCGTTATTTCGACGCCAGCTGCCGGCACGAGTACGCCTCGCCTTGGCCGGTTCTGCGACGACGGAACCCCGAGCTCTCGCTGCCGAGGCCGACAGGTTCTTCACGGCTTTGGACACGCAGGCGAGTTTTGGCACGGCCGTCGCGAATCCGAGGCTGATGCACACCTCGTGGCTGATGCTGATGCACACCTCGCGGCCGCCGCCACGCCCCGCCTACCACCGCCGCCACGGAGAAAACCGCGGCCTCCGCCGCCAACCTGGTGTTTTTTCCACGCCCAGTTCGGCCACGAGGCTCGGCAATGTCGCCCGCCGTGCTCATTCGGCAGGTCGGGAAACGCCCGGACCGGCCCTCGGTAGTGGCACTGAGCGCCGGCCATTCAAACAGCCTACTGTTCATCACGGACACCTTATCCGGGCGCCGTTACCTGTGCGACACGGGAGCGCAGGTGAGTGTCGTTCCCGCCGGTACGTCCGACAAGCAGATCGCGGGCCGGGGCCCCGCGCTGCTTGCTGCCAACGGTACGTCCATTCGCACATACGGAAAACGCTGCCTTTCTCTGCGGTTCGGAGGGCAGGTTTTCCGGTGGTCGTTCGTCACTGCCCACGTGCCTATGGCACTGCTTGGCACGGACTTCCTTTGTGCCAATGGCCTGTTGGTGGACGTAAAGCACAGAAGGCTTGTCCAGGCTGAGACGTTCAGCTCGCTCGCTTGCGCGCTGCCCGCCTCGTTGAGCAGCTCCCGGAGCGGCTCGCCGAGCGGCTTGCTGAGCGGTTCGGTTCCGGCCAGGTTCATCTGTACGCTTCCGGCAGCGAACGATTTCACCCGCCTCCTCGCCGGCTTCCCTGCCCTCACGCGGCCCACCTTCTCGGCGGGGGCCGTCAAGCACGGGGTGGAATACCACACCCCCACCGCCGGGCCACCGGTCTACGCCCGGGCACGCCGCCTCGAGCCGACGAAGCTCACGGTAGCTAAAGCGGAGTTCGCTACGCTGGAGTGGCTCGGCATCGTGCGGCGCTCCGAGAGTGCTTGGGCGTCGCCGCTCCACATCGTGCCAAAGCCCGGCGGGGGATGGCGACCGTGCGGGGACTACCGGCGCCTCAACGACGCCACCACCCCCGACCGCTACCCTGTCCCCCACATTCAGGACTTCTCCGCCCGGTTGGCGGGCATGTCCTTCTTTTCAAAGGTGGACCTCATACGCGGCTACCATCAGGTCCCCGTCAGGCCGGAGGACATCCCGAAGACGGCGGTCATCACGCCATTCGGTCTTTTCGAATTTCTTCGGATGCCCTTCAGATTGAAAAATGCGGCTCAGGCGTTCCAGCGAGTAATGGACAGCGTCTTGCGCGACTTGGATTTCGTCTACGTCTACCTGGACGACATCCTCGTTGCCAGCGCGTCCCGCGAAGAGCACCTACACCATCTCTGCACGCTCTTCGGACGTCTGGGCCAGCATGGCCTCATCGTGAACCCCGCCAAGTGCCGGTTCGGCGTCGCCGACATCAACTTTTTGGGGCACCGCGTCACCAGGCACGGGGCCGTCCCCCTACCGGCCAAGGTGGAGGCGGTGAAGGGGTTTCCTCGCCCCCGCAGGATCAAGGGGCTCCAGGAGTTCCTGGGCATGGTAAACTTTTACCATCGGTTCCTGCCCTGCATCGCCCAGCTCCTGCGCCCCTTGCACGAGGCCCTCCGAGGGAAGCCGGGCAAAGGTGACGTTACCTGGACCGAGCAGATGGACGCGGCGTTCGCGGGCGCGAAGCTCGCCTTGGCTAACGCCACCATGCTCGCGCACCCGGCGCCCGATGCACCGATCGCCCTCACCACCGACGCCTCGGACTACGCGGTGGGCGCGGTGCACGAGCAATGGGTGCGTGGTGCCTGGCAACCGCTGGCGTTCTTCAGCCGGCAGCTTCGCCCGCCCGAACGCCGTTATAGTACCTTCGACCGCGAGTTGCTCGGGCTTCACCTGGCGGTCAGGCACTTCCGCCATCTGCTCGAGGGCCGTACGTTCACGGCCTTCGTCGACCACAAGCCACTGGTCTTCGCGATGGGCAAGGTCGCCGAGCCATTCCGGCAGCAGCGTCACCTCTCGGCCGTGTCCGAATATACAACGGACATCCGGCACGTCACGGGGAAGGACAACCCGGTGGCGGATTGCCTTTCCCGGTCCGTCGCCCACGCAGTCCACCTTGGCATCGACTATGCCCGGATGGCAGCGGACCAGGCCGCCGACCCCGGCGTCCAGGCCTTGCGGACCGCCGTCACGGGCATCCGCGTCACCGAGGTGCCGTTCGATGGCGCGGGCACGGCCCTCTTGTGCGACGTCTCCCTCGGGCGGCCTCGCCCCATCGTGCCCGCGGGCTGGCAGCGCCAGGTTTTTGACACCATCCACGGCCTTTCCCACCCGGGCACGAAGGCCTCCCAGAGGTTTGTCGCCGACAAGTTTGTCTGGCATGGCCTCCGGAAGGCCGTCCGCGGCTGGACCAGGACGTGCCTCGCGTGCCAGCGCGCGAAGGTGCACCGGCACACCCAGGCCCCATTGGCCCCGTTTACGGTGCCGTTACGTAGGTTCGACCACGTGCACGTGGACCTATTGGGACCTCTGCCCCCCGCGCGGGGTTTCACCCATGTCCTGACAATGGTGGACCACACCACCCGGTGGCCGGAGGCCGTGCCTTTGGCGGCAACGACGGCGGCAGACATCGCGCAGGCGTTCATCGCCACCTGGGTCGCCCGGTTCGGCGCCCCCTCGGACATCTCGTCCGACCGCGGCCCCTAGTTCACCTCGGAGCTCTGGTGGGCGGTCGCGCGGGGGCTCGGGGTCCAGCTGCACCGAACCACGGCTTACCACCCCCAGGCCAATGGCCTGTCCGAGCGGTTCCACCGCTCGTTGAAGGCCGCGCTCCGGGCCACCCTCCGCGACGGCGGCTGGGTCGCCAGGCTCCCCTGGGTCCTGCTGGGCCTCTGGACGGCGCCCAAGGACGACCTGCGCGCATCCGCGGCGGAGTTGGTCTTCGGACAACCGCTGCGGGTGCCGGGCGAGTTCCTCCCCGACCCCACGGCACCATGGTCTGCGGCGCAGGAGCGCTCCGCGCTGCAGGAGACCGCCCGGAGGTTCGCCCCGGTGCCGACGGCGCACCATGGGCACCCGCCTACGCACGTCGCCCCGGAGCTTCGCACCGCGGAGTACGTCTTCGTCCGGCACGACGCCCACCGGACACCACTGCGGCCCCCGTACGACGGGCCTTTCCGCATGCTGGAGACCGGGGTGAAACATTTCACCTTGGACATCGGCGGTACTCCCGACCTCGTCTCAGTGGATCGCCTCAAGCCGGCCCACTTCGACGTGGACCACCCACCGCCGGTGGCTCGGCCCCCGCGTCGGGGCCGCCCCCCTGCGGGCGGACCCCCGGCACCGCCCAGGCCCACCGGCACGCCGCCTCCCAGTCCTGCACCCATCTCGGGTGCAGCTGGAGGCATCCCAGCTGGCATCCCTGCACCCCGCCAGAGGGCGCTTCGGCCGGGTCATCCGTTTGCCCCGCAAACTGGCCCTCCAGGTGCGCGGGAATTCTGGGGGGGGCACGTGTGGCGGACATGAAAGCTCACTGGCGTGATGGCATCATTCCGCGCACCAAGTGGGCGGCGGCCACGCCCGAGGGGTAGGCGTGGCCGTGGGATATACACCGGGCGCGCAGCCCGGAGCGCTCCAGTGCTACAGTGGAGCTCTTGTAATAAAGACTCTTTGAACTAACCGCGTTGTCCGCTTCCTCCTTGCTATACAAGTAGCGCGCGTAGCACCGCGCTTCAAGATCATCTTTTTACTCTGTCTTCCTGTCTGGCAGTCAAACAAAATAGAAAATCATTTAAAACAGGAAACTTACTGTCTTTATACAACATAACATAAGGGACATATACAACAAGCATGAATAACTAATGTAATATGTTCGATAGGGTGATGTAATATACACTGTGTAAAATGGCGGCAAAACCCGGGAAAATTTTTATTTATATGACTTTTACAATCTTTATTTTATTTTCATTGAATTATATACTTGAAGGCTGGAGTACAGAAATCGTTTGTCATAATACTTCCAAAACCCTCCAGTTTTGCAGTAGCCTACTGTGCTCCAATTTAAATAAAGGTCCAATTGGGGTGGTGTATAAGGGTGGTGGTCAGGACTGCTTCTAGACTGGGCTACTTCAATAGCACGAAACTTTCGGATTTTTTTTAACGATCGTTAAAACCACTATTTTATTAAAGTTGAAGTAACACTGCATGGAGTATAGTGTTCTATGAACTCTATAGTTCTTTTACTGTATGTATTCATTAATTATTTTATTCTAAAATATTTTTTACTAGCGGGGTCACCCGTGGGAATCCCACGGGCATGGATGTGTGTGACATTTCGACATATTGAGTTGGATGCTGCACATTCATTTTTACAAAATGGTTACTGGCAAGTCATCAGATCCAGAAATGGTGTGATGAACACAATTTATTTATTTCACATAATATGTGACCCCTCACTCCTCTCCACCTGACACTCTCCTGTCTCCACCTGACACTCTCCTCTCTCCACCTAGCACTCCTCTCCTCTCCAATCCCTCACAATCCTCTCCTTTCCAATCCCTCACCTCTCCAATCCCTCACACTCCTCTCCAATCCCTCACACGCCTCTCCAATCACGCCTCACACTCCTCTCCAATCGCGCCTCACACTCCTCTCCAATCGTGCCTCACACACCTCTCCAATCGCGCCTCACACTCCTCTCCAATCGCGCCTCACACTCCTCTCCAATCGCGCCTCACACTCCCCTCCAATCGCGCCTCACTCTCCTCTCCAATCGCGCCTCACACTCCCCTCCAATCGCTCCTCACTCGCCTCTCCAATCGCTCCTCACTCGCCTCTCCAATCGCTCCTCACTCGCCTCTCCAATCGGCTTTCACCGTCTCGTTTCTCTCGTTTTTCTCCCGTCTCGTTCTTTTTCTTGCTCCAAAGCGGCCCGTCTCGCCCGTCGGCCCGTCGGAATCGGAAATCGGCCCGTCTTGCTTTCGTGCTTGCGCGTAAATAAATTGTGTTCATTACACCATTTCTGGATCTGATGACTTGCCAGTAACCATTTTGTAAAAATGAATGTGCAGCATCGAACTCAATATGTCGAAATGTCACACACATCCATGCCCGTGGGATTCCCACGGGTGACCCCGCAAGTTTGCATTAACGTTCGTCGATGGACTCGTTCGCCCGTCTCATTCGTTTTCTTGCTACATCCTGTTCAAGTCTGCGTTCTTCATCGATCGTCTCATTCATTTTGGAAATAGAAGTTTCCACGCAGCGCATGAAATGTCGCGATCCTCAAGAGGAAGTGTCTCGTAATCATCAAATGATAAATGGCAAGTAAATTATATTGTGGAAAATTAAAGATTTCAAATAAACCTATTTAAAGTGTATGCGCACATAACTAATTTTAAAAAACGAAGAAATATCTCTCGGTAATTTCCTGAAACATATTTTACTTTCGGCTAATAATGTTGAATGAAATAAAAACGAAGAAATATATGTCGGCATCATTGTTGACGTTTTTGTGACGACTGTCATCAAACGAAAAAGGAATATATCTTAACGGAAAAGCAAAAGCGAATTTTTAATATATACACAAAGAATTAAGTTAAGCACCCCCCCCGTTTTTTTACAACCTCGCACATTACAAGTTTGTTGTCGTCAAAACAGTGTAATATACCCATGATATTGCTATATTTTCTGGAGAAGTGATATTATGGTCACATAAAAACATAACAATCATGCCGTTTTCAATATTTTATTCTGAATAATTTAAGGTGAAATTTTTTGGGAATTTTAGGCATATTTTCACCTCAATTTAAGTATGGAGCTATAGGTCCATCACGGACAGTGTGGATGACGTTTATGTTTTCTAACGTACAGTCATTGTTCTGAGAAGACCTCTAGCGATCTTTGCATCAATAACGTGTGTAGGACCCACGTGATCGGATCACTGACTCAACCCTACGTCTCATAGACCCTGTAAGCCGTCGTATGCGTTGCTGTGGCAGGTTGAACCCCCTCGAGCACGTTTGGGACATGTTGGGACGACAAATTGCGAAGATGGTCCCTCCAATAGCCAATCTGGATGAATTGGAACGTGCATTACATCGGGAATGGAACAACCTGCCACAGCAACGCATACGACGGCTTACAGGGTCTATGAGACGTAGGGTTGAGTCAGTGATCCGATCACGTGGGTCCTACACACGTTATTGACGCAAAGATCGCTAGAGGTCTTCTCAGAACAATGACTGTACGTTAGAAAACATAAACGTCATCCACACTGTCCGTGATGGACCTATAGCTCCATACTTAAATTGAGGTGAAAATATGCCTAAAATTCCCAAAAAATTTCACCTTAAATTATTCAGAATAAAATATTGAAAACGGCATGATTGTTATGTTTTTATGTGACCATAATATCACTTCTCCAGAAAATATAGCAATATCATGGGTATATTACACTGTTTTGACGACAACAAACTTGTAATGTGCGAGGTTGTAAAAAAACGGGGGGGGTGCTTAACTTAATTCTTTGTGTATATATAGACACGTTGCCGTCGGTGTCATGTTGGGCGGTGTATGATACACCATGACGCGATTTTAAAAAATATATCTCTGCATTTTCCCGTGTGTGTGGAATGTTCTCAATTATTGCTGACACCGAGTCCAAAACCATCGATAAAAATGAAATCATATGGTGAGTTAGATTGGAGATAAAGGCGTGAGAGAGACTCAATGGCCTTGAAGTTACAGGCCTTTGAGAATTCATTTCGTTTATAAACGGCAACTTTCATCGGATTTTCTTCCCGTTTTTTTTCAACGAGTCGAAAACTATGTTAGCGACTGTGAAAAATGAAATGATATATCGAATTTTTAATATGTATCGACACGTTGCCGTCAGTGTGATGTTGGGCGGTGTATGATACACCATGACGCGATTTTTAAAAATATATCTCTGCATTTTCCCGCGTGTGTGGAATGTTCTCAATTATTGCTGACACCGAGTCTAAAACCATCGATAAAAATGAAATCATATGGTGAGTTAGATTGGACATAAAGGCGTGAGAGAGACTCAATGGCCTTGAAGTTACAGGCGTTTGAGAATTCATTTCGTTCTATAAACGGCAACTTTCATTGGATTTTCTTCCCGTTTTTTTTCAACCGAGTCTAAAACTATGTTAGCGACTGTGAAAAATGAAATGATATATCGAATTTGATTTGAAATAAAACTGGGAGAGAGAGCAAGACACCACGGGCCTACAAAACAGGCCTCAAAGCTATGCGAGTTAATAAAATGGTGGATATTTGTTTATAATTATATGAAGCCACTCCCAGAATGGGTGGAGCTATGGGTGGAGCTACTCTGCAAACCGAGTAAGCCACACCCCGGACAGACGCCCAACAGACAGACAGACAGAATCATCTACGGCTATTATAATATAGATTCCTCCGCAGACGAAGTCCCTGTAGGCATTATGTTTTCAGGTTGTCCGTCCGGCTGTGCGTGATGGGTTTTCGCTACTGCGACAACTTAAGAATGGCTGTAGGGAACTAAGTCAAACTTGGTACAAGTATGTATAATGATGTAAAGATAAACCTATTAGATTATGGGGTCAAGAGGTCAAAGGTCCCATCAGGTAAAAATTCTGTTACTGCGCTACCTTGTAAACCAGCGATGGGATTTTGAGCAAACTTGGTAGAAGTATATATTATGATGTAAAGATGAACTGATTAGATGTTGGCATCAAAGGTCATGTCAGGTAAAAATATGATACTTGAGAACAGCTTTGCTTGTTAAAGTGGACATCTCTCTGACCATTCTCAGAGAGCCTCCTCAGCGTCGACGAGTCTGGCATTTCACTCAGGCCAACTGGCACGGTCTTCAAGCAGCCATCAATCATCTGGACTGGTCTCCCATCTCTACCGCCTCTGACATCAACTCATCCTGGGAATTCTTCCAAAGTAAATTGCTCTCTCTCATGCACAGATTTATCCCATCTCGTCTTCAGTTGTCATACCCTTCCTCCCGTCCATAGTACACGGAATCTTGTGGTGAGGCTGTTGCCCAGAAACAACTTGCTTTCGTCTCCTGGAAAGCAAATCCAACGGAAGGAAATCTCATTTCCTTTCACAAAGCCCGAAACAGGTGTGTCCACCCTCAGGAGAGCCAGGAAACAATATCTCTCCGTTCTCAAGACCGAACTCTCTTATCTGTCTGTCGAGATCGAAGACCTCAAGGGAAGGAAGAAGAAGATCAGAGGAAGAAGAGCAACAATGTTTAATAAAATCGATTATATACACACGTGTGGAGCGAGGCTTGAGAATGTACCGCCTACACGCAGCGGACAATTCCTCAAGACACTCGCTGAAAAATAAGTGGAAAGGCATTTCATTTATAGCAAAATATTAGACAAGAATCTGCGCTAAAGACATAGCACTACTGGGCAATAAGGACAACACCTCCCATTGTCCCGTCCTATAGAAGGTCAAATTTAGACAACAAGATGTAAGCATAATGATAGGCTACGCTTTTTTTGGCTATCTATCTAAACATATCAGACCCGAGCGCAGGCCGAAGTAAATATTCTTATACACTAGGCTAAATGGTAGATGAAGATTGGATACGTCCTTGGTTTAGGAGACATACTAAACACTACGAAGATATATAATTAATTATTCCCTTTGTGAAGGAGGCGTTTGGATGACATCTTTTCCTGTACGTGGGTCGCGAACATTTTATCTACTGTTTGGCACATAATTCAAGGACTTGTTTATTGGGCTAAGGATCCACCCTGCACGTCGAGCCTCGAAACCACATTTTGTCCACTCACCTCTGCCTGCAGTTGAGTTCAAATCAGTTTTTAGAAGCACGATATATAATTTCAGATGTTATGATCAATTGAGTCATGGGGCTAAAACCCTAATGGCTGACAGTTCCTTCCTTTGTCTTTACAAGACAACTCCTTGGAAAGACACCAAATTCATCAATTAGTTACATGCCAGGCACGACATAGCGTCACGTATGCTCAAAGAGAGATACCGGCCCTAACTGGTCGTCTAACATTCAACGCATAAATTGTTAGCCATGATTCGCGACGACGGCGCCTGGTTTAAGAGATTGCTGCCGCCCGCCAGATTCCGAATCCACCCTCGCTGCGGCATAGGTGCGACCCAGTTGCCAGCCAGATTAAGGGGCCCTCTTTATGCAGGCGAGGTCCTCGCGAATCAGGGCAAACAATCGACGTCCAATGCCATCAAGCCTTGTACATGTGATTGCTGGGTGGTGTAAGTGGTGGTGAGGGTGGTTCTTCCGGATACATGTTTGCTATCCGCTCCTCACTGCTGGTATAATAGCAATAACTTTTAAAAGAACCTACACTTTCTAAATCACAGGTTAAATCATCCCAACTAAAATCATAATCATTATCAGAATCCCAAGCATCAAATAGGTTCATCGATCACCCCATATACTCCTTCCTTTTCTGCCAACAACATATCCAAAACCACTTGATTCTGCATCACCATCGTTTGCATATGCATTAATTCGTTTTCCAATTGTAGTTCTGCGATTCAGGTTTCGTTTCCAATTCGTTCCATTACTAATGCGAGACTATCTATTTGCCAATCATTCATAATACATAAGAGGCGTTAGCCAGCACACGCAAGGGATTTTCAACACAAGTATTACAATCATCACAAACATCGATGCAGGCATCAGCCAGTAGCCAGTTCCCACATGGGATTAACACAAGTATCACAGTCATCATCACAAAATTTAATACAAAATTCTGAAGCGCTGGTCACATCTGCCTTGTTGAAGGACCCATTCAGATCGACGGCCTCTGTGGTCAAGATCATGGTTTTCCAACGGCGATTTCTTCATCGTCCATCCTGAAAAATACTTTCTTACACACACCATGGTCAAATTCCTAGCCCCCCGTCCCACCAATTGGCATTTAGTTACCCTCTCTCTCAGATGGTTGGCTTATTCATAGCCGCATTTCCTGTGTCGTGTCTGGAAATTCTAATGCCATATTTACTTTCACCAATTTCCGAAAATTCCTTCCTTTTAATCATCTTCCCTACATTTAATAATACATGATTTACCAAATTTACCTTGGGAAAAATGGATCCCAGATAACAAGTCCCTCCCCACTGTTCGGGTAGGTATGGATATGCTTTATTTCCGCAAATAAACATTACTCCATGGGGTGGGATAAGGGCCGAGGCCATGCATTTACTGATCTCAACGCGGGTGGCGCTTGGTGTCCCCCAAGATATGGTTAGCTTGGTTACGTTATGCTGGGCTTGGTCATCTATGGTTATTACAAGGGGGTCTTCCTTTTCTCTCCCTCTGCCCACCATAACTGGCAGACAGACAATGGCGAGCCATAAGCCCCAAAATGACATTGCACGAACCCTTTCAATACCTGTCTAAACCTACTGCCATTTAACGATGCTTCCCAGATGACGGCTCCCCTACACTATTCTGGCACAAAATTGTTGCATCCCACAGATGCCACGATTATTTGAACAAACTCATTTTCCTAATCCACCCTTTCAATTTTCATTTCAATTTAAAGTCAATCCAATGTCCTCTTTTAGCATCCCATGCACCTGTTGCAGACACCTGTTTTAGCCTGAAGCGGTATATTAAACTAAATGTGATTGCCACCCCTAACAGGCGGTGGTGCAGCATCCTCGATCTGTGGTGGTGCGTTTGAGGTGTCTGTGTTTGTGGGTATGGCCAACTTACAATGTGTGGCATGTACCCAGGACGACTTGCCCTCACAAAACACCGCTGTTGGTGTGATCAGAAGAACTTGGTATGGCCCCGTCCATCTTGGTTCGAGCGCAGTCTTACGGGTGAAATGCTTCACCAGCACGTAATCTCCAGTCGCCTCGAAGGTGTGGATAGGCTTGCTTGTTGGCTCCGGTAGGGCCTCCCGAACGCGTTCATGTATGTTGCGTGCTACATGGGAGAGATCTATGCAAAACTTTTAAAAAACATGTCATCCATGATAGGTAATTCAAGGGCTGCCATATCCACTGGCGCTGATACCGATGACATATAGCGCACGAGCGACAGACCATGGTAACCACAGTCGAAAGGCCTGGTGCTGCCCAGGTGGAAGTGACCTGCCTCATCACCTCACCCCCCTATGGCACACATGGCCATTTGGATGCGCCATGCGTGCCAACCATGGCAATAAAGCTCGCGGTGCCACGGGTTTGTCATTAATCGTCCACATTTGTCCTTCTGCGGGGCGTTGAGCTCCCAATTTAATCCAATTTTTGCTGTTCTACGTTTGAGGCCGCGGCTTGTAATTGTATTACATCGAACTCTGTAGGTGCGGATGTCGGAACGTCTGTCTTGAGGTGCCAAATTAATTATGAACCCTTCATTGTTGTCCAACACATGGACCGTTCGGTATTCAACATTGTATCGACGCCTTACTGGCGTTTTCCGCAGTCGGTCCATCATCCATGTACGACAGTACCCTGCCATTCCCAAAAATCGCAACGAACACACTAACTCTTCACTGTTATCCTTCACTTCACTTCAAAATTTCACTGTTATCCTATCAATACCTGGACAATTTTTTCCTTTCCTTCCTAGATACGCGAATTTCACATCAGTATAAACCCACTGGAAAAATTATCTGAAAAATAACTAGCCTCCCAAAACCATTTCCCTGCAAGAGCGGGGTTAGCCTTGCGGTCCACATGACAATCTTTTTTATTTTGCTCTATCACCTCCCTTTGAGCAATAATTTAATTGGTGTGATTCCCATATACCCACTCCTGGTGGAGTTCTGTTCACCTGGTCTGCAGAGCCGTGATCCAATCTTCACCAGCCCCCAATCACCTTCTTATCACAAAACAACAGTCCATAACTAACCACTTTTCTTTATTTCCCGTCTTTTCCATCAACTTTTATAATCTTTTCCCCTCCCTTTCTTAGCAAACCTTGCAAAGTCACTTGTCATTGACAAATGATCCATCTAATTAGACTTTCCTTTAACATCTTCGCACTTTCCATGACCTTCTTCACACTTACTTTAAACCTTTTCTTCAGACACAACCCACATGAGTTATGAATACAATTTCCCCTTCCAGGCACGTGTCTAGTCACTCACAAAGTGTCCATAAGACAACGTCATCATATTCCACAGAACTCCACCACTCTATTAAATCCTAAGCATACCCAATGGGCAATCCACGAAAAAATCAAAGCATTTTCAGTCCCCTTTTTCCCATAAACTAGTCAATGTAAGTCAGCCAAACATAAACAAAGAGGTTCCAGCGAGTTGTGACCTCCATAACTCTAAACAACTCCGCTGGCACCTTTTAAAACAAACTTTCCCAGTCACTTACTAAAATAAAGTGCAGCTCTTGTCCGTAGATATACGTTAACCAAGGTTACATGAGACTTGACAACAATAGAATTTGGCTACCTACAGAGAAAGTACCTGCACAACACATTTACAAACCAATTCGTCCCCTCGTATTAGGGAACGTCACAAATGTTCCACCACAATTTACAGCAGGTGACCACCCACCTGCCTTCTGTCGAAGTCCAGTTCAATTTCCATTCACAGACAGACAGACAGACGAACCCCCAACGTACTAACAGGATGGTCTCACAGAGGCCATTCCATTCAAATCTGTAGGCTGCCACGATTCTTCCCGCCAGGACACACCATCATAGTCCCCATAGTCACACGACACGTCAGCAGACACAGTGAATGACATTCAACATCATAACAAACGCCGCAGAAACTGCTCCTCCTTGATCCATATCTGCAGACGCAGTCAGACACACCCAGTTGGACAGACAGACTGGCTCCACATTACAACTGCAAACATCCGAAATGACAACAGCTAACACCAAATATTTATTGTCCCCCTTTCAGGGAAGTCAAATCAACCACCATTAAAGCACAAAACAGAAAACGACCATATACTCAGAGTATATGCCATATACTCAGAGTGAGACCCGAAAATCAAGCAGACAGACCGACAATCGAACCTGTCTTTCGACACTGCCGAACGACAAGTTCGCAGACACTGAGGGAGTGACATTCGACCCCCAGTAGATACCGCGGACACCGCTTTGGTCCGCACCAGCAACTCCCTCAAAATCAGTGTTCAGAGACATGACTCCATAGACAGCCAGAAAGCCAGACAAATACGGACACACACACACAGAGATTAATATATTTTTACAGATTAATATACAGAGATTAATAGATTAATATAAACAATTAATATATTGTCCACATTCATCTTGGTCAACCCAACCCATTCTGGCTCTCCCCAAGAGCTCTGTGTCCGGACAGACAGACAGATAAACGGACCGGGTGAAACCATAACCATCCATTCTTCCGATTGGACTCATGTCAGCATCACATGTCATTCTTGCCTTCATTCGACGCATTCTGCCATCCCAAATCGGCCAAATACAAGCCCCGGCCATGCCGTTGAATAAACACCCTGTCGGTCGACAGCCTATTATTTTTGACTTTCACTCCCATTCTCCCTTGCTACATCTGGAGAGCCGTTAATGTGGGGATGTAATTGAACACTTGTTTTAAAGCCCTGTCTACACATGCTCTCCATAACATTCTCATTATTCCCTGCCAATTTTACTCATCCGGATTGCCCAACGCCCGTAGGCAATTTGGGGAATCCCTTGTCAGTCAATGACACACATCCATGACACACACACAATAAACACAAATACACGCTGCAATGACAGGTCATTCATTCCCTTATATACAAATACCATGTGACTGACCTTTCATTCTCCATACAATACAGTATAAATTCATGCACACTCATGCACACTTCAATCCTACTTACCTGTGAACTCTAACACATCCAGTGCGTAGCTTAACTTAAAATACTCATTATTCTACCTTTCTTGGGCTAGTCCCTCCTGGTAGTCCTAAGATCGGGTCGCCCCCCGATTCCTAACCTTAAACGCAGTTCTCACGCCGGAGTAACTTAATACCTATTATCTATCACCCACATATGGGTCTACCTGCTTCCCACGCAGGAAGCTTACCTCCTTATCCCGGGCGCCCTGTATAATCGATTCATTACCCACTGCTGCTCTGGTTTAAACTAAATTTGGTTCGGAATGCAAGCCAAGTTGTACAGCCGACAGAGGTCCACACGTCCAAGCAAGGCGGGAGGCTTCAATTTCGAGGTGCAAAAATGCGTACCCACCAAATTAGATGCCGGCAGGCCTCCCTCCCGACCTGGAACGTGAGGATCCACCTCGTCTGCACACTTGGATGTATCCCACTTCTGACACCAAAATTGTCGAGATCGAAGACCTCAAGGGAAGGAAGAAGAAGATCAGAGGAAGAAGAGCAACAATGTTTAATAAAATCGATTATATACACACGTGTGGAGCGAGGCTTGAGAATGTACCGCCTACACGCAGCGGACAATTCCTCAAGACACTCGCTGAAAAATAAGTGGAAAGGCATTTCATTTATAGCAAAATATTAGACAAGAATCTGCGCTAAAGACATAGCACTACTGGGCAATAAGGACAACACCTCCCATTGTCCCGTCCTATAGAAGGTCAAATTTAGACAACAAGATGTAAGCATAATGATAGGCTACGCTTTTTTTGGCTATCTATCTAAACATATCAGACCCGAGCGCAGGCCGAAGTAAATATTCTTATACACTAGGCTAAATGGTAGATGAAGATTGGATACGTCCTTGGTTTAGGAGACATACTAAACACTACGAAGATATATAATTAATTATTCCCTTTGTGAAGGAGGCGTTTGGATGACATCTTTTCCTGTACGTGGGTCGCGAACATTTTATCTACTGTTTGGCACATAATTCAAGGACTTGTTTATTGGGCTAAGGATCCACCCTGCACGTCGAGCCTCGAAACCACATTTTGTCCACTCACCTCTGCCTGCAGTTGAGTTCAAATCAGTTTTTAGAAGCACGATATATAATTTCAGATGTTATGATCAATTGAGTCATGGGGCTAAAACCCTAATGGCTGACATGTCTCCCTCTTCCAAATCCTGGTGGCATCTGGTCAAATCTGTTTCTGGTGTTTGTTCCCCCTCCATCCCCTCCATCCCCTCCCTCACCTCAAACGGCTACACGGCTGACTCCGCACGTGAAAAAGCTGAATGCCTCAACTCTGTGTTTGCCTCTAAATCTTGTGTCCAAAACCCATCCCTCTCTGAACCCACCGTACCCAGTCGTACCCAGCTGCTCCTGGATTCTGTGTCCTTTCCTCCTGACAAGGTGGAAAAGTTTCTGTCAACCCTCGACTCTGATTCTGCAACTGGTCCTGACGGCATCAACCCACGGGTCCTAAAATCATGTTCTTCCACTCTTTCACTCCCTCTCTCTGTTCTCTTCACCCTCTCTTTTGCTCAAGGTCATCTGCCATCTCCTTGGAAATCAGCCAACATCACCGCTTTGCACAAAAAAGGTGCAAAAACAGATCCCAGCAACGACAGACCAATCAGCCTTCTCCCAATTATCAGCAAAGTCATGGAATCCATCATTGCTTCAGATATGAAATCTTTCCTCTTCTCCAATGGCTTGATCTCTGACCATCAATTTGGTTTCAGACCTGGTCACTCCACTCTGGACATGCTGCTTCTGCTTTCTCAACAATGGATGGAGGTCCTCAACGCCAAACAAGAAATTAGAGCTGTCTCCCTTGACATTTCACGTGCCTTCGATACGGTCTGGCACCCCGCTCTGCTCACCAAACGCTCCTCCTTTGGTATCCATGGAAATCTCCACGCATGGCTGGCGGACTTCCTCTCTAGTCGTAGTCAACATGTGGCCCTGAATGGGTTTCTCTCATCTCCTCTTCCTGTTCAGGCTGGAGTTCCCCAAGGCAGTGTTCTGGGCCCTGTGCTTTTTCTGGTCTTCATCAATGATCTCTCTGACTCTCTTCAAAATCCTCTCTATCTCTTTGCTGACGACTCTACTCTCTGTCACTCCATTCCTCATCCCTCAGATCGGCAGTCTGCAGCCTCCTCACTCTCTGCAGACCTGGACAAAATCATAGACTGGGCAAACAAGTGGAACATGTCTTTCAATTCTGACAAATCTCACACTCTTACGATGTCTCTCCGAAAAGACCGACTGGACAACCCTCCCATCCACTTTCTGAATAATCCTCTCCAAGAAGTTCTGTCACTCAAGCTTTTGGGTCTCAATATCTGCCATGATCTTTCCTGGGAAAACCACATTTCAAATCTGGCCTCGAAAGCCAGTCGCTGACTGGGCATCCTCCGTCGTGCGAAGTCCTTCCTTGGTACACCTGAGCTCCTCACCACTTACAAGGCTTTCATCCGCAGCTCTATGGAATACTGCTCTCCCCTCTGGTCTGGTGCTCCTGCCTCACACCTAGCTCATCTTCACGCTGTTGAAACAAAGCGTTCAGAATCATTGGAATCTCCCGCGATGAAGCTAACTCCAAGGGCCTTTCACTCACTCACCGCAGGCAGGTTGGTGGTCTTTCCGTCTTCTACCGACTCCTCTCTGGCCTTGCCCCCCCAGCTCTCTCTGGGCTCTGTCCCCCAAATATTCCTACAGGTCACACAAGATCTGCCTGCAACCCTCTTATGGTTAAACTGCCAAAATCAAGACTTTCTGCTCACCTTCACTCCTTCATTCCTCTTTTCTCCCACCTCTGGAACAAACTCCCTCACTCTCTTCAATCCCACTCCACCCTCCAGGTCTTTAAAACAGCTGTTCACCACCATCTCTTATCTTCCCCTATCCAAAACCTTGATCTTTTCTACCCCCACTAATTTCACCCAAAATCCTACACTTTTTTTTGAAATACCAACTTCTGTCGTGGAAGTCCTTGGTCTCCTTGTGTTTTATACCTCCCCCCCCCCCCCTTCCCACACCTCCTCCCCCCAAGCCCTCTCCCTCCCACACTTCTCCCTGCTCTCAAATGCTGTGTTTGTGTGCTTCCCCTTCTCTCCCCATCTTGTCTTCCGCTCCCTCTTTTTATACATTTTGCTTGTCTGGTTGATTTGTTTGTGAAATAAATGTTAGCTCTTTCACGAGCCTCGATTCAGTATACAAAAAAAAAAAAAGCTGAAGGAATTTAAGTCAAACTTGGTACAAGTATGTATAATGATGTTATAATGTGAGCGGAGGCATATTAGTCGACGTTGCAACGTCACAGAGTGCCATTCTACTTTTTTCTTTATTTGTTTTTGCTGAGAATTGCAGCGGATGGGTAAAGAAAGGGCAGAGAAAGGTTGTGCTTTAGGGAAGGACGAAGGGGTGCATTTTGTCATATTTAGGATTACCCAACACATGTGGCCAGAACTAATTTAATGTGTTGCCAACGATGTAACTGCAAAGCTCCATCTCTCAATTATGTTTGACAGGCACTTCAGTTGGTTGGCTTCATAGTGTGTGAACGATTCCATATTGGACTTTGTGAAATTTCAGACAAATAACTTGTGCATTTACAGTTGGTATGCTTCATGTTTTCTTCTGTAAGGAAACTAACTTAATTCTCCTTCTGTAAGGACGAAGGACCGGAACAGTGGTGAGTTTGAGGTGAAGGTGGGAGTGCATCAGGGGTCGGTACTAAGTCCACTACTATTTGTAGCTATGATGGAGGTGCTGGCTCAGAATGTAAAGGAGGGTTTACCGTGGGAGTTGTTGTCTGCAGATGATCTGGTGTTGATTGCGGAAAGTATGGATGGACTGAAGGAAAAGATGAACAAGTGGAAGGAATGTATGGAGTCAAAAGGTCTGAAGGTGAATATCGGAAAGACGAAGGTGATGGCAAGTGGTAAAGCATGTGGTGAGGTGGAAAGAACTGGGAAGTGGCCCTGTGCTGTGTGCAGGAAAGGTGTCAGAGTGAACTCCATTCAATGTACAATGTGCGCTGAGTGGGTTCATCAAAAATGTAGTGGTCTGAGAGGGTCATTAACCAGTGTGGCAGCTACATTCAAATGTAAGGTGTGCACAGAGGGAGCTGCAGATGGAGGAAATGTTGAGTTGGATCTTGGAGATGGCATGAAGCTGGAAGGTGTGAAAACATTTTGCTACCTCGGAGACATGCTGAATGGAGAAGGTGGATCAGACTCGGCAACGGTTGCTGGAGTGAGATGTGCATGAAAGAAGTTTCGGGAACTGAGTGGCGTGCTGATGATGAGGGGAGTGTCGTTGAAGCTGAAGGGAAAGGTGTATGCTGCATGTGTGAGAAGTGTTATGATTTATGGGAGCGAGACATGGGTAATGAACGTAGAGCAGCAACGAAGGCTGGAAAGGGTGGAAATGCGAATGGTTCGGTGGATGTGTGGAGTATCGTTGAGAGAGAGGAAGACAAATGATGAATTGCAAAAAATGATGGGAATAGAGCTTGTGATTGATGTTGTGAAGAGGAACAGGTTGAGATGGTTTGGTCATGTGTTGAGGAAGGATGAAAGTGACTGGTTGAGAAGAGTGATGGAAATGAATGTAGAAGGAAGTAGAGGACAGGGAAGACCGAGAAAGACTTGGCCAAAGATGGTGGAAGAAGAAATGCGGGCAAGGGGGTTAACAAGGAGAGATGCAGAAAATAGGGCAAGATGGAGAAGATTGTCATGGGGACCGCAAGGCTAACCCCCGCTCTAACAGGGAAAATGGCCTTAAAATGCATGTTGTTGTTGTTGTTGTTGTTGTTGTTGTTGTTGTTGTTGTATGCTTCATGTTTTGCAGAGCTTTAGCTTTGAGCACAGAAGAGTTTGGAAAGTTGTGGACCAGTGCCATTCATGAAACACGATTTGCTGTTTCTCCTCCTGACGCACCTGGCTTACCTAACCATTTACCTGTTGCACCTGGAAAGGCATGGTTGCTGGACTTTGCCATACAAGCTTTGAGTGCGGTGGGGTTTCATAATGTCGCCACTGCTGGTAAGCACGGGAGGGGATTTGAAGTAGTAGTTTACACTATAGTTTGCAAGAAGAAAGCCTCAAGTTAACAGCTACAGATCGACATTAGAATTTTGACTGCACACTTGATTAGATATTTTATTCTTTTTTTCGTCTTGGGAGACTTCTCCATGTTTTGAAATGCTATTTCATCTTCATTCGCATTTCTGAAGAACGTTAAGATGGATTTTAACCTTGTGGGAAATTTATATCTCGCAGGTCAAGAGCTCCTGTTTGCTGCACAGGATACAAAGACTGGTGCACCGCTTCTGTTGCATTGTATTGTTCTACTCACTGGAGATATTCAACTATGTGCACGTGCTAAGGCACCTCGCCTAGTGCAGCCTATGGCATTATCTGTGCAACGAGCCTTGTCTTCCCCTCCATGGCCAGCCCTAAATCAAAAATCGTGATCAACTTCAAACTGGGGCGGCAGGATATCAGAGGTTCCATAATCTCCTTTGACGTGGACATCACTATAAACTGTTGGACTGGTGCTTTGCAGGCAGGATGCCGCATCAATGGGTACAGCATCATTTAAAAGACATTAAACTGGGGACCTGTCGGCTAGCATTATCTAGTCGACTTTAAATATGCCAGGGTGTCTTGTTATGAAGAGTAGACAAGTTATTACCTACAGTCTGGCCGAATTCCTTTTTGAACTTATAACGAGCACCGAGTTAGTGGCACAGCTGTGCCCCCGTGACATGATACCACAAGATGATTCAACCAGAGGCCGTGTGCTCGGATTGAGTGTTAAAACCCTTCGCCTTTTCTGCACTGCATGATGGAACAAATGCACCGTTTTTATGGAAGGGTGTATGGACACTTAGGTGGCAGAAAGTTGTCACTATGTTGGAAAGAACAAACATTAACATCCTTGAATTCTGTATATAAGGGTGATGTACAGCATAACTAATAAATAGCCCAGAGAGGGCTGATGGTCATCTCTTGAGGTTGGATTTCAGACGTCTGCTGACTTGGGAGAGCCCCGTGGTCCCCTGGGAGGCACCCTGATCCAAAATCGAAAAATTTGAGACCTAGCAATCCTGTGAACTATCGAGGAGAAGGGCTGTATCGGGTTTTAGACAAATTGGTTGGTAAATAAGGGACGAGTAGGGATCAGACGTTTGAGTGGTAACTGCCCCCATGATCGGAAATCGGAAAATCGAAGCTCGAGCTATTGTGCTGTCTACTGTCTTGTATTCATGTGTCAGGTTTCAGAACGATCAGCCGGGTGATAAGGGAGGAGTAGCAAAAATAGCAAAACCTTAACGACGCACAGACAGACATCCGGACATCACAACCCATTTTATGAGATCATCTCTTCGAGAATCGAGATGAGATAACTTAATCCATAATAATAAAAGGTAATGTGTTTCTGTTAGTCAGTTTGTGTATATGTGTGTGTGCACTGGTATTGGCTTAGCGGTTAGGGTGCTGCCTTGGGATCCTAGGGTCCTGGGTTTGAAATCCGGTCGATCGCTGAATTAACGCCAGGGGGGTTGACTCAGCCTGTCATCCTTCCGAGGTCGGCAAATTGAGTACCAGCTTGCTGGGATGAATGATCACGGTGTGTACCCCAGTTTAGAATAGGTACACTGTATCCCTGCACATCGTAAGAGGCGACTAAGGGTTGGTGTCAGGAAGGGCATCCGGCCATAAAAACATTGCCTCAAACAGGGAACCATGATTGTCATGGGGCCCGCAAGGCTAACCCCCCGCTCTCGCGGGGAAAATGGCCTTAAAACGATCATTCATTCATTCATTTTATATGTGTGCGTGTTTCTCCTCCATAGCTCCAAAACAATGAAACCTAGCAGCCCCAAACTTTGCATGCATACTTGTTGACCTCCAAGGGAGTGCATGAATGAAAACTGGGTGTCTGGGTGTGCTTACACACCCTTTTTGAAGATAATTTATGGGATACTCATCACAAAAAACAACAAAATAAGCCTTACCAAAATGGCGGTACGCCATCTTGGTCAGCCCCCTGTCACATCCATCGCTGGGTTCTTAAGCCGCTATTTTGTTTCGGACAATTCAATCGTGCCTTGCCTTCGAAACACAATATACTCTCACAGACTAATTAAACTATAAAATCAAATCTTAGTTCGGTTTTGAGGATCGGATCTCAACGCCTAAATAAGTGCTGAAATCTGGAGTGAAATCTGTTAATTCTAATAAATTACCGATTCTTACAACTTAGTGTATATCTTATAACTAAGCTTTAAACAGGGCTGTCCTTCCTCCTTATCCATATTGCCAAAGTATTAAACTTAACTTTTTCTTCTGTTCCAACAATTATATTGAGTGAAGAAAAGATTAAGGAATGTGCCCAAAGTGTAACTTTATTGAGTGCAACGAAAATAATTAACCAGCAGGATCGGTGTGAAGGCTTCTGCAGTCGTGCCTGGGCACTCCGTGGGGTAAATCTCTGGAGTTAGGAAGGTAAAATCAATCAAAGTAAAGATCGAATTAAAAGAATGATCAACATATTGGGAGGATTACAATGAGTAAAGCAACGATGGGACACGTGAACTCCAAGCGCTCATCATCGAATGCCTGATTTTCATAAGTACAAGTTGCTAATCACTTGCCAAGCCAGCCGTTCCTTATCATCCATTTGGTTGGAGTGCTTGCTCGAGTGCTTAAGCCACTTGGCGAGCGCTCTACAAGCTTATTGGTAATGGAACACCGCTGCTCCCTCCTACTCAATGACAGACCCAGATTGAGTCTACTTTATTTCTTCCTTCCTTCCAAGTGTTGCTTCATCAGGATGAAGATTACCGCGCTGTAGTTGCGCGCAGGGCCGAAGCAACCAAATTGTGCAAATAAAAAAAGATTAAAGTACAGTATTAAAGAAGTGGGGATTGGGCTTGTCGGGATTTCAAAGTAAAGTTTTAAAGAATTGGTGACTGGCATGTTGGATCTGCCAAACATTTTCGCCCATTTGAACCAGAAGCATTACTGACTCTGCAAGGTGGTTATGAGATTTCTAAAAGAGAGCAGGAAATCCATATTCTATTATGTACTCCATAAAGGCTCCTTCATTCACCACTGTTATGCTTGGGTGTATGGCGGGGCTCTTCAAGCTTATTGGTAATGGAACGAACACCCTTGCTCCCTCGTGCTCTGCCACATCCCCCTCTTCCAACTACCTCTCTCTGTCCTCATGTTCCCTGCTCACCCCTCCTTCTCCTTCTCCCTGCTCACCCCTCCTCCTGCTTCTCCCTGCTCACCCCCCTCCTCCTTCTCCCTGCTCACCCCTCCTCCTCCTTCTCCCTGTTCACCACTTCTCCCTGCTCACCCCTCCTCCTCCTTATCCCTGCTCACCCTTCCTCCTCCTTCTCCCTGCTCACCCCTCCTCCTCCTTCTCCCTGCTTCACCCCTCCTCCTCCTCCTGATCCCTGCTCACCCTCCCCCTGAACAATGCTCAGCCCCTACCTGTTCCCCCTTACCGTCCTCCTGCTCTCCTGCCTCCCCACCCCACTGCTCTCTCTCTGTCATCTTACTCTCCTCTTCCGCATCCTCTTGCTCCCTCCTCCCCATCCCCTCTCGCTCTCCTCCTTCCTGCCCCCTTCCCCCTCTACCTTCCCCCTTACTCCCACATCACCTCCACCCTCTCCTTCAAGCCCATCCGCTCTGCCTTCACCCTCCCCTCTCTGCCCTCTCCTACCCTCCCCTCTCCCCCCATCTCTCTTAATATCCCCGTCTGATTGCCTAGCGATGCCGGGTACCTTTGCTCGTAATGAATAAAAATAATAATTTTGGTGCCATCAGCATCAACGCTGAAGGAACTTGTATGCAAAATGGGTATTTGTTCCCAATATTGTATGATAGTTCTGATGTCATGGAGGCTTTTATTTTGATGAAAAAATACCTTTATTTATGTGAATGCTATTTCATATAATTTGCATAATACTGTGCTGTTAATATCGATGGTTTTGAGATGAAGAAAGATGTCTTCGGAAACACCAATTCATCATTTTATGATACTAAGTTTTCGCATTGTAATTCTCTTGCAAGGCTTCACTGGATCATTCTTCATCCTCTAAATTGTGCCATATTGTCTCCACCCACGAAGTGATTAAAAGCCTGGAAAAAGTTCATACATGGTACAACCTCGGTGGCTTCTCTCTTTATATTAGAACGCGATGATTGCTCGTACTACACATGGGCCATGGTCCAAAGACCAAGGAGGACGTATAATTTTCAGTGTGCTTCAGCATATAGGGTGAAGGAAAGACCTACAAACTGTACTACACTAATCCCTATGATGCCCTTGTTAAAAAAATCAACAATGTTCTCCTGAAAATGTTTATTTTCTTTGGAACAGGCTGCATTAAAAATGTCTCGTGATCTAGTCTATGTGCCCAGATGAAAATTGATGGAAATCCCAACCTCAACTACACTAAGTTGACAATAACTATTAACGACTATAACTATCAATTTTAAAGTATTGCCTTGAAACCCAAACAATATTAATTATCCTTGTAACTCTTCAAGGTATGCAAGTAAAGAATTCTCACCACTCAGGCCAAGTAATCATATTAAAATACACAACTGGACGTCTGTCTGTCTGACTGTGATACATTTGGTCGTTACTTATCCAATCTCAACCAAACCTGACAGGAGGACTACGGGTCGGTCACATGATGGAGGGTGGAGTGACTTAATCCCTCCGCCCCCCCCCCCCCCCCTCCTTCCCTTCCACAAGGGGATTGTCTGCCTTGGGTGAAATCCGTGATAAGGTGAAAATCTATGTTAAGTTAGGCGTTTTAGTTAGGCGTATTTATGTTAAGTTATCTATGTCGTGGCGTTTTTCCAAGGCCGCTTCTCAAAAAAGTAATAACAAGTAAAGATACATTCAAAGTACACCGCCCCCATGCCAAATAATTAAATATCCAACAGCGCGGCATTACCGGGGTGCCTCCGGCGCCCGGCAATACCGCAGTGCAGCTCATAGAGGCTGCATTGGAAGGGAGAGGTGTACGCTAATTGATTGATTAATTGTATAATTAAAATCAATAAAAGATCATCACAAAATATTTTCTTAATCAATTGGCTAATAGCATAACTAAACCACTCGTGCTTCATCCGAAGATGTATCTTTTAGAAATTTAATTAAATAAGTCATTAATAAAAAATTAAATAATTAATTGATTAATCAATAAATAATTAATCAATAAATAATTAATCGATTAAATGTTTTTTTTGGTTGTTTTTTTTGTATACAAGATCGAGGCTCGTGAAAGAGCGAACATTAATCACACAGAAAGACAAACCGACACATATAACATCGGGAGCGGTAGACAAGATGGGGAGAGAGGGGGAAGGACACAAACACAACATTTGAGAGCAGGGACCGAGAGACATGGACACATCGAGAGATCTGTGGGAGGGAGAGGGCTTTTGGGGGGGGGGGGCATGGGAAGGGGAGGTGGGAGAGGTATAAAACATATGGACACTACCAGGACTTCCAGGAAAGAAGTTGGAATTTCAAACAAGGTGGATCTGAGGTGAATTAGTGGGGGTAGAAAAGATCAAGGTTTTGGATGGGGGAAGATAAGAGATGGTGGTGAACAGCTGTTTTAAAGACCTGGAGGGAGGAGTGGGATTCTAGGGAGTGTGGGAGTTTGTTCCAGAGGCGGGAGAAAAGAGGAATGAAAGAGTGAAGGTGAGCAGAGAGCCGAGATTTCGGCAGTTTAACCATCAGAGGGTTGGTGGCAGATCTTGTGCGACCTGTAGGAATATTTGGGGGACAGAGCACAGAGAGAGCTGGGGGAGCAAGGCCGGAGAGGAGTCGATAGAAGACAGAAAGACCACCTACCTGCCTGCGGTGAGTGAGTGAAAGGCCCTCAGAGATAGCTTCATCGCGGGAGATTCCAATGATTCTGAAAGCTTTGTTTTCAACAGCGTGAAGCCGAGCTAGGTGTGAGGCAGGAGCAGCGGCCCATAAGGGAGAACAGTATTCCATTGAGCTGCGGATGAAAGCCTTGTATGTGGTGAGGAGCTCAGGTGTGCCTAGGAAGGACTTCGCACGACGGAGGATACCCAGTCGGCGACTGGCTTTGGAGGCCAGTTTGGAAATGTGGTTTTCCCAAGAAAGATCATGGCAGATAGTGAGACCCAAAAGCTTGAGCGACAGAAATTCTTGGAGAGGATTGTTGAGAAAGTAGATGGGAGGGTTGTGCAGTCGATCTTTTCGGAGAGACATCGTAAGAGTGTGAGATTTGGCAGGATTGAAAGACACGTTCCACTTGTTTGACCAGCCTGTGATTTTGTCCAGGTCTTCAGAGAGTGAGGAGGCTGCAGACTGCCGATCTGAGGGAAGAGGGATGGAGCGGCAGAGAGTGGAGTCATCAGCAAAGAGATAGAGAGGATTTTCCCGAGAGTCGGAGATATCATTGATAAAGACCAGAAAAAGCACAGGGCCCAGAACATTGCCTTGGGGAACTCCAGCCTGAACAGGAAGGGGAGATGAGAGAAATCCATTCAGGGCCACACGTTGACTACGACCAGGGAGGAAGTCCGCAAGCCATGCATGGAGATTTCCATGGATACCAAAAGTGGAGAGTTTGGTGAGCAGAGCGGGGTGCCAGACCGTATCGAAGGCATGTGATATGTCAAGGGAGACAGCTAAAATTTCCTGTTTGGCATTGAGGACCTCCATACATTGTTGAGACAGCAGAAGCAGCATGTCCAGAGTAGAGTGACCTGGTCTGAAACCAAATTGATGATCATAGATCAAGCCATTGGAGAAGAGGAAAGATTTCATATCCGAAGCAATGATGGATTCCATGACTTTGCTGATAATTGGGAGCAGGCTGATTGGTCTGTAGTTGCAAGGATCGGTTTTTGCACCTTTTTGTGTAAAGCGGTAATGTTTGCTGATTTCCAGGATGCTGGCAGATGACCTTGAGCAAAAGATAGGGTGAAAAGAACAGAGAGAGGGTGAGATAGAGCGGCAGAGCAGGATTTTAGGACCCGTGGGCTGATGCCGTCTGGTCCATTTGCAGAATCAGAGTCGAGGCTTGATTAAAAAAACTTCTCCACCTTGTCAGGAGAGAAGGACACAGAGTCCAGGAGCAGTTGGGTTCAACTGGGAAAGGTGGGAACAGAGAGAGATGGGTTTGGGACTCAAGATTTTGAGGCAAACACAGAGTTGAGGCATTCGGCTTTGTCACGTGCGATGTCAACTGTGTGGCCATTTGAGGTAAGGGAGGGGATGGAGGGGGAACAAACACCAGAAACGGATTTGTCAGACGCCACCAGGATTTGGAGGAAGGAGACAGGTTTGAGAGTTCATTCTTGAGTGTGGAGAGATAGTGCTTCCTGGCACTCCTGAGGGTAGACACACACTTGTTCCGAATTTGGTGGAAGGAACTGAGATTGCCTTCAGTTGGATTAGCCTTCCAAGAGGCAAAGGCAAGTTGTTTCAGGGCAACTGCCTCACCACAAGATTCAGTGTACCATGGACGGGAGGAAGGGTAAGACAATTAATCAATAAATCAAAAATATCCTTGATAGCCACATCACCTGGTCACTGTCATGTCCAAATATTAGCTTCCCAGCTCAAGAGGTGCCTGAGATATTGACCAAATGAGAAAGAAAATAAATAAATAATGATCATTAAAAAATTAAATTATTAATCAATTCGGTCACAGAACACATAAACCACCACCATTTAATCAGAATCTGTAAATGAAAAAAATAAATATTTTTTTTAGTAATTAATCGAATAATTAAATAATTAATTGATTAATCAATAAATCAAAAATATCCTTGATAGCCACATCACTTGGTCACTCATGTCCAAATATTAGCTTCCGAGCTCAAAAGGTGCCTGAGATATTGGCCAAATGAGAAAGAAAATAAATAAATGATTAATAATGAAAATAAATAATAATCATTAAAAAATTAAATTATTAATCAATTCGGTCAAAGAACACAAAAACCACCACCATTTCATCAGAATGTGTAACTTGGAAAAAAAATATTTTTAGTCATTAATCGAATAATTAAATAATTAATCGATTAATTGATTAATTAATAAATCAAAAATAGCGTTTGCAGCCAAATCACCTGGTCATTGGCATGTCCAAATATCAGCTTCCTAACTCAAAAGGTACCTGAGTTAATGGTCAGAAGAGAAAGGAAATTTGATTAATTAAATAAGTACTTAATTAATCGCTAATAATTAAATAACTCCTCAATTAATTGATTAATCAAAAAACAAAAAATAGTGTTTTTGAAAAAGCACTTGCTCACTATTGTGCCGAAATTTCAGCTTCCTAGCTCAAAGGATGGCTGAGATATCGCCCGAACAAACAAACAAGAAAACAAGTACAGATACATTCAAAGTATACCACCCCCATGCCAAATAATTAAATATCCCACAGCGCGGCATTGCCGGGGCGCCTCCGGCGCCCGGCAATACCGCAGTGCAGCTCATGGAGAGGTGTACAATAATTGATTGATTAATTGTACAATTAAAATCAATAAAAGATTATCACAGAATATTTTCTTAATCAATTGGCTAATAGCATAACTAAACCACTCGTGCTTCATACGAAGATGTATCTTTTAGGAATTTAATAAAATAAGTCATTAATAAAAAAACAAATAATTAATTGATTAATCAATAAATAATTAATCGATTAATCAATAAATAATTAAATGATTAATCAATAAATCAAAAATGTCTTTGATAGCCACATCACCTGGTCACTGTCCTGTCAAAATATTAGCTTCCCAGCTCAAGAGGTGCCTGAGATATTGACCAAATGAGAAAGAAAATAAATAAATGATTAATAATGAAAATAAATAAATAATAATCATTAAAATATTAAATTATTAATCAATTCGGTTCCAGAACACATAAACCACCACCATTTCATCAGAATCTGTAACTGAATTTATTTTATTTTTTTTAGTAATTAATCGAATAACTAAATGATTAATTGGTTAATCAAATAAATCAAAAATGTCCTTGATAGCCACATCCCTTGGTCAGTCATGTCCAAATATTAGCTTCCGAGCTCAAAAGGTGCCTGAGATGTTGGCGAAATGAGAAAGAAAATAAATAAATGATTAATAATGAAAATAAATAAATAATAATCATTAAAAAATTAAATTATTAATCAATTCGGTCACAGAACACATAAACCACCACCATTTCATCAGAATCTGTAACTTAAAAAAAATTTTTTTAGTCATTAATCGAATAATTAAATAATTAATCGCTTAATTAATTAATTGATTAATCAATAAATCAAAAATATCATTTGCAGCCAAATCACTTGGTCATTGGCATGTCCAAATATCAGCTTCCTAGCTCAAAGGGTACCAGAGATATTGCCCCGAAGAGAAAGGAAATATATAAGTACTTCATTAATCGCTAATGATTAAATAACTCCTCAATTAAATGATTAATCAAAAAACGAAAAATATTATTTTTGACAAAGGACTTACTCACTATTGTGCCGAAATTTCAGCTTCCTAGCTCAAAGGATGGCTGAGATATCGCCTGGACAAACAAACAAGAAAGCAAGAAAACAAACAACCAGAGTGAAAACTGAGTACTCCCTTTCAGCGTGCGTCACTGCCGAGTCCCCTTCGGTGCCCAGCAATGACGATTTGCAATGCCTGGAGATGACAGAGGAAAGGTGCGGTGTACAACAAGTACAGATACATTCAAAGTACACCGCCCCCATGCCAAATAATTAAATATCCTTCAGCGCGGCATTGCCGGGGAACCTCCGGCGCCCGGCAATACCGCAGTGCACCTCATAGAGGCTGCATTGGGAGGGAGAGGTGTACGCTAATTGATTGATTAATTGTGTAATTAACATCAATAAAAGATTATCACAAAATATTTTCTTAATCAATTGGCTAATAGCATAACTAAACGACAAGTGCTTCATCCGAAGATGTATCTTTTAGAAATTTCATTAAATAAGTCATTAATAAAAAATTACATCATTAATTGATTAATCAATAATTAATTAATTAATAAATAATTATTAATTGATTAATCAATAAATCAAAAATATCCTTGATAGCCACATCACTTGGTCACTGTCATGTCCAAATATTAGCTTCCCAGCTCAAAAGGTGCCTGAGATATTGGCCAAATGAGAAAGAAAAGAAAGAAATGGTTGATAATGAAAATAAATAAATAATAATCATTAAAAAATTAAATTATTAATCAATTCGGTCACAGAACACATAAACCACCACCATTTCATCAGAATCTGTGACTGAAAAAAAGAAAAAATTTTTTAGTACTTAATCGAATAATTAAATAATTAATCGATTAATTGATTTATCAATAAATCAAAAATATCCTTGATAGCCACATCACTTGGTCACTCATGTCCAACTATTAGCTTCCGAGCTCAAAAGGTGCCTGAGATATTGGCCAAATGAGAAAGAAAATAAATAAATGATTAATAATGAAAATAAATAAATAATAATCATAAAAAAATTAAATTATTAATCAATTCGGTCAGAGAACACATAAACCACCACCATTTCATCAGAATCTGTAAAAAAAAAAAAAAAAAAATTTCGTCATTAATCGAATCATTAAATAATTAATCGATTTATTGATTAATTAATAAATCAAAAATAGCCTTTGCAGCCAAATCACCTGGTCATTGGCATGTCCAAATATCAGCTTCCTAACTCAAAAGGTGCCTGAGTTAATGGTCAGAAGAGAAAGCGTTGTTGAAACAGAAAGCTGTTGAAACCAAAGCTTTCAGAATCAATGGAATCTCCCGCAATGACGCTAACTCCGAAGGCCTTTCACTTACTCACCGCAGGCAGGTTGGTGGTCTTTCCGTCTTCGACCGACTCCTCTCCGGCCTTGCTCCCCCAGCTCTCTCTGGGCTCTGTCCCCCAAATATTCCTGCAGGTCGCACAAGATCTGCCTTCAACCCTTTATAGTTAAACTGCCAAAATCAAGACTCTCTGCTCACCTTCACTCCTTCATTCCTCTTTTCTCCCGCCTCTGGAACAAACTCCCACTCTCTTCAATCCCACTCCTCCCTCCAGGTCTTTAAAACGGCTGTTCACCACCATCTCTTATCTTCCCCAATCCAAAACCTTGATCTTTTCTACCCCCACTAATTTCACCCCAAATCCACTTTTTTGAGGTGCCGACTTCTTTCCTGGAAGTCCTTGGTGTCCTTGCGTTTTATACCTATCCTGCCTCCCCCCAGGCCCTCTCCCTCCCACACATCTCCCGATGTCCCTGCTCTCAAATGTTGTGTTTGTGTGCTTCCTCCCCTACTCTCCCCATCTTGTCGACCGCTCACCTTTTTATATACTTTGTTTGCTTGTTTGTTTGATTTGTTTGTTTGATAAATGTTAGCTCTTTCACGAGCCTCGACTATGTATACAAAAAAAAAAAAAAAGGAAATTGGATTAATTAAATAAGTACTTAATTAATCGCTAATAATTAAATAACTCCTCAATTATTTGATTAATCAAAAAACAAAAAATACTGTTTTTGACAAAGGACTTGCTCACTATTGTGCCGAAATTTCAGCTTCCCAGCTCAAAGGATGGCTGAGATATCGCCCGGACAAACAAACAAACAAACAAGAAAGCAAGAAAACAACCAGAGTGAAAACTGAGTACTCTCTTTCAGCGTGCGTCACTGACGAGCCCCCTTTGGTGCCCAGCAATGATGATTTGCAATGCCTGGAGATGGCATCGGAAAGGTGCGATGTACAACAAAAAAGCAAGAAAACAACCAGAGTGAAAACTTAGTACTCCCTTTCAGCGTGCGTCACTGCCGAGCCCCCTTCGGTGCCCGGCAATGACGTTTTGCAATGCCTGGAGATGGCATAGGAAAGGAGCGGTGTACAACAAACAAGAAAACAAACAACCAGAGTGAAAACTGAGTACTCCCTTTCAGCGTGCGTCACTGCCGAGTCCCCTTTGGTGCCCGGCAATGACGTTTTGCAATGCCTGGAGATGGCATAGGAATGGAGCGGTGTACAACAAGAAAACAAACAAACAACCAGAGTGTAAACTGAGTACTCCCTTTCAGCGTGCGTCACTGCCGAGCCCCCTTCGGTGCCCGGCAATGACGTTTTGCAATGCCTGGAGATGGCATAGGAAAGGAGCGGTGTACAACAACACTTACGATGATAGCAAAATATTAATGTTACTACAAAACAAAACGAGAAAGAGCAATTAGAGATTGCAGACCCTTGCCAGGATCTGTTTTCAGTGTTTCTTTTAAGGCTTTTGTGTTAAAAACAAATATGGTGGCCGAACCACGTGACTAATGACATCATCATTATTATTTTTTCTCCACCAATTTATCCCGAGATGATGCTCAAGAAATTTCATCTTTATCGGATGAAGTTTTGTACTTGTCGAATTATGATGTCATAATGTAGGCACCTATGACATCATCATTAGCATATTTTATTCCCTATGGAGAGTTCTTTACAATGAGCCATGTCTCAATTTTTTTCCACGCAGCACTTTCAGAGATATAGAGGTGCAAACTTTTTCGGTTTTTCCAAGGTGGCGCCCATATCACATGACCTATGACGTCATGATTATCATTAAAAAATTATACAGGTGGAGTTGCACCTATTGTGGAAATTTCCTGTCAATCGGACCAAGGGTTGCCGAGAAAATCATATTTATTTTGTGCGGACAAACAGACAAACGGCCCCAAATGCATTACCCTCCTGCGAGGGTAACTAGATGGTATTCATAGAATACTTACCCCATGCAGTCAACTTAGTGTGAGCCAACCCTTCTGGTTTTTTTAAATGGTTTTTTTCTTTGATCTAATATGGCTGCCAGACCACGTGACCGATGACATAAATTTACATTCCCTAATATACATTCGTGGCCAAAAATAATTGATGAAATAAAAAAAAATTTTTTTGGTATTCACATATATTTCTTTGGTTTGCAGTGGAACAAACCAAAAAGGTTGAAAGAACTCTGAAATATTAGCTTATTCCACACAAAAATCCTAAAATGACCCAGACAATATTATTGGCACCTTTTAGAAGTTGTTAGAAATTAGATTTCAAGCAGTTGATTCTCCTTTACTTTCGAATTGAACTCACCTGTGGTGAGTTGCAGGTGCCTGCAATGTAAAAATCACTCATTCAACCAGTTTGAATGGAGAAAAGGAGTCATTCTGCTGTTTTGTGTCACTGTGTGTACCGCAATGAGCATGGAGAAAAGAAATAAAACCAGAGAATTGTCTGAGGAGGTCAGACACAAGATTCTAGCCAAGCATGGACAATCTCAAGGCTACAAGTCCATCTTCAGAAACCTTGATGTCCCTGTGTCCACCGTACGCAATGTTATCAGGACGTTTAAGGCCCATGTCACTGTAGCTAACCTCCCTGGACGTGGCCACAAGAGCAGACTTGATTGAAGATTGCAGCGAAGGATTGTTTGAATGGTGGAGAAAGCACCTCGATCAACTGCCAAACAGATTCAAGCTGACCTCCAGACACAACGTACGACAGTTTCAACTTGCACCATCCGTCGCCAACTCAATGAAAGCGGGTTCTATGGTAGGAGACCCAGGAGGACCCCATTGCTGAGAGAGAGACATAAGTAAGCCTGAGTGGAGTTTTCCAAAACACACTTGAACAAGCCAAAATCCTTCTGGGAGATTGTCCTGTGGACAGATGAGACCAAATTAGAGATTTTTCCTAAAGCACATCATCTTTATGTTTGCAGAAAACAAAATGAAGCCTTCAAAGAAAAGAACACCTTCCCTACATTGAAACATGGAGGAGGATCAGTGATGTTCTGCACTGGGTGCCTTGAATGTGTGCATGGCATCATTAAATCAGGAGGTTACCAAGGCATTTTGGAGCGCAATGTTCAACCCAGTGTCAGAAAGCAGGGTCTCCGTCGAAGGTCATGGGTCTTGCAGCAGGATAATGGCCCCAACCATTTCAGAAAGCACCCAGGAATGGTTCAAGACAAAACGCTGGACTGTTCTGAAGTGGCCAGAAATGTCGAGATTTAAATCCCATTTAACACCTGTGGGGACATCTGAAAACAGCAGTTGGGAGAAAGCACCTATCAAATCTGGGAGAACTGGAGCAGTTTGCACAAGAAGAGTGGGCCGAGCTGCCAGTAGAGAGGTGCAGAAAGCTCATTCATGGCTATAGGAAGCGCTTGACTGCAGTTATTTTGTCCAAAGGCGTGCTACCAAATATTAAGTCTAGGGTGTCAATAATTTTGTCAATGAGCTGTCTCTCTTGACATATCTCGTGCCTTTGATATGGTCTGGCACCATGCCCTGCTCACCAAACTCTCGTCCTATGGTATCCATGGAAACCTCCACACATGGCTTGCCGACTTCCTCTCTGGTCGCAGTCAACATGCGGTCCTGAATGTAATTCTCTCATCTCCCCTTCCTGTTCAGGCTGGAGTTCCTCAAGGCAGTGTCCTGGGCCCTGTGCTTTTTCTGTTCTTCATTAATGATCTCTCTGACTCTCAGGAAAATCCTCTCTATCTCTTTCCTGATGACTACACACTCTGCCGCCCCATATCTCAACCCTCAGATCGGCAGGCAGCAGCCTCTTCACTCTCTGGAGACCTGGACAATATCACAAACTGGTCAAACAAGTGGAACATGTCATTCAATCCTGACAAATCACACACCCTCACCTTGTCTCTCTGAAAATACCATCTGGAAAACCCTCCCATCTACTTTCTCAACAATCCTCTTGAAGAAGTTCTGTCACAAGCTTTTGGGTCTCACAATCTGCCATGTGATCTCTCCTGGGAAAACCACATTTCCAAGCTGGCCTCCAAAGCCAGTCGCCGTCTGAACATCCTCCGTCGTGTGAAGTCCTTTCTGGGCACTTCTGAGCTCCTCACCACATACAAAGCTTTCATTCACAGCTTGGTGGAGTACTGCTCTCCCCTCTGGGCTGGTGCTCCTGCCTCACACCTAGCTCGGCTTCACACTGTAGAAACCCAAGCATTCAGAATCATTGGTATCTCCCACGACGAAGCTGATTAGGAGGGCCTTTCTCTCTCACCGCAGACAGGTTGGTGGTCTTTCTGCATTCTACCGACTCCTCTCTGGCCTAGCACCCACTTCTCTGTCTGTGTTCTGTCCCCCAGATTTTCCTGCAGGAATCAACCGTTCAATCTCCACCTTTTTTCCTGAAATTCCTAGTAGTGTCAATTTGTTTTATATCGTGTGCCCCTTCCCTGCCGTCCATCCCACGCCCCCCCCCTCCTCCCCACGCCGGTCCTCTCTCTTCCACAGATCTACCGACGTCCCTGTTCTCTACTGTTGTTGTGCTTGTATGCTTTCCTCTCTCCCCCTCTTGTCTCCTGCTCCCGTTTATCTATTGTATGTTTTATTGGTCTGTGCTTGTTCTCGTGGTGTAATGTGTTTGATCTTACACGAGCCTCGACTCGGTATACAAAAAAAAAAGTCATTTTTTTCTTTTCTGATTTAAAAGGATATATTAAGTTCTGAATCAAAAACAAAGGTTCTGTTATATTAACAGTGAAATAAAGAATTGTGGTGACCAAATACTTTGTCAATTTCTTTCAACTTCGTTTTAGAGAAAATTGTGAGTTATTTTTAAAAAGTGCAAGGGTGCCAATAATTTTGGCCACGACTGTAATTGTTGTGTAGATCATGCTCAATAAATTTCAAACTGATCAGACTAGGCATTGTACTTGGTGAATTATGTCATAGTGAAGGCGAAGACATCATTATTAACATATCTTATTCCCCATGGGGAGTACTTGGCAATTAACCATGTTTCAATTTTTTTCCCATTGAGTGGTTTCAGAGATATAGAGATGCAACATTTTTCCAAGATGGCGTCGGTACCACGTGACATATGGCGTCATAATTATCACAAAACATCTGTAGGAGGAGGCACTCATATGGTGTACAATTTCCTTGAAATCGGCCAAACGCTTGCTGAGAAAATGAAATTTAAAAATGCAGTCACATCCCTACGTATGCCGCATGCAACCGATCGCTTAACCTATAGCTTCTCAAAGTGGTCCCTACCACCCCCCAATGGGCGCTGGGAACTTTCAGGGGGGCGCTCGAGAGTCCACCGGCGGTAGGGGGCACTGGCAATGATTTGGGGGGCACTGGCGATTTGGAGGAGCAGCGGCGATTTGGAGCGCTCATTGGGCTTCCTGCAGTCTGAACAGGTTACCCGGCGCCATTCGGCAAATTGGCCATCCAATCAACGACCACATTCTTTCCCCCTTCGCATGGTTTTTATGATCACACATTCGCTGATGTCATGTAGGTATTTTGTTGTCCATACATGCTCACGCAACAAACATGATAGTGTATGGCACCAGCGAAATACTATTGGCCGCCAATGCGGCCAATAGTACAACACTAATTTTTGTCCCGTGGTGCCATTTCAACCAATCGGCTTGCAAGAATCTTTATGCGGGATATAATACACTCCATTCGTGCTGGACTATTCAACGTGCCTGGTTCAACTTTACAGCCTGGCCTGGCCAGCACAGACATTGGGCAAGGTATGAACAGTCAGTGTTAGCGCTGGTGTTAGTCTTTCGACACTTTGGCGTGTTGATTTCGTTATTCAAAAAAGCTTCACGTCCGGTCGGCTTCAAGATGTCGGCCTCAAAGAAAAAGTGTCGTCAGTATTCTGTTGAATACATCACGTATGGATTCATTCCATCTTCGACGAACAAACAGTTACCGATGTGTTTGTTGTGTGTTATCATGCTGTCCAATGAAGCAATGAAACCATCTCGACTGAGCGAGCACCTGAGTAAAAAGCACAGGGATAAGGCTCGCGCAGAGGTCAGCTATTTCCAATCGCTGAAAGAGAAATTTGAGAAGCGATCCACGGTAACGACGATGTTCAAAGCCAGCCAAAAGCTCATGGATAAAGGACTGGAAGCGTCGTATAAGCTGTCATTGCTCATCGCCAGATCTGGAAAACCGTATTCAATCGGCGAACAGTTGATCAAACCAGCTGTTGGGGAAGTGATAAAAACCGTTATGGGCCATGATCCGAATCCAGTTCTCTCGTCGATTGCGCTCAGCAATGATTCCGTGGCCAGGCGGATTGATGAAATGTCATCAGATGTAGAAGATAAGCTGTGTAGTGAGCTGAGAAGCACACACTTCGCCATCCAGCTGGATGAGTCCACTTTGCGTGACAGTGAAGCTCTGTTACTCTGCTACGTTCGCTTCATCTGTGATCAGGAAATGGTGGAAGAAATGTTGTTTGCCGCTCTCTGCAGACCGATACGAAGGGTTCTTCCATCTTCCAAATGTTGGAGAAGTACTTTACTGATAAGAACATACCGATGGAGAACATTCTCGCTTGCGCGACGGACGGGGAACCAGCGATGGTTGGCCGCCAGCGTGGTTGTATTGCACTTCTGAAGAACCAGGTACCGTCCGTGTTCGCCATTCACTGTGTCGTGCACCACCAGCATCTTGTAGCAAAAGCTCTCAGCACCAGACTTCATACATCACTCCAAACAGTAATCAAAGCAGTGAATAAAATCAAGGTGTCGTCTCTGCATGATCGGCTGTTTCGTCAGCTTTGCCAGGAGAACGATGAGGCATTCGAGCGGCTCCTGTTGCATACCGAAGTTCGATGGTTGTCCAAAGGCGCTTGTTTGCCCCGTTTCCATGCCCTCTTCTCAACAGTGGTCGAGTTTGTCGGAAATTGACACGGAGCTATCGGAGAAAGTGAATGCGATCGAGTATGATGTGGCTTACCTCATGGACATATTCAGTATACTGAATGATGTCAACAAACAACTCCAGGGTGACCATATGACGCTGATTAAAGTAAAGAAAGTGATCGGCGTGTTCGTAACCAAGGCGACTCTGCACAGGGAAACCCTCGGCCGCAGAGATATGTACCACTTTCCCCGGTTGGCAAAGGAAACTGCTGTTTCTGATGAAGAGCTGCTCGTTTATTGCAATCACCGTGAGAAGATTCGTGGAGATATGGAGCAGCGTTTCAGAGACATGCTAGAACTGTCGGTACCAGCATGGGTGATCAACCCATTCAAATGTGACATTCAAGATGTGAAGCACGAATTACAGGACGAAATTATCAACCTCCACAATGATGATGAGGCGAAGGCAAGATTCTCGCAGCATGAATACGGCAAATTCTGGATTCTGGAGCGGGGCGAATACCCCGCAATGTGGACAGAGGCAGAACTGCTGCTGATGGCGTTCCCCACATCATACCTTGTGGTTAGGGGAGTTACGGCTTAATATAGTCAATATAGTTACCGGCTGGACTAAAGCACCAAATTTTCACAGGAGTTAGAACATTGATTTAGGAAGATAATTAGCCTCTCCAAACAACTTTTGGCCCCCTATGAGGCCCACAGTGGCCCGTGCAAGATGATACACTTTGGTCTCCATTTATGGATCAAGGGAAGTAACTCAACTTATCTAAAATGATTTTTAATAAATAGATGATAATGTCTGTGTGCTCTAAAACATATCAGAAATCATAAACATGCATCAAATACCATTTTAGGTGTATAAAACTCTCAAATAGTTATATTTTAACAGTATAATAAATTATTAATATCGAATTATCTCCTTTGGAAGAGCAATAAACCTTTGGAAGAGCAACAAACCATTGGAAGAGCAATAAACCTAAATTGTTCCTCCCCTATACGGGTGTTTATGATGTTTGATATCTATGTACATAGCATCTAAATATCTGCTTTATGATTAATATAAATGGTATACCTCAACTGTAAACATACTTTTTTTCCAGGAGGATTCTTTCCCGGCGCATGCATATTGAATCAATCAAGGCCACCGAAAATCTTCAAGCGTTCTTCTGATAAATCATCCAAAATCAAATGGAATAGGGACTGTCAGGAGCAGGAAACCCAAACATATCGTGGATTATAAATATATGTTCGGTATATATCCTTATTTTTTTATTTTTGTAATTGACTTTTAATACTATCGGTTCATATAGGACGCGCTACATGAGTGTCGCCAATGAAAGTATATTCGTCCCAGCGCCATGTGGCAAACTTGCTAACTAATATTATATTATACCTTATTAACCTATACCTATATTAGCATGGGTTGACCGTTGTTTGTACATATATATATGGATACCTACATTTTAATCCTTTTTTGTGTTACTGTTACAGTGATTACAAAATGGATGAGGCCGAGGAAATCGATTGGTCCAGGTGTGTAATCTGCCAAGAACAAAAGACGGATTTACCCAAATGTCCAAAGAACAGGCAAAACTCAGATTAATTGTCAATATACGCATCGTTTTTAGAGAACGTACAGAAATTTCAAGATCTCGATGCTATGCCCGTTAAAGTTTCATTCTCGAAGGACGTCACCGCAGAAATTCTCCATCAGAACAACGCATGTTGGCACAACTCCTGTCGCCAGCTGTTTACAGACACAATGTTAACACGTGCGGTAAACAAGAAGCGAAAACATGACAACGTCTCTGGTAACATAGTGAGATCTTCGAAAAGACAGTCCCTCTCCTCGTCTGATACTAAATCAAGCTACAGTACTATCATCACCATGTCTTGTGTATTTTGTTCTGAAAACACCAATGAAGATTTACGTGAATGTTGTACGCACAATATAGACGTAAGGTTGAGAACGATGGCAACCGAGATGGAGGACACGGATCTTCTAGCCAAACTCGCTGGTGGAGATGTGATAGCCATCGAGGCAAAATACCACTCATCGTGTATGACGAAGTATAAAAATGTGTATCGTTCGCACATACGAAACAGGAACAGGAATGCTGACAGTAGTCATGAACAAGCCAAAGAAGAGCATTTGTAGAGCTGGTTGACCACATCAAGGAACAAATAATGTCAGAAACAAATATGTTCAGACTCAAAGATCTGTATGATCTTCACCAAAGTAGGCTACAACAATTGGGGTGTGATTACACCACAAACAAAACACGTCTGAAAGAAAAAATTATCGCCCATTTTATGGAATATGGAATTCAGGAACAGACCGTTAATAAGAATGTTTCTAATATTTCTAGATGGAGTGAGAAAACTGATCAAAGAAGCGTGAGAAACACGTGACTACGGTGCCGAAGCACTCCTATTTTCCAGAGTTGCTAAAATGTGCAGAAACGAAATTTTCAAAGATACAATAAGCTTTGATGGAAACTTTTCAGAAAATTGCCAAGATATAGCCCCAAACACTAAAACACTAATCTCAATGTTGTTGTATGGTGCCAATTTGAAAGGAGACATATATGAGACACAACCATGCAATACTATCACTCAACTTCTGATCCACAATGGGAAGAGTCGGCCTAAGCCAAAAGCAGAATCCTCATCTTCAGCGCCTTCCAAACGACATTCTCACTTGCACGAACCGCCCGCTCCTGTATATATAGGATTGAACATTCACACATCAACGAGGAGCAAGACTATGATCGAGAAGTTTGAAAAGTTAGGTGTTAGCATATCATATAAGCGTGTACTAGAAATCGAAAAATCAATTTCTCAAAAACAGCTGGCCCAGTTTGACAGTGATGGTCTAGTATGTCCGCTGCAACTTCGGCATGATCTTGTAACTGTGGGCGCGATTGACAACATAGATCATAACCCGTCAAGCACAACAGCCTCTGGATCACTGCATGGAACAGCAATGACAATTATGCAGCATCCCACTGAACATAATAAGGGTCAAGATCGTCATGAAATTAATTCCGATGCATCTAGGTCAACGTACGATCTACCAGATAGCTACACCATAGTTCCTCCGCTCTGCAAGGCAACTATCCAAGTACCTAAAATCACGACGCAAACGAGTGAATCTAATCTTCACGATGCTATTGGAGAGGAGAATGACTGGCTGGCTTCAACATCAGAACTTGTAACGCACGAGAAGTTTGATGATTACGAGGCTATGTCTTGGTCGGCATTTCACGCAGCCAAAGAACGATCACCAACTTCTCCACCAGCCATTATTTCCCTTCTTCCTTTCTTCACGGAAAAGGCAGACTCTCCTGCAATGATCAAACACGGCATGGACATCCTAATATCGGCAACACGCTTCTTGAATCCTGGTCAGATGTCAATACTAGCCTGCGACTGTCCCATATATGCCCAATGCAAGTATCTTCAGTGGCGCTTTCCAGAATTATATGGCGAGGGGAAAATGCTGATCATGCTAGGCGGCCTCCATACTGAAAAGGCACTGTTGAACAGTTTAGGTGATCTGATGGACAAATCTGGATGGACTGAATCTCTTGTCGAATCCTCATTAGCAACTACTGGAACAGCAGACTCGTTTCATAAAGTGTCGCACATTACCCGGACAAGACATGCCCACCAGGTTAGTTAAAATGGTCACTGTCTCCATGCCTGCATGTCACAATAATTATTGTCACAGTCATTAAACAATTAAAATCACACGTATAATAATATTGTAAATGAACATCTTCAAAAATATGTATGTTATTACTAATTTACTCATAAATTTGTCTTTTTTCAGGTAACAGCGTGCGCACTCTTTCATCTCAGACAGGAAGCGTTCGAAGAATACAAGCAAGAGTTCGGAGATACTGAGTACGAACAGTGGCGTGGCGAAATGTTGGATAAGAGTCCAACGTTCTTCTATTGGGATCTGATTCTACGGACGGAATTGACTGTATTAACATTCATACGATCTCACCGCGAGAATAACTTCGATCTGTATGTACGCTCTCTCGAGGCTCTCATGTTCCTGTTTTTCACGCTTGACCACCACAATTACAGCAGGTGGGTTTCCGTCCACATACGAGACCTCGCATCACTAAGCAGCAACGCCAAAGACCTTCTTTGGAAAGCTTGGGTGGTACAGAAGACCTGCCACAGATTCTCAACCATGCCTCTCGACCAAGCCCACGAGCAACAAAACGCCATCGTAAAAGGAAGCGGGGGCATAATTGGCTTAACAGAAAGTCCGGCAGCGTTAAAAGACTGGGTAGTGGCAGGACCCGAAAAAGCTCGTCTATTAGTAGAATTTGAGGACAATATTTTGACACATCCTGTACAAAATGAGAAGCACCATGAAGAGAATACGTCCACACAACGCAGCTTTCACCACCAATCTCGTTCTCTAATCGACACCATCAATGCATATGGAAATCCATTCTGTGAGAGCGGCTCTGAACTGATCATTCTAAACACACGCGATTGTGCGAGCAAAGAAGTGGTAGCTACAATCAAGTCGTTGGAGTCTGTTGGTAATAAAAAGTATAACGCGTTCAAAAAAGATGTGTTTGAAGACCAAACGAAGACAATACACGATGTCATAAAGAAACATAATCCGATACTGTTTAAAACGCCAAAGACAAAAAAATCAGTCAAATCAAAACAACTTGCGGGATTGAAAAACGATGTCGCTCTCTTTGGTAGACTCTATATTGCCAATCAGCAACGCAATGGAGATATCAAACTGTTCTTCCGTCATGAAAACCAGTTGTTCCCTCCCTCCCTGTCTGACATGGGGAAGCTCCATAGCATAACAAAGTCGGACTTGTTAACATCATTGGAGATTCCTCCGACCGAGTCAAATGTAAACAGCACACATGATTGTAAAATCTTCGACGGCGGGGCTCTCATTCACATGCTTCGGCCAACGACAATGACGACGTTTGACCAATATTCCAAGAATGTGTTCTTGCCCTATATCGAAAAAGAGGCATCACGATCGCGCATTGACATTGTTTGGGATGAATATCGTAAGAGCATCAAGGCGAGTACACGTCAGAAAAGAGGCGAAGGTGTAAGACGAAAAGTTACCTCTACCGCAAAAATACCCAGAAAATGGCCTGACTTTCTTCGTGACAATCGAAACAAAACGGAATCGTTTCAATTTCTAAACCGTGAAGTAGAGGAACATTCTTTTTCCAGACCGGTGATAACTTCGGGCAATGACAGTTCGGTTGGACCGTGTGATCACGAGGAAACAGACACTAGGATTGTTGTCCATCTGATAGACGCAGCTAAACATGGACACAAGAATATTGTGGTAAAAACTGTCGATACCGACGTGATTGTTATTTTGGTAAGATTGTTTTCACAAATAGTTGATGATCACCCCTTACTGCAAATAAATGTTGAGTTTGGAGTAGGCAAGGACCTCAAAGTCATCTCGATCAACAAACTTTATGAGTTCCTCGGACATGATGGATCCAATTTGTTACCATTTTTTCACGCATTCAGCGGCAGTGATTCCACTTCAGGTTTCAGGGGCAAAGGCAAAAAGACAATATTCAAAATATGGAAGTCGTTCCGTGAGGCAACACAAACGTTCCTCGAAATATCAAGCAACCCATTTGCAGCCATCAACATATCTTCGGACGTCTTCAAAGCACTCGAACGATTTACTGTACTCGTATATAACAAAACATCCGATAGCGAATCCGTGAATCAAACACGTTTGAACCTCTTCTGCAAAAAATCCCGCAGTTTCGAAAATCTTCCACCGACTCAAGACGCTCTTTTCCTTCACGTTCTGCGAGCAATATACCAATCAGCAGTCTGGATGATGGCACACAAGGTAATAATATAAATATACCACATGACAGTCTTCATTCCTTGATCTTCCATCTTATAAAGTTCTGCTAAATAATTTACCTAGCACTGTTACATTCTACATAATTATTCTTTTTCAGTCGCTGCAAAATCTCCCATCACCGCTACAGTGGGGATGGGAGGAAGACGATGAACAGAGCCTACAACCCACATGGATGACCCTTCCCGAGGCGGCCGAGGCTTGTGGCGAACTGATTAAGTGCCGATGTACCGGAAACTGCGTTCGGTGTAAATGTAAAAAGAGTGACCTTCCATGCACCAGGCTGTGCACATGTAACTGTGAAATATCTTAATAACAGTTCCGGTGATGATTAAATGTTATGATAGCGTATACATGCAACGTAACTCTGTAAATGGCACATTACATCACTCCTTTATCCTTACTTTGCAACTGTAGAATAAATATTCTTGGATAATTACAGGAAAAATCAAGCTAAAGATAGTGCTTTATACTTTGATGGAATAGAAGCTATTTCAAGAGAGGTAATTCGATATTAATCATTTATTATACTGTTAAAATATAACTATTTGAGAGTTTTATACACCTAAAATGGTATTTGATGCATGTTTATGATTTCTGATATGTTTTAGAGCACACAGACATTATCATCTATTTATTAAAAATCATTTTAGATAAGTTGAGTTACTTCCCTTGATTCATAAATGGAGACCAAAGTGTATCATCTTGCACGGGCCACTGTGGGCCTCATAGGGGGCCAAAAGTTGTTTGGAGAGGCTAATTATCTTCCTAAATCAATGTTCTAACTCCTGTGAAAATTTGGTGCTTTAGTCCGGCCGGTAATTTCAAATTTCATAACTCCCCTAACTACTGGACATGTTCTGCTGAAACATTGTAGGTCGTGCAAAATAAAATAAAAAGTAAAGTAAAATAGAGTAAAATATTATTCAGAAAATATTTGGCTTCTGTTATTTTTGCTTCCTATCTACATAAATTCTGGGTGTCCAACCATGAACGATAGGACAAGGGGGGCATTGGGCCGGTTCAAGAGGGCAGAAGGGGGCGGTAGTCCAAAAAAGTTTGAAAACCACTGGAAGCCTTAACCCCACGACCTACAAGGGTTTATTTTGCCCCATAGACACACTTTGGGGCAAATTTTGCTTTGTATTAATACATATTGCTTGTAGCAGGAAGTGTGGTAGTGCACATAAATGCACACAGGGTCAAGCTGACCAATCTGTAATAATATCCTATTCACAGTTGCCAATTTCGCCTTTTACTGGCCAAATTAGCTGATTTTGGACTTTTTCGCTGTCGTTTGACCAAGAAAAAGGTGCCGGCGAAATCATTTTTTGGCCTTTTTATTTCTTCAGGGCTGGCCAAATTGCTTTTTTGAGAATACGTATGAGAACTTTTCGAATTTTGGCCTTTTTCACAGCGATTTGGCCAATTGTAATCTTCGATTTGGCCAGCAGCTAAAAAAAACATGGCAACCCTGATCCTGTCATCACCTTTAGGTTATGATACTTGTAACGGTTTACTGGCAAAGGTTTCACGTCACGTCTTTCTACTTTCCTTTTGTGACGTATCCACAGAGTTAGAGGGTGAAAGGCAGCACGCGACACCGAGGCAGGAGCTCCGTTTTATTCCAGGCGGGAAAGGCTCTGCACATGCGCATCACAGACTTGTGTTGTGATCGTCTTGAAGATGCAGCACAAGATGATATCTGAGGTCTCAGGATAATTCTACGCTTCTTGGGTGAAGGCTCAGTGGTATACATATTTGTTTCTATGTTTGCAAGTCGTAAACACCCTTTAGCTTCAAACCTCAGACCCTGTTCCTTCCTTTTCCTGTCACTGTCAGTGAACCAGAAGGCGCAAGTGACTGCCTGGTGTGGTGATGATAACTAGCAAGGTTTCTCGCTTTAAAGTCTAATTGTAAAACGATTTATCTTTCTAACCCATCCAACTGTACCCAGACATTCATGGATTCAGATTTTATTCCAATAAACATCACAAAAACCTTGTAATTTGCCCACATTAACTCTGCACGGTGTCAAAGAAACACAGCAACACGGGCACCGCCATCTTCGAACGACCGAGAGAATGAAGGAAAATCCGATAATCCGATTGGTTAATATCAGTGCCGTCCGTATCTGTGGTAACTGTTATAGATTTTGAAGAAAAAAAAATGCTATTTATATTGAACAAATAAATACTTTTAATAGAACATTGATTATTTAGCTATAATATGTCTCAGGAAAGACTTTTATACAAAATATTTACTTCACCTTGTACATTTAAACACTCCAATTTCTGCGTTCACCTCATGGAGTACAAACACCCATTAAGTGTGATTGCAATCCAGTATACATGTTATTCAGGAAATAATTCACCCGAAGGGTGGGAAAACTGCGAAAGTCATTTAGTTGTATTATATAGATAATTAACGAGTTGTGTTATATGATAAATATTGTCTTAACATAGCGATGATTAATTGGGCGGTGTATAACAGTTAGGGCAGAGATCTAAAAATATTTATACAGTATCTTTGCAGGAAATATCAGGATGACTTCGAAAACAAAAGATATTAATATATTAAATTTATTTTCCTTCAAAAATATCATTAAGGTTTTTTCTGTCAGGCCGTGAATTCGATGTGAGCACCTTCGTATTTTACCGGAACCGGATTCCATTCCACTTCCACAGAACAGATGCAATCGTTCAACAGTTCAACTTGTGATTGGTGGCGTGTGGGCCGTGGGGTCGTCTTCACCTCAGGTTGGACTCCATAATTAGCGAACCTTCTAGCACACACACAGATATAGGGCACTGAACAATTACATAATCACTAACAGTAATACCATGGGAAATAAGTTAGATTACTTAAAATGCATCTTTCATTCCAATTCGTGCCTTTAAGTTTAAGTGAATCTGACATTTATAGTAGAATTTAGAAATGATTACAACGCGTTTTAATTGATGATTTATATTAATTTAACATAATATTCGATTTTAGGCGAAATGTACAAATGGTGTTATTTTATTGCTGCTTTGAGGTACTTTATGCCTATGGACTGGCGCCTTTCTTTCCGCAACGGTAGATGGATGTAAATACAGAACGTTACAGTACAGTACTGTACATACTGTACTCGTATTCAAAACTGAAGGCACTGCAAACTAGTGTAGCTGCTGAATCCGCAAGAAGTTAACAAGTTTCTGGTACAGCGCTCGCCAAGTGGCTTAAGCACTCCTTTCGAAACTGTTGCTAAGGAACTGCCTGCTTAGCCAGCGCTAGCTAGCTGCTTTGTGACTGAACACACCACTGGTCGGACGTTTCGACCACCGAGTGCTGCTCTTCCGGGATTGTGCAGGTGAGGTATGGATGTTCCAAGCGGAAAGGTAACACAAGACTCACTGCAGTCATGTGATCTGACACACTCTTAGGAGGATATTTCATGTGCACGATCCCTGCACAGTCCTGGGGTGTGTTACGTTAGCAAGCGGCTTGCTTACCACTCGCCAAGCGGCTCGCTTGGTTCAAAGCGCTCAAAAAATGTATCCCTTTGAAAATGCAAAATAACCGAAAAGGAGGACGTGTCTGGGGAAAACCGGACGTATTGTCGTGTGGTTTCCTCAACACTGAAAGAACCACGGAAGGCAAATGAGCGTTAATGGAGGCGTTTTGAATCAAACTATATGGCGGAGTATACACGAGGAGGAAGAAGAGTACCGACTTACCTGGACGGGTCTCACCGACGTCTTCATCCTGCAAAAATAACAAAACGAAAACGGATTTAAAATGTACAGGTAAAATAAAAGGGTTTATTAAAATGGATGCCGATAACAAGAAACGCGACAGTAAACTAGATTCCTAAGCGGAGCGCTCACAGACACAGACACAGGGAAAGATAATGAAAATAAATGGATGTGCGTGCTTAGCTCTGATCACTGGTGAGGTCTCGTCAGGGTCAGCGACCGGGTCCGGCGTTCTGCGCGAAGCCCGTGCGTAGGCGGGAACCAGGCCTCGTTGCGCCGTTCGCGCTGCAGCACTCGTACACTGGTCCACACACGGAGAACCACAGTTCTCGGGCCGTAGCTCTTCCGGCTCCCTCTGCACGTCTCCCGATGGCGCCTCTGAACCCGGTCGGCTCGATCGCTTCCTGGAGCCCGTCGTCCACGCACAGCCATCTTCCACCAAAGTCCGGAACCAAGAGGAGGGAGTCGAGGGCAGAGGAAGGCGTGAGCGGCAACAGTGAGAGAGAAGGCAAGAAGGCAAGAAGGCAAGAAGGCAAGAAGGCAAGAAGGCAAGAAGGCAAGAAGGCAAGACGGCAAGAGAGCAAATGTCGGTCTGATGGTTCTTTTATTGACCGTCTCGTGATGTCATCTGTGCCTCTCCACCAATGCCCGCAGGCCACCACTGCATGCTCAGCTCTCCACCAATCCACACGCAGGCCACTTCTGACGTCATCGGTTGAACCTTGCCAATCAGCGCGCTGCTTCCTCCTCGTCCTTCCTCTACCAATCAGGGGGTAGCTTCTTGCTCCAGCCTTCCTGTTGGCCAACTCCCGCCCAATCACTGTCCTTCTGGGCATGGCTCTCGGCCTGTGGTGTCCTGTGTCCTCGACCAAGTCGGGGTTGTTAGTGGTAGTACTTGATGCCTGGCTTCCGGTTGGTTTTATTGTTATTTATTGTAATGTGCTTTTAATGGTCACTTCCTGCGCTAGTGTCTATTGCGGTGCCATAAGGGACAAATAATAAATCACCAAGGGTAAGACGTAAAAGGGATAATTTATCCTTATTCCCTAAGCTAGTTAACATGCCCCGCTCCCTCATGACGGGGACAGATATACAACTTATCCGACATCCTGGATAAACGAGCTCTATATATTACATGGTGGTGGTTCTTCTTCTTCACGACAGTCGGAGCATGATACCTACACAAATCTACCTGACCCTACATATCACTACCCCACTGACCTCTCCTGGTCCGAACTCCGCAGCCCTGGGACCGCTTAACAACGTGGCGGTCTCCATGGAAACAATGCTCTCATGGTACTCGAGCAACTGCTGTCCAGGCCATCGTTTTCAGTTTTACCTGATCCTTGGGTGACAATTCCCTCAAACTAATTGATTGTGTTAGCAGTGGCTATGGAGTACTCTATGAAAAGTAAAAGAAAAAGAAATTAAGGTGGTGCCCCATGCACAGCTTGCCTATAGACCTGCCGATGTGCTATCCACCTTCGTTGGTTTTGCACGATTGTAAATTTTAAAGAATTGGGAGGAAAAGTAGAAGTAACATGAAAAGTGTAGAATGCATGTTTCAATATCGTCCTCTGTGACAGTAGAATTGAAGAAATAACCACCAATTGTTTTTATTCCGACTACGGCGGCTATTTTGCTAACACATGGGCGTGTTCCGTTGGCAAGCGACCTGCTTACCACTTGCCAAGCACTTTCCTTGATCACTTGCTCTGCTTTCCAAGCGGTTTGCCTAGCCGTTGCTATGGAACGGCTGGTTTGGTAAACGATAGCAACCCGCTTGCTAACGGAACACACCCATGGTAGTGATGGGCAATTTCGGGAATTTTGGAATGGATTCGACTCCGAGTACTTCTTCTTTTTTTTTACGGCGTAGCCCATAGGGCAAAGCCGTCTCGAACAGTGTTTGTCCGTATGTATGTATGTATGTATGTATGTATGTATGTATGTATGTATGTCCCCTAAAACGTATACCAATCAGAGCTGAGGATCTGGTCACATTACAAGGGTGATATGATTACGTTTGATGTCATTACGGCGGTACAGCGGCTGACTCTCCACCACCGATATTTTGATTTATATGCCGTTCATGCCGAACATATTGTCGAACCTGTCATATATCACAATCGCCATGCTCTACCTTTACGTTTTTCATTCAGTGTGAAACACAAACAAACCGATTGTTAAAATGACTATCAAATGTCGAAAGCATCGGCATTACGTCTCTTCCAACAAAACGGTACATACTCAACTCTTGTGGGGGGGGGGGGGGGGGGGGGGTACAGTCACGTGAAAAAGTAAGTACACCCCATGTAAAGTTTTGACTTTTTCAACATATTTCAACATACAGCTATTTGATCTTCATTTCAACAATATTGATCGATAAAGTTGATATAATATAACAAATATCATGAAACATTTACATTTTGTAGTCCATTGTGTAATTTAAATAAACATATATGCAAATTTCACATGTGGAAAAAGTAAGTACACCCCTACATTTATCACTACATCAAATACCTAAAATTAGAATCAGGTGCACCAGCTCAGGTGCAAATGATTAGAACATCGTCAGAGAAGATCTTGGAGGAACCTGTCTTATTTAAACCTCAGACATTTACTTTGGTTTGCTCTTTGTTGTTGAAGTGTGCGGCGTCACCATGCCTAGATCAAAAGAGCTCTGAGGCCTTCAGAAAGAAGGTTATAGATGCCTACGAGTCTGGGAAGGGATTTAAAAAGATCTCCAAACAATTTGAAATCAATCATTCGACTGTCCGGAAGATCATCCACAAGTGGAGAAGATTCCAAACAACTGCCAACTAGTTCAGGCCAGGCCGCCCCAGCAAGTTCAGCCCGAGAGCAGACCGGAAGATGCTGAAAGAAGTCTCTAAAAACCCCAGAATGTCATCAGGGGACCTACAGGTAGCTCTTGCCACTGTTGATGTCAAAGTGCATGAGTCTACCATCAGAAAGAGGCTGCACAAATTTGATCTACATGGGAGGTGTGCCAGGAGGAAACCTTTGCTGTCCAGAAAGAACATCAGGGCAAGACTAAAGTTTGCCAATGAACACCTAGGCAAAGACCAGCACTTCTGGAACAATGTGCTCTGGACAGATGAGTCAAAGGTAGAGCTATTTGGCCACAGTACCAGAAGACATGTTTGGTGAAAACCAAAGACAGCATTTGACCATGGGAACCTAATACCAACTGTAAAGCATGGTGGTGGAAATATTATGGTTTGGGGCAGCTTTGCTGCATCAGGGCCTGAGCAGCTCACCATCATAGAATCCACGATGAATTCCTCATTGTACCAGAGGGTGCTTGAGGATAATGTGAGGCCATCTTTTGGAAAGTTGAAGCTCAACCGTAGGTGGACCTTGCAACATGACAATGACCCTAAACATACCAGTAAATCCACCAAGGAATGGCTGAAAATAAAGAAATGGAGGGTTCTGGAATGGCCAAGTCAAAGCCCGGATCTAAATCCCATCGAGATGTTGTGGGGGGGGGGGATTTGAAACGAGCTGTGCATGCAAGAAACCCCTCAAACATCGCACAGCTGAAAGAATTCTGCATGGAGGAGTGGGAAAAAATTTCTCCCAATCGATGTCAGAGACTGGTAGACAGTTATAAGAAATGCCTACTTGAGGTTGTTTCTGCCAAAGGGGGCAATACTACCTATTAGAGCCAAGGGTGTACTTACTTTTACCACATGCAAAATTTGCATTTATGTTTATTTAAATTATACAATGGACTACAAAATGTAAATGATTCATGATATTTGTTATATTATATCACCTTTATCTATCAATATTGTTGAAATGAAGATCAAATAGCTGTATGTTGAAATATGTTGAAAAAGGCAAAACTTTACATGTGGTGTACTTACTTTTTCACGTGACTGTAGCTTACAGTAGATATTCCCTCAGTTCTGTAAGTAAAACTTACCTCACGGATGTCTGGATTCCTCCAAATTTCTTTGTTTAATGTTATATACGGCATTAGCGACTGTTTAAAAAGCAAATCATGTGTGTTTGTGGTTTATAATATTTTACAAGCCCGGCTACACCGCTGTTAGACTTCAGGTCTTGTTTTTCTAGGAATCGATGGCATCCGCTAGGATTGTGAGGACTTTTGTGTTTTGTTTTATTTTTATTTAGTGTTGGGAATTGGGGCAATATTCGATTTAATATGGAACGTGCCAAGAAGAATTGCCTGCAAATTCCAATCGCTGGAAAGCAAGTGAGCTGTGAGAGTGATATACACCTGGGTTTGACAAGATGCCCAGATGTGTGTTGTGAGGACAATGGAAGTAGCGGCACAAATTTCACCTGCTTTATCAATACACTTCAGGAAGCATATTTCTCATGATTGTGCGATGACTTAGGAGGTCTTTGAACACAAAGTCTTCAACAACAGATACAGGCTGCCTGCCCCTCACAATCATGTTTATCAGCATCTGGTTAATAATGTCATTTTATCTTGGAGAATCAGCACCATACTTGGATCAGTTGGTGATTTTACACAACATGCTAAGAATGGTAGATTGCGAACTTCTTGCCGTTACAGATTTTGGTTTCTTTGAATTTGCATTATCAACCGTCACTCGTCATCTTCGCTACCAAAGGTGTACGCAGGTTATGTTTTCACTCCTGTCTGTCGGTTTGCCTGTGAGCAGGATAACTCAAAAAGTTGTGGAAGAATACGGATGAGACTTGGTGGACAGGTTGGGTGTGTGACAAGGACGAACTTATTAGATTTTGGTTCAGGTCTGGACCCAGATCCACCCTCTTGGTGGAATCGAAAATGTAAACTGTTCAGCCTGGCGAAGGTATGCACTCTACTGAGTGCCAGTCTAGTTACCTCCACCACCGAAGGTGGATGGAGGTTATGTTTTCACCCCTGTTTGTTTGTCTGGTTGTCTGTCTGTTTGTCTGTCAGTGAGCAAGATATCTCAAAAAGTTGTGGATGGATTTGAACGAAACTTTGACACTACAAGGGGAGGTTTGACACTATCTCAAACGATTTGAGGAGGGAAAGGGTACACGGGACAAAACAAATTGACACTACAAGGAATTCAGGAATGAAGTCGGGTATTGAAAGATGTGGATTTGGGGTGAATTAACAGGGGTAGAAAAGATCAAGGTTTTGGATGGGGGAAGATAAGAGATGCTGAAGATGCTGAAGAGAACAGCTGTTTTAAAGACCTGGAGGGAGGAGTGGGATTGACGATAGTGTGGGAGTTTGTTCCAGAGGCGAGAAAAAAGAGAAATGAAAGAGTGAAGGTGAGCAAAGTCTTGATTTTGCCGTTTTCACCAGAAGAGGGTTGCTGGCAGTTCTTGTGCATCCTGCAGGAATATTTGGGGGACACAGCACAGACAGAGCTGGGGGAGCTAGGCCAGAGTGGAGTCTGTAGAAGACAGAAAGACCACCAACCCGTCTGCGGTGAGAGAGTGAAAGGCCCTCAGAATCACCTTCATCGCGGGAGATACCAATGATCCTGAAAGCTTTGGTTTATACAGCGTGAAGCCGAGCTAGGTGTGAGGCAGGAGCACCAGCCCAGAGTGGAGAGCAGTATTCCATTGAGCGACGGATGAAAGCCTTTTATGTGGTGAGGAGCTCAGGTGTGCCAAGGAAGGACTACACGACGGAGGATGCCCAGTCGGCGACTGGCTTTGGAGGCCAGCTTGGAAATGTGGTTTTCCCAGGAAAGATCATGGCAGATAGTGAGACCCAAAAGCTTGAGTGACAGAACTTCTTTGAGAGGATTGTTGAGAAAGTAGATGGGAGGATTCTCCAGACGGTCTTTTTGGAGAGACATAGTGAGAGTGTGAGATTTGTCATGATTGAAAAACATGTTCCACTTGTTTGACCAGTCTGTGATTTTGTCCAGGTCTGCAGAGAGTGAAGAGGCTGCTGCCTGCCGATCTGAGGGTTGAAATATGGAGCGGCAGAGAGTGGAGTCATCAGCAAAGAGATAGAGAGGATTTTCCAGAGAGTCGTAAAGATCATTGATGATTACTAAAAAAAGCACAGGGCCCAGAACACTGCCTTGAGGAACTCCAGCCTGAACAGGAAGGGAGGATGAGAGAAATACATTCAGGGCCACACATTGACTGCGACCGGAAAGGAAGTCCGCAAGCCATGCATGGAGATTTCCATGGATACCATAGGATGAGAGTTTGGTGAGCAGAGCGGGGTGCCAGACCGTATTGAAGGCACAAGATATGTCAAGGGAGACGGCTCTGATTTCCTGTTTGGTGTTGAGGGCCTCCACCCATTGTTGAGGTAGCAGAAGCAGCATGTCCAGAGTAGAATGACCTGGTCTGAATCCAAATTGATGATCGGAGATCAAGCCATTGGAGAAGAGGAAGGATTTGGTATCCGAAGTGATGATTGATTCCATGATCTTGCTGATTATATGGGAGCAGGTTGATTGGTCTGTAGTAGCAAGGATCTGTTTTTGCACATTTTTTGTGTAAAGCGGTAATGTTGGCTGATTTGCAAGCTGATGGCAGATGACCTTGAGCAAAAGAGAGGTGGAAGAGAACAGAGAGAGGCTGAGATAGAGCGGCAGAGCAGGATTTTAGGACCCGTGAGCTGATGCCGTCTGGTCCAGTTGCAGAATCAGAGTCGAGGATTGGCAGAGACTTCTCCACCTTTTCAGGAGAGAAGAACACAGATTCCAGGAGCAGCTGAGTTCGACTGGGTAAGGTGGGTACAGAGAGAGATGGGTTTGGGACACAAGATTTTGAGGCAAACACAGAGTTGAGGCATTCAGCTTTTTCACGTGGGGAGTCAGCTGTGTAGCCGTTTGAGGTAACGGAGGGGATGGAAGGCGAACAAACACTGGAAACAGATTTGACCAGATGCCACCAGGATTTGGAAGAGGGAGACAGGTTTGAGAGTTCGGTCTTGAGAGTGGACAGATATTGTTTCCTGGCTCTCCTGAGGGTGGACACACATTTGTTCCGGGCCATGTGAAAGGAAATGAGATAGGGTGCAATGAATGAGCAGTGATATTAATGAGCATTAATATTAATTAATATTAACAATAATAATAATAATAATTAATAATATTAATAATTATTATTAATTAATAATATTAATTATTAGTTCGATATTATATTAAATATTCGAATTTTAATTCGAATATTCGAATATTAATATTCGAATATTAATTAAAGTTTGATTGCACGAACGTGCAATCGTGTCAGGATTGCAAAGCAAGATTGCCTTCCGTTGGATTTGCCTTTCAGGAGGCGAAGGCAAGTTGTTTCAGGGAAACTGCCTCACCACAAGATTCCGTGTACCATGGATGGGAGGAAGGGTATGCCAACTGAAGACGAGATGGGATAAATCTGGGCATGAGAGAGAGCAATTTACTTTGGAAGAATTCCCAGGATGAGGATGTCAGAGGTGGTGGAGATGGGAGACGAGTCCAGGTGATTGATGGCTGCCTGAAGACCATGCCAGTCGGCCTGAGTGAAATGCCAGACTCGCCGACGCTGAGGAGGCTCTCTGAGAATGGTCAGAGAGATGTCCACTTTAACAAGCACATGATCAGATGAACCGATTGGAGCAGAAGAAGAACAGCAGACATTTGCAGGGAAGTTCGTCATAACCAGGTCTAGAAGAGATGATGTACCGTTGACTGAGATCCGGGTCAGGAAATTGACAGATTGTGTCAGTCCCAATGAGTCACAGAAGTCCTTTGCTGCGGTTCCATGGCTGGTGAGACAGGTACCCACACCCAGCCAGCTGGCATGATGACAGTTGAAGTCACCACATATGAGGAAGAGAGAGTTGGGATGAGTGGATTGAAGTTGGTCCATGTTGTCAGACAGCGAGATGTAAATGGAGTCATCACTGTTTGGAGGACGGTACAGAACACATATGAACAAAAGGTGGGAGCGGAGGGGAAGCCATAGCCAGAGGTACTCCTGGGGTGTGGTGGAGAGAGGGCAGTGCAGGGGAGTGAGGAAGAGAGTTTTTGATAAAAAATAGCAACTCCGCCACCAGGACGAGGCTCAGATCTATCATACCGAAATAGGAGGGAGTAACCAGGAAGAGAAATTGAGGAATCAGAGACATCTTGAAGGAGGAAAGTTTCTGTTTAGCCGATTAAGTCTGGTTTGTCTGGAGCAACCTGTATGGAGAGATCAATCAGGTTTGAGCGAAGGCCCCGGATGTTTGAGATCCATACCGTTAAGGAAGGGAGGGGGAGCATCGGATACAGAACAGGGGAGGGGAGGGTTTGGAAAGATGAGGGAGGAGAGGGGGAGGTAGGGAGGGTTGTTGACAGTGTGTCAGAGATGGCAGGAAAGCTCGGAGAAGAGAAAGGACAAGGAGGACAAAAGGTTTGATGATGATGGGATGTGGCACAGTGAGGTGTTGTTTGAGGGGCGGCAGAGTGAAGTCGAAGGTGGGAGGATGTGGAGGTATGAGTTGGAAGGGAGAGGAAGTGGGGAGGAGGCAGCTTTGTTCAAGGAGTTAAGAGGCAACTTTGTGGAGGAGGGGTGAGAGGGGAGAATTGCAGAAAAATGGTGAGGCGTGAGTTTTGAAGTGGTGGGGTGAGGGGGGAAATTGAGGGGGAGTGGTGAGCAGGGAGATTTGAGGAGGAGTGGTGAGCAGGGAGATTTGAGGGAGAGGGGTGAGGGGGGGGGGGGGAAATTTGAGGGTGAGGAGTGAGTTGGGAGTTTTGAAGAGGTGGGGTGGGTTGGGAGTTTTGAAGGAGAGGGGTGAGGGGAGAGATTTGAGGGGGTGTCATGAGGGGGGAAATTTTAAAGTTTTGGGGGGAAATGATTAAATGATTAAAGGGGAAAATGATTAAAGGGGGGAAATGATTAAGGAGCAGAGAAAGTGAAATACTATGATGAAGAAAATAAAACAAAGAAGCGAAATGTAACAAATCTTCCATAAAAAGGATTTTTGCCCTATCTCCCCAAACTAGAGATGTTTTGGAAAGGAATTTCTTAAGATAAAAAATAAAATAACAAGGAGGTGGAATGGATTGAAATTGAAAAAAATGATATTGAGGAAATGCCGCTGGACTTGTAGCTTATCTGTGCCCTGGCCTAATGTTATAACCCAAATTTGGTAGCATTCTGACTGGTGGGTCTGGAGAAGAAGATTTTTGAAGGCATTTACTATGTCCGCCATTTTGACCTACTTGAAGTCACGTGACAGGAACGAGCTTTGCGTTTCCTGTTACCAGTCAGGAGCGGCATCTTGCTGCCAAATTTCAGCTGGATCGGCCCAGTTGTTTGGCCAGAGAAGTCAAAATAAGAGATGGACGATGACACGATGACATTACCATATCTGGAATTCTAATTCCAGATAAACTAATAATAAATAGCTCCGTGGGGGGCTGACGGTTATCTTCCCCATGGTTTCTGAGAAGATTAAAAAATATATATCACTTGAATTTGAGGTGAAACCCCCATTTGGGGCAAATCCCCCTTTTACTCAATTTAAATGAGCAGATCCTGGTGGGGAGCACAAACCCATGAGGCCTTACTGTCCTGATGCAATCTATCAAATTTGGTCCGTATCGCTCAGATAGTTGTAGAGAAAAAGATAAAATATTTTAGTGAAAATGGGGGATTTTCAGGAGAAGCCTGTGGCCCCTTCTCCAGGATCGATACGGCCATGAGGAGCATAACTTAAGTTTAAGGCATGATCCTGATGCCTTGTGGTGAGTTTGGTCTGGATCTGTCTGGTGGTTTCTGAGAAGAATATTTTTGAATGAAATACCAATATTTTGGGCAAACCCTTCTTTTACACCTTTTATTGAGGATGCAACCAGATGTGGAGCACAATCCCATGAGAACTTGCTGTCTTGATGCATCATACCAACTTTGGCGCCTATCAGCCGGGTAGTTTTTAAGGAGATATTTTAGTTGAATGTTAACGGACCTGCAAACATACGTACGGCCGGACGGCAGTGTGGACCCAATTTTTTTTTTTTTTTCGGAAGAAATAACCTAATGATAAAAAATAGGATCACTGGACCTGTGGCTTATCTGGGCCCTGGCCTAATGTAACCCAAATTTGGTAGCATTCTGACTGGCGGTTCTGGAGAAAAAGATTTTGAAGGACTTTAGATGATTTTCTCAAAACCTGACTAAGTCGGCCATTTTGATACACTTCCGTTCACGTGATTGGCATGTCCTCCGCAATGTAACCTCCATTTTGACACACTTCTGGCCATGTGACCGGAACGAACATTGGAATCCCCGTTACCAGTCAGGAGTGGAACTTTACTGCCAATTTATCAGCCGGATCAGTCCAGCGGAGTCAAGCGTCTCCTATTTCGGACGGATCAGTCCGAAATAGGAGACAGACGCACGGAGGGATGGACGATGCACGATGACAATACCTTATCTGGGATTCCCATTCCAGGTAAACTAAAAATTAACAAAAATGCCGGATTTTTAAAGCTCTGGCACAGATAGGATATTAGCAGATTTCTTGCTCAAGGAACTAGATCGTCTTAACCTTCCTTATCTCAAAATCTGAAGAAACTCAACTGTCTCAGAAATATAGACTCCCTGATATGATATACACAAGCTTTGCACAGGAATCATCACAGAATAGATGTATCACAATTTAACAGGACAAATATGCCTGGAGGCAGATCAAAAAGGATTGAGGAGAAACTGCTGCAGAACAATCGACCACCTCTTGGTAAACTCGGCCATCATCAAAAATTAGAAAAAGAGATATCAAACTTTCTATGTCTACACCAAAGATTGACTACAAGAAGGCATTCAATAGCATCCTGCACTCGGTGGATCAAGATGAATGAAACTGCACAAAATCATCCATTGAATATATATTTGCCCTCATTATAGATCCAGTAGAATGATGGAGCACAACTTTGAAATGAAATCACTTGGAAGGAACAAATCAAATTTCAGATCTTAAAATGCATCGATGTCTTTCAAGGAGAGCTTTATAGCCCTTAAACAAGGTGATCAATTACCGTGAAGCACATTGATACACTCTGACCTAGAACAGGAGAAAAAAATAAATAAACAAGAAGACGTCATGCGCAGCACGATACTTGCAAAATCCACCCCCCCCCCCCCCCAAAGTTTTCCATTGATACAGCAAATTGTCCATTTCATGAAGATTAAAATTTACAATTTTGATCAAAGCTTGGGTCAACAGGATGAAAAGTGACGTTTTTCAGATAAATAATGATGATTTTGGAAGGTTGACCTTGAGTTGACCTTTGACCTTTTGACCTCAAAAATAGTTAGTTTCCTTATTTAGAGACTCAATGTGCCAATGCTGTTCAATTTTCAAGTCAATCGGATGAAAATTAAGGATATTAAAAATTTGGCCTATGTTGAACTTTTGGCCTATGTTGACCTCAAAAATAGATGGTGGTTGAATTCAGTGACCATATATATAAATCCTCTTTGAAGTTCAAGTCAATCAAATGAAAATTTGTGATTTTAGAAATTTGGCCTATGTTGACTTTCGGCCTGTTGACCTTGTATACTTGGTGGTTGAATTCAGTGACAAGATATGCAAGTCCTCTTCAAATTTCAAGTCAATTGGATGAAAATTGAAGATTTTAGAAATTTGGCCTATGTTGACCTTTTGGCCAGTGTTGACCTCATGTATACTTGGTGGTTGAATTCAGTGACCAGATATGCAAGTCCTCTTCAAATTTCAAGTCAATTGGATGAAAATTGAGGATTTTAGAAATTTGGCCTATGTTGACCATTTGGCCTATGTTGACCTCAAAAATACTTGGTGGTTGAATTCAGTGACCAGATATGCAAGTGGTCTTCAAATTTCAAGTTAATCGGATGAAAATTGAGGATTTTAGAAATTTAGCAAAGTTGGTGACCTTTGGCCTATGTTGACCTTTTGACCTATTGACCCCAAAACAATAGGCTTCTTGCTTTTGACCAACTCTACCATTTGGTGAAGTTTCGTGAAGATCGGTTGAAAATTGTGACCTGTAGGCCGGTGACAAACAAACAGACAGACAAACAGACAGACAAACAAACAGACAGAACCACAAACACAACCGATCAATATACTGTACTTGAAAAATCTTCGATTTTGCAAGTAATAAACAATTTGAAGAGATACACCATACCTCATTTACTCAAATGACCGAAAACGTTTGAAAACCAAGAGAAGCGCTAAAGGTGATAACACAATACTGTACTCCAAAAAGACAATGGAATTTGGATCTCGACAAATGTGTCAAACGCACTTTTAAAGTCGGCAAAGCAACAACAAGAAACAAGATAAAAATCGATTTAAAAACAATTATTGAGCTAGAATATGAAGCCTCATATTAATAGCGATGGGGAGCTTCGCCTCCAACAAATGCACAAGTCAATTTCCATGGAACACCTTGGCAGAACACAGATAATCCTGAAAACATATCTCTCCAGGAAACAAATTCAAAACTATAAACCAGCTGGAAGTGCCAGTGCTCCAATATAGTTGTCGTACTTACTGTACAGTGCAATGGCCACAATCAGAAACGAACGAGCTGGATACGAAAACAAGAAAACTGCTTAATATCCATAAAGTGTTCTATAAAACCATTCCACCCTGAGAATGGACCCACTGAGACGAGAAAGAGGTGGATTCATGGATCTCAATCAGGTGCACAGAACGACTTCGCTATGATTGGTCGCATACGTTAACAGCTCAACGGATCATTAAACCCAATTTGTGCATGAACACGAAGAAAACAAACCAGAAAAACTGTCCATAACTCACGGTGCAAAAAATTTCCAAGAAAAAGTGCAGGGTGATATTCCTATAATGCAAGTTTAAATGAGAACACAGCTCTAACAATTACAAAAGAAGATAAAGGTAAATTGTTAAATAAACCAACAAACATACGTCAGTAATTGGTGGAATGATAGAAGAGCAGGAATGTTCAAAAAGATCATTTGGAATACAGATTTGGAATATGATTATGAACCAGAAAAACAGATCATCTCAACTACAGGCCAGTCAGCTTTCTTCCAATTCACACGCAAAGTGATGGGATCCGTAATCGCTCCATTGTAGTCTTCTCTCCTCATGTCAAACAGCCTGATCTCTTGACCATCAGTTTTGATTCCTTCAAAGTCACTCCACAATTGGCATGATTGCTTCTCTTTCAGCAATGGTCACGGATCCAAAGTCTCAAACAAGACGTCAGAAACATAAGCCCAGACATATCTCGAGCATTAAACACAGCCTGGCATCCTGCTTTGCTTACCAAGCTCTGCAGATGGCATGTAAAGCCACTTTCATTCCTGAATTTATTACGACTACCACCTGCGCAGCCATCGCGTTGCTATCAATGGAACCCACTCCTCTTCCAGTGAATGCTGATGTCCAAATGCAGCATCTTGGGACCAGTCTTATTCCACACTGTGTCGTTACTTGTTATCTCCAAATGCGGGTTTCAGAAGGTGGAACGGAGCCCTCCCATGTCTCGAGGTATCCACCTTTGTGTGTGTGTGTGTATGTGTGTATGTGTGTATGTGTGTTTGTATATATATACAGTCACGTGAAAAAGTAAGTACACCCCATGTAAAGTTTTGACTTTTTCAACATATTTCAACATACAGCTATTTGATCTTCATTTCAACAATATTGATAGATAAAGGTGATATAATATAACAAATATCATGAAACATTTACATTTTGTAGTCCATTGTATAATTTAAATAAACATAAATGCAAATTTCGCATGTGGAAAAAGTAAGTACACCCTTGGCTCTAATAGGTGGTATTGCCCCCTTTGGCAGAAACAACCTCAAGTAGGCATTTCTTATAACTGTTTACCAGTCTCTGACATCGACTGGGAGAAATTTTTGCCCACTCCTCCATACAGAATTCTTTCAGCTGTGCGATGTTTGAGGGGTTTCTTGCATGCACAGCTCGTTTCAAATCCCCCCACAACTTCTCGATGGGATTTAGATCCAGGCTTTGACTTGGCCATTCCAGAACCCTCCATTTCTTTCTTTTCAGCCATTCCTTGGTGGATTTACTGGTATGTTTAGGGTCATTGTTATGTTGCAAGGTCCACCTTCGGTTGAGCTTCAACTTTCCGACAGATGGCCTCACATTATTCTCAAGCACCCTCTGGTACAATGAAGAATTCATAGTGGATTCTATGATGGTGAGCTGCCCAGGCCCTGATGCAGCAAAGCTGCCCCAAACCATAATATTTCCACCACCATGCTTTACAGTTGGTATGAGGTTCTTGTGGTCAAATGCTGTCTTTGGTTTTCGCCAAACATGTCTTCTGGTACTGTGGCCAAATAGCTCTACCTTTGACTCATCTGTCCAGAGCACATTGTTCCAGAAGTGCTGGTCTTTGCCTAGGTGTTCATTTGCAAACTTTAGTCTTGCCCTGATGTTCTTTCTGGACAGCAAAGGTTTCCTCCTGGCACACCTCCCATGTAGATCAAATTTGTGCAGCCTCTTTCTTATGGTAGACTCGTGCACTTTGACATCAACAGTGGCAAGAGCTACCTGTAGGTCCTGTGATGACATTCTGGGGTTCGTAGAGACTTCTTTCAGCATCTTGCTGTCTGCTCTCGGGCTGAACTTGCTGGGGCGGCCTGGCCTGAACAAGTTGGCAGTTGTTTGGAATCTTCTCCACTTGTAGATGATCTTCCGGACAGTTAAATGATTGATTTCAAATTGTTTGGAGATCTTTATAAATCCCTTCCCAGACTCCTGGGCATCTATAACCTTCTTTCTGAAGGCCTCAGAGAGCTCTTTTGATCTAGCCATGGTGACGCTGCACACTTCAACAACAAAGAGCAAACCAAACTAAATGTCCGAGGTTTAAATAATACAGGTTCCTCCAAGATCCTCTCTAACGATGTTCGAATCATTTGCACCTGAGCTGGTGCACCTGATTGTAATTTTAGGTATTTGAAGTAGTGATAAATGTAGGGGTGTACTTACTTTTTCCACATGCGAAATTTGCATTTATGTTTATTTAAATTATACAATGGACTACAAAATGTAAATGTTTCATGATATTTGTTGTATTGTATCACCTTTATCTGTCAATATTGTTGAAATGAAGATCAAATAGCTGTATGTTGAAATATGTTGAAAAAGTCAAAACTTTACATGGGGTGTACTTACTTTTTCACGTGACTGTATATATATATTGTTACGGTTTTGAGGTTTGTACAGTGAGTTCAATAATTGTTAAAGGTTTGCCCCCCATAGATAGTCATACAAGCAACATGTAGCCTCATTTGTAGTATAGTTATTTCTTAGTATGTGTGAGAATAGGCCATTTCCTATGTCAGTTCTGCGTTGTGTAAAGCCAGGAAAATAGGCCCTACTGCCACCGATCATCCTACGTCCGTAACCTCAATACAGTTTGTTAATGTTGGTTCATTTTGGGCGAGTTAACACGAGGGAGGCGGAGGAGGATTGGGGCGGATTCGAGGTGGAGCGGCAGGAGCGATGACGGTAAGCATGAGCCGCCTGTCAGAGCTCAGAGGTGGTGTCGTCAGAGGGCGTGGTGAGAAGAGTCTGGTGAGTTCCAGAAGGTTCGCGGGGCGTACCTATATAACCCGATGCACAAAGCCCTCAGAAGGACTTGCTGGGGGAGAGAAAGAGATTAAACAGGACTAGCGCTGGAGAACCCCAGAGGACTTACGGGAGAAAACTTGCACCAGTTACGGGAGAAGGACTCGTTGTTGAACTTACAGCCAGAACGTGCGGTGCTTGATGAGCTTGATGAGCCTTGCCGCACTTGCATAAGAACGGCTGAGTAACCGCCCTTTTCCGTAAAAGTCCACCCTTTGCCGTAAAAGTCCGCCCCTGCCGTTCCGCCCGATATCTCCTTCGTTCGAGAGACGCGCTACGAGTCCCGTCTTCGCCTATCACCATCTTCGCGGGACGCACGGAGAGCCGGACGGGGCCAATCCTGGACGACCACATCGGCGCGTTGGTGAACATCGACATCTGCAATCCCCTGTGTGAGTGTGTAAGACGGGCCTGTTGTCCAGTTAAAGTTAAGACTGTCTGAGTTTGCTCTGTGTCCCTGCGTCCTTGAACCTTGTACATACGTGTGGGAATCATTAAACCCATCTGTTCTTCCATTCTTCTTGATTCGATCGTTTCTGTGATTTCTTCAGTTGACTAAGCGTGGCACGAATAAGATCGCTTCAATCGGGTTCCACGAGTTAAGACTGCGCGGACTACGTGTACGCAATCCGCTCGGCGTACTACCATCACACGTGGTTCGTGCGAGGCTTGTTTCCTCGTTTCCGTGGCGGCACGAGTACTTAGGTACAAGCTTAGGTACAATATATATATTGTTGCTGATCTCAGCGTCGGCCTTTCCCCTTACCAAGGGGGGATTAGTCCCCTTGTCTTTTACTAGCCGACGGGACCCGGGACCTATGACGTCCTTCCCGGACAGCGTTAAATAGGGTTTTAGGACTATGAATTCACTATTACCTAAGTACTAATGCTGACCGGAAACGAGGAAATAAGCCCCGCCCGAATCACAGGTGTTGGTGGAAACGCCGAGCGGTAGCGACCCGTGACCCGAGCCGTTATCAAGGACTAGATCCCGATCTGAGCGGTTCTTAATCGTGCCACGCTTACCCAATGGAGGAAATGACTGCAACGGTCGAATTTGGAAGAAAGGAATCACAGAATTTATTTACACTTTGTACAAGAAGAAGAAGAATACACAGTGCAGCCTTAAACAGTCTTAACTTATCCCTGGACAAACGGGCCCGTCACACTCAGACACACTCACACGGGATTGCAGACAAACAGGTTGATGGTCCAGGGATGGCGTCCAGGCAGCTCGCTCTCCGGTTCCCAACTCGCACCGCGAAGTAGATGAACCAGACGGCAGGGGACAGGAGCTCTACACATGTCGTTTGGCGCACACGGGATTATTATAGGGCAAACGGTAGGCTGGCTTTGGCGGTTACACTTGCGGCTCAGCCGTGTACGTAATAAGCGAATAGTTCGTAATAGTTCAATAAACGCGAGCAATGCGCTTCTCAATCAATTCTCGAAACTGTCGTGTGCACGCCAGCCCTCTTAATGCAGTTCTCACACGAGTGCTCCGGATCAGGTCTCTAAATACCAGTGCTTCGAGTCCTCATCCAAGTCCTGTCGCATGAGTGCTCTTCCAGCCAGTCTTCATAACCCAACTGAGGTGGGGGCCTCGCCCCAAGGGTTTTATTGCCACGCCCTTGGAACCCTCTCGAACTCACTAGACGTTGGTTGTTGCCCTTACCGTCACCGCCTTCTGACATGCTGCTTGTCACGGCCACACCCCGACCTCGCGCTCCTCCCCCTTTTCAGGCCTACCTCGTGGTTACCCGACTAGTTTGAGCGAGCAACGGGCAGCTAATGCTGCTGGCGGCCAAAGCGTAACAAACTTGAGGGATGCAAAATGGGGCGCGGGATCGAGTTTGCCCATAGATGGAATTTAAGGGCGGCTGCAAAATGAAAGGGGCCTAAGCTTATTTCTTTACACAACGCAGATGTCACTAGGGAAATGGCCTACTCTTACACATACTATGACATAACTAATTCTCATGGGCCTACGTGTTGCTTGTGGACTAACTATGGGGGGCAAACCTTTTTTTTTTTTTTTTTTTTTTTGTATACAAGATCGAGGCTCGTGAAAGAGCGAACATTAATCACACAGAAAGACAAACAGACACACAAAACAAATAACATTGGGAGCGGTAGACAAGATGGGGAGAGAGGGGGAAGGACACAAACACAACATTTGAGAGCAGGGACCGAGAGGCATGGAGACATCGAGAGAACTGTGGGAGGGAGAGGGCTTTGGGAGGGAGGCATGGGAAGGGGGGGGGGGGGGGTGGGAGAGGTATAAAACATATGGACACTGCCAAGACTTCCAGGAAAGAAGTTGGAATTTCAAACAAGGTGGATCTGGGGTGAATTAGTGGGGGTAGAAAAGATCAAGGTTTTGGATGGGGGAAGATAAGAGATGGTGGTGAACAGCTGTTTTGAAGACCTGGAGGGAGGAGTGTGATTGAAGTGAGTGTGGGAGTTTGTTCCAGAGGCGGGAGAAAAGAGGAATGAAAGAGTGAAGGTGAGCAGAGAGCCGAGATTTCGGCAGTTTAACCATCAGAGGGTGGCTGGCAGATCTTGTGCGACCTGTAGGAATATTTGGGGGACAGAGCACAGAGAGAGCTGGCGGAGCAAGGCCGGAGAGGAGTCGGTAGAAGACAGAAAGACCACCTACCTGCCTGCGGTGAGTGAGTGAAAGGCCCTCAGAGATAGCTTCATCGCGGGAGATTCCAATGATTCTGAAAGCTTTGGATTCAACAGCGTGAAGCCGAGCCAGGTGTGAGGCAGGAGCACCAGCCCATAGGGGAGAACAGTATTCCATTGAGCTGCGGATGAAAGCCTTGTATGTGGTGAGGAGCTCAGGTGTGCCTAGGAAGGACTTCGCACGACGGAGGATGCCCAGTCGGCGACTGGCTTTGGAGGCCAGCTTGGAAATGTGGTTTTCCCAAGAAAGATCATGGCAGATGGTGAGACCCAAAAGCTTGAGCGACAGAACTTCTTGGAGAGGATTGTTGAGAAAGTAGATGGGAGGGTTGTCCAGTCGATCTTTTCGGAGAGACATAGTAAGAGTGTGAGATTTGTCAGGATTGAAAGACATGTTCCACATGTTTGACCAGTCTGTGATTTTGTCCAGGTCTTCAGAGAGTGAGGAGGCTGCAGACTGCCGATCTGAGGGAAGAGGAATGGAGCGGCAGAGAGTGGAGTCATCAGCAAAGAGATGCAGAGGATTTTCCAGAGAGTCGGAGAGATCATTGATAAAGACCAGAAAAAGCACAGGGCCCAGCACACTGCCTTGGGGAACTCCAGCCTGAACGGGAAGGGGAGATGAGAGAAATCCATTCAGGGCCACACGTTGACTACGACCAGAGAGGAAGTCCGCAAGCCATGCATGGAGATTTCCATGGATACCATAGGAGGAGAGTTTGGTGAGCAGAGCTGGGTGCCAGACCGTATCGAAGGCACGTGATATGTCAAGGGAGACAGCTCTGATTTCCTGTTTGGCATTGAGGACCTCCATCCATTGTTGAGATAGCAGAAGCAGCATGTCCAGAGTAGAGTGACCTGGTCTGAAACCAAATTGATGATCAGAGATCAAGCCATTGGAGAAGAGGAAAGATTTCATATCCGAAGCAATGATGGATTCCATGACTTTGCTGATAATTGGGAGCAGGCTGATTGGTCTGTAGTTGCAAGGATCTGTTTTTGCACCTTTTTTGTGTAAAGCGGTAATGTTTGCTGATTTCCAGGATGCTGGCAGATGACCTTGAGCAAAGGATAGGGTGAAAAGAACAGAGAGAGGGTGAGATAGAGCGGCAGAGCAGGATTTTAGGACCCGTGGGCTGATGCCATCTGGTCCAGTTGCAGAATCGGAGTCGAGGTTTGACAAAAACTCCTCCACCTTGTCAGGAGAGAAGGTCACAGAGTCCAGGAGCAGTTTGGTTCGACTGGGAAAGGTGGGAACAGAGAGAGATGGGTTTGGGACTAAGGATTTTGAGGCAAACACAGAGTTGAGGCATTCGGCTTTGTCACGTGCGATGTCAACTGTGTGGCCATTTGAGGTAAGGGAGGGGATGGAGGGGGAACAAACACCAGAAACGGATTTGACCAGACGCCACCAGGATTTGGAGGAAGGAGACAGGTTTGAGAGTTCATTCTTGAGTGAGGAGAGATAGTGCTTCCTGGCACTCCTGAGGGTAGACACACACTTGTTCCGAGCTTGGTGGAAGGAACTGAGATTTCCTTCAGTTGGATTAGCCTTCCAAGAGGCAAAGGCAAGTTGTTTCAGGGCAACTGCCTCACCACAAGATTCAGTGTACCATGGACGGGAGGAAGGGTTAGACAACTGAAGGCGAGATGGGATAAATCTGTGCATGAGAGAGATCAGTTTGCTTTGGAAGAATTCCCAGGAAGAATTGATGTCAGAGGCAGTGGAGATGGGAGACCAATCCAGACGATTGATGGCTGCTTGAAGACCGTCCCAGTCGGCCTGAGTGAAATGCCAGACTCGTCGACGCTGAGGAGGCTCTCTGAGAATGGCCAGAGAGATGTCCACTTTGACAAGCACATGATCAGAAGAACCGATTGGAGCAGAAGAAGAGCAGCAGACATTAGCAGGGAAGATAGTCATAATCAAGTCTAGAAGAGAAGATACTCCATTGGCTGAGATCCGGGTCGGGAAATTGACAGATTGTGTCAATCCCAGTGAGTCACAGAAGTCCTTTGCTGAGGTGCCATGACTGGTGAGAAAGGAACCTACACCCAACCAGGTGGCATGATGACAATTGAAGTCACCACATATGAGGAAGAGAGAGTTGGGATGAGTGGATAGAAGTTGGTCCATGTTGTCAGACAGTGAAATGTAGATGGAGTCATCACTGTTTGGGGGACGGTACAGAACACATATGAACAAAAGGTGGGAGCGGAGAGGAAGCCGTAGCCAGAGGTACTCCTGGGGGTGAGGAGGAGAGAGGGCAGTGCAAGGAGAGTGAGGAAGAGAGTTTTTGATAAAGATAGCCACCCCACCACCAGGCCGAGGCTCAGGTCTATCATACCGGAGGAGGGAGTAACCAGGAAGAGATATTAAGGAATCAGAGACATCTTGAAGGAGGAAAGTCTCTGTTAAGCAGATCAAGTCTGGATTGTCAGAAGCAACCTGTATGGAGAGATCAGTCAGGTTTGAGCGAAGGCCCCGGATGTTTGAGGTCCATACCGTTAATGAAGAGAGAGGGGGAGCATCGGGTACAGGACAGGGGAGGGGAGGAGTAGGGTAAGATGAAGGATGAGAGGGGGAGGTAGGGAGAGCAGTTGTTAGTGTGTCAGCGATTGCAGAAGAGTTCCAAGAAAGGGAAGGATGAGGAGGATGAAAGGTTTGAAGGTGAAGGGATGAGGCACAGAGAGGGGTTGTTTGAGGGGGGGCAGAGGAAAGAAGAAGGTTGGGGGGGGGGGGTGGAGGTATGAGATAGAAGGGAGACGAAGTGGGGAGGAGGCAGCTTTGAGGAGGAGGAGGGAGAATTGGAGAGGAATGGTATGGGGGGAGATTTGAATGGGAGGGGTTGGGGGGGAGTTTTGAAGGGGAGGAGTGAGGGGGGAGTTTAGGAGGGGAAGGGCAAGGGGGGAGTTTAAGAGTGGCGGGGCAAGGGGGGAGTTTAGGAGTGTAGGTGCAAGGGGAGGGATTTGGATGGGAGGGGCAAGAGGGGAGTTTAGAAAGTGGATGATTAATGAAAGACGAACATTGAAAACAAATTGGGTTTGTTGTGATTTTCAAGTTAGCAATCCGGTTCAGAATGATGGAGGAGGGATGGAATGAATGTGAATTTAGACCATGTAGTGAGGGAGACGTATAAGATATTGAATTTCTTTTTTTTGAGGTGGAATGAGTTGGAGAGGAAATTGAGAAAAGCCTTTTAAATAGGAAGAAAAACAGCGTGTTGTAAAATACCACCGAGTAAAACACTGAAGGGGAAAGGTTATACATATTTAAATAATATTTAAACAGAACCGTGAACAATCTTATGTGCACAAAAATACCAACGGGGGGAGAGCCGAGAGGGACCACCACGAGTCACGTGAAGGGCAAACGGTGGATGGCAAGGAGTTAATGGGGGCGGGGCGAACAGCACACA